>NC_134462.1:70315633-70646571 GCF_047948215.1 Lycorma delicatula
AGCATAAACTTTACTTTACAAATAACCCCAAAAATAAAAATCTAAACGAGTCAGATAGATAACCCACCAGGTCGGCGAACCTGTCATCGCAAATCAGCAGATTTTAAAGTCGAGAGTTCTAAGGTTCAAATCGTACTTTTGTATGGATTTGAATACTAGACCATGGATACCGGTGTTCTGTGGTGGCTGGGTTTCAATTAACCACACATCTCTGGAATGGTCTACCTGAGACTGTACAAGACAACACTTCATTCACATTCATACATATCATCCTCATTCATTCTCTGAAGCAATACCTTATGATGGTTCCGAAGGCTAAACAGAAAAAGAAAAGGGGTCAAATTGCAAGATCTTGGCAGCCATTTCACATCACCATTCCATGAAATAACAAATCCAGGGAATCTTGTGCGCAAAAACGCAATGTTTTCTAGTGTTGTGTGTGATGTAGCACTATCTTGTTGAAAATAAAGATCATTAGTGTCAATTCCATTTAACTGAAGTAATAAAAAGTATCTCATTATAACGCACTGCGTTTATTATAATATCATTGCCTTGACTGTCTTCAAAGAAAAATGGACACTATAAATCCTCCAAACCATAAACAAACCAAACCGTTCATTTTTGCAGAAAGGGGATCCTACATGAATTATTCGAGGGTTTTCTTCCCCCCCAAATGTAACAGTTTTGTTTATTAACGAGAAATGAGCCTCATCGCTAAAGATGGTTTTTGCGCTAAATGTGGATTTGTTGCTTTTTTCTGTAACATCCAAGTATAAAAATCTCTGCGATGCTGATAGTCTGTCTCCTTCACTCTTCAGTCAGCTGAATTTTGTATGTATGTAAATGCAAGTCCTTATGTAAGATTCTCCATAAACTGGAATGCATAATTCTTGAGATCGCCATAAAATTGATAATGGCTTATTTGCGACATTTTCTCATACAAAAGTAATATTATTAGCAAAGCATAAGTTTTTGGTCTCCCTGAGCGTGATTTGTTGTGAACAGACCCAGTTTTTTAATATAAAAAACTAGTCAAAGCTAGTTTTTTTGACCCATCAGATTGGTCTAGTGTCTTCTGAAATCAGCTGATTTGGAAAACGAGAGTTTCAGAGTTCAAGTCCTAGTAAGGGCAGTTAGTTTTATACGGATTTGAATACTAGATCGTGAATGCCGGTGTTCTTTGGTGGTTGAGTTTCAATTAAACACACATCTCAGGAATGGTCAAACTCAGACACTGTACAAGACTACACTTCATTTACACTCATACATATCATCCTCATTCATCCTCTGAAGTAATACCTGAACAGTAATTCCCAGAGGCTAAACAGGAAAAAGGAGTGTTTTAAAGTGTTTCCCAGTGTTTTAAAATCTTTTAACTAAATCTTGAATAGCTTGTTCAGAAGGACGATTGAAAGCTCCGAAAAGGTTATGAATTTTACAATACGTTTCTTTTAGACTAACCATTTTCAAAATAATCTTTTGATTTCAGTACGCTGTTCTTGGGAAAGCAAGACCAGGGTTAGATTTGTACACTACTCAACTTTGTGTATATAAAATTGTATATATAACTTTGTGTATGTAAAAGTTATAGTCATTTAAAATCCTAAAACCATATTTGGAACACCTGTTACATTAATACGATTGAATATAATTTGTTTTTTATTATATATAATTGCCAACAACACATGGACAACGTTGAAACAAACTAGTTATAGACTAATTTTTTTTTTTTTTTTATCATAAAACCACATTAAAATTATTTTAATTTGTGTAAAAAACCTATTATAAGGTATGAGATTTGTGGGCATATCCTGATAGAAATAAACTACTGAATTGTAAAAATAATGTTGAAGAATATACTGTTACCAGTTGACTATTAAAATCATAGGCAATTTTTTTTATGTTCAACCAGTTTCATACATCTGCTTTATGTAGTGCGGTAACAATCAAATAATATTACACGAAATCTCATTTCCTAGATACATTCATTATGAATATTCAGCGAGGTGATTTTTTTACTAAATTCTACTCTGTTTCAAATATATATACATTTACACCACAAAACATATATTATACATAAGTAAAACTAAAATAACTTTTACACGTGAAAATATGTATTTTGGCCAAGCGTAAGTAATCTATATGAATAGAGAAAAAATTAAGATATCAGGAACCACTATTTTCAAATTCATACAGATTTGATTGAAAATAAATTGAAAGGTAAACAGAATGAAGCATGAACCAACCCCAACAAACGATCCTAATTCTTATAATCCAAAAGGGATGAACATTAAGTAATGATAATACACATTCATCCAATTATTACAGATTCTAATTACATCTCCCCCGACATGAACACTTCCGAATAATCCAATACAGATTCGTTCAGGGAAATTAGATTACACTGATTTCTTACCAATCAGAATACTGCATCATCTTTTTAATGAATCATAAGTATGATAATGTACGACTAATTGGGAAACAGTATATTTTACCTATCACAGCATTTAAAGTAATTCATCAATCAGAAATCACTAAATTTCAACCAATCGCAGTTCCTCATCTTGTTACCAATCACAGCACGGAAAAGAAATGAAAAATCAGAAATCACCAAATTTTAACAAATCGAATCAAAATACCTAATTTCTTTAATGTAACATAGGTAACGCCATATAATATACTAACCAATTACGAACTCTTTTTCTATTTTACCAGACATAAGAACTTAAATATGAAACCACTCTGAGAAATGTAAATTTTGTCAAACTGATATCAAACAATCACCTTTATTGTTACTGGATTATAGAATTTGACAAATAAATAAAAATTTTAGTATACTCATCTAACAAAACTTTAATTTAATAAATAATAGCATGTAACTCTATAGATTTAATACTTGTTGATAGTTTCAACTAAGAGGAAGCAAACGATTATTAACTTACTATGACCATAGAATTTTTCAAAAGCTAGAATGTACAAAAAGAGATCCAAAATAACTTCTAAAATACATTTATTGTTTATGTTAAAAAATAATGCTCAACTATATACAAAACATTTACAGATAGATCAATTCAATAATACATTTTCATACCTGTAAGACTGATGAGTACTGTTGAAAGATGTGTGACAAGTTGAATTGTTATGACATGTACGAGGCTCAATTTGACATGGACTTATTTCACAATATTTTCCTGAATAATCATTACCACACAAGCAACGATAACTGTGCTTCAAATCGCTAACACATTGAGCACCATCTGCACATGGCTGTGCTTCACACTCATCTAACTTAAATTCACATAATGAACCTGAAATTATTAAAATTATTTTAACTATGAAACTAAATTTACAGCAGCTTACATTTTTTATAAAGATATAAAATTATTAAAACCTTTTTTCTAAGAACAGGGAAACTAACAAAAAAATATTACTTAAAATAATAATTATACAAAATGTCTACATTCATTTAATAAATATGATATGTAAATTAAGATTTCAATCAGATTTAAAACCTTATTTTAAAGAAAACTTAATTGATAATTTGTTCAATTATATTTTAACAGTATTTCTGTTTTATTTTAAGATTAATTAAACTATATTTGTGATAAATGAAAAATGTCTAATTTTCTAAATAAATGGAAATGTGGTTTAGTCTTTTCAAACATACTAAAGCTTCTTCATCAGTGATGTCTGCAAAATCAAAAGAAAAAGAATCATTTTCATGAACTGCACCTAGCAGTTCACCTAGGAAGGTTATTTTTTAATGTGTGTACTTCTTTGGTCTTGAACAGACTAAATAGATAAGCCGATTTTAAAAACAGGCCCCACGTGAACTGTATGAACTAATGATATTTTGCCATTATCATTAGTTAAGGTCTTTTACTCCGTATTAATGGAGTTAGTAAAGTTACTCTGATTTTTGTTTCACGCAAGTTGACAGATGTTTATTTTATAAATAGCAAAAAAAAACTTCTTAATTATTTATAATTTTGTGTTCATTCTATTGTAATAACCAAATTAGTATATAGCTTAACCAATTTTCATGAAACAAGCAGCAAACTTTTTATTACCAAAATGATAATGATAAATTTATAAAAACAATCAGTTTATTGTAATTTCTTGAAACCAACAGATTGGTCAGTACAGAACTGAAACTTTGAGTGATCTGAATAATGCAGATTTTAAAATAGTCAGCCTTCATCTTAAAAGTAGTGATTTAGAGTTGGTTACCCATCCTTTGTACAAGTAAAAATATATTTCACCCGGTTCTTAACGTTAACCGATAATCATCATCACTACAGAGGTGACCGTACTTCATTTATCTTAATTTTTTTATTTTATATTTTTTAGCCAAGTAACAGGAGGCAAGTGCAATCAGTCACATCCCAAATACATTAACATGGCAGAGGCTATGTTGGTTGAGCTGTCGCACCATACACTGTTGCACCCCTTAAAAAATGGAATTTTAAAAAACCTGAAAATGAATTTTAGATATTTATCTGAAGAATATTTGCAAGCCCCAATCTGGTGAATATCTCATTTATTATATTTGGGAATGGGGAAAATTTGCAATCTTTATTAAAATTTTTTAACCTTTCTTCACCCCCTTTCAAGTTTGAATTTCAAAAAATGTAGAAATTGGTTTTTAGATAGATATTTAGATGAAAATTACACACACCAAAAACCAAGTTGATTTCTTCATTTGTTACCAAAGTAAAATTCATTGTTATTACATTTTAACCCTTTAATCTTGGAATTTCAAAGAATCCTTTCTTAGAGTGCATTTACACAGTAAGAACATGTATACAAATTTTCATCAATTTATCTTCAGTAGTTTTTGCTGGGCGTAGATAAATCAGTCAGTTAAGACATGTTGCTTTATATATATATATATATATATATATACACAAAAAAAATTAATTTTTTAAATTATTATAACATTAAAATAATTACGTTACCATAAAATGAAGGTGGACAGTGACAATGAAATTCATTAATTAAATCAACACACTCTCCAGAGTTCTGACAAGGATTTGATAAACATTCATCAATTTCTTCCTAGAAAAATAGTAATACAAATTGATTAGTGAGTATAGAAATTCCTTAATTTCAGGAGATGTGAAATGAATAAATAAGCATAAAGATTGTAAAGTAAGAAATAAGAAATATTTAGTTTGGGCCTTTAATTGTCAATTCTTATTGAAGATCAATTTATTTTCTGCAGTATTAAGAAATAAGTTTAGAAGGGGAAAAAGATAGATTTACTGATGTCATTACCAACTAATTTTATTGAAAATTATTTGCAATTATTTGTCTTTTAATTACCTTAATTAAGATTATTTAAAAGATTGTTTTATTTGATCTAAACTTTTTAATATAACAACTGTGTTTGTTATATAATAAATAATTTAAGCAAGAAATTCCCATATTTATTGATTACCATTATTAATATTAAATGAACCACCTAGTACTTGTGCAGTATCTAAGTGAATAAAACTCACCAATAGAGAGGCACCTTTTAATCCTACTCGGATATAATTGGATTAAAATTTAATCCATTAGAATGAAAAAAGACATTTTCTTTAATTTTTTGTATTTTTTCTGGACTTCCTAGTGAGAATTGATGCGATTTCTCAGTACCAAAGCTTAGAAAGCTAAATAAATTAGACAGCCAAGAATGTCAGCACACCAAGTGCACTGAATTTTAAATGATATTCAGCCCTACCAGTATCACTTCATCTACTCATCTCAGGGTCCAGCTATTAAGTGAATATCACAAACTCAGAGAGGGAGTGACTGAGACTAGTGTCTAGTATACTTCAGGTGCTTTACATGTTTCACAGTCATAAGAGAACCTGGGACAGTGCAGTGTACCCTTTTTTAATGTCCACTACTTCAACTAAATGGAAAAGAATGATTCATAGTTAATGTATAAATATAATTAGAATTAAATAACAATCAAGCAGTTATCTTACAATCTAAAACAATGTATTACCTCACAATGTTTTCCTTTAAATCCTGCTGGACAAGAACAACTATAACCATTACTGTTTAAATAACAAGTTCCTCCTTGAAGACATGGTCTTGAAAGGCACAAATCCAATTTTTTTTCACAATATGAACCTGCAAATAAAAATGAATTGTCATATAGTCTATATCTTAATTTTTAACTGTGTTATTCTTAGTAAAAATAACATTTTAAGATCAATAATATATGATATTAACTAACCACTATCTTAATTAACTTACCAATAGTTAATAATCTCAACTCCATCAGATTACTATAGAGTGGTACTGATAAAACCAGATTCATTTAGTAATAACGTATATTAAATTTTTTTTTTAAATTACCTATCCAACAAAATTTATTTGTTATGATTTCATAAATGAAATTTTAATTACATTTTTAACTTCATCATACATTTCAAAGTCAATGTTTGAATTATAACCACCAACCAAAATCTGTATAACGATTAACTACAACATGTGTACTGACAGCAAATGCTTGTGCTGTATTAACTTTCAAATCTTCCAATATTCATAACTTATTCTTCAACACTTTCACTTTTAATAAGTAAAAAAAAAAAAAAATCACATTGTGATAAGACTAAAATTGTACATTTTCATTTCCTGTATATTGAATGTACATTATTTACCTTACCACCTCCATTATAGTTGTCATTTCCATTGAAAATTAACAAAAAATTAAAATCAATTTGAGTACAGCTTATAAAACGTATTTGATTATCTAACAGAACTAATTTTATTAATTTTCTCATTACAGTAACACGAAAGATTCATTTCAAATGAACCGAGTAAGAAATACTTAGCAAGTCTTGTGTGTTTTCTTTTTGATAAGCCCTGTTTTGTAATTCAAGATAGCCTTAAATTTGCACCAAATACCAGGCCCATGCATTATGATGTAGCTCCTTTCTGACATGTCATTGATGCTCACTGTCGCATTACTGAAGACATATGGCAACACTTTTATATGGTAATCTTGACAAAAAGTGTATTTACTATTGACTGTCATTTCTGCCTATGTTTTGCTCTACAGTGTTTTAGATTTATAATAAAATCTCGTTTCATGCTATTCCTTGACACAGGCCTAACTATAAAACCAGCCCAGGGTAGCTGTACTTTTTCTTTCAAACTTTTTCAATCATCCAAATTATAACTGCATCATCCATATCATCTTTCTCATTAAAATGTACAAGAAATGCACAGTCTGTACAAGATTATAATTAAAAATAATAAATAAATAAATTGACTGATTTGTATGATATTCTATAAGTCTCTAAATGCAAAATTTATTTAACTGGAACCTGTTGCCATCTGTTTTCCATTTTCTGAATCGAATGGATCTGTAATTCGTTAAATGCATGATCTCTTTAAGCTAGGTTATGTTGTTAATTAGACCCCAACATAAGAATGGAGACAGAGAAGGCATTTAAGAACTAATGTGGTATTCAAATATAACTTGTCTTGCTTGACATCAAACTGTTAAGCTTGGAAAGATGTATCCTCTGTGTCACTTTGATATTTTCATAAATAGATCACAAAAAAGGTATTTTTTTAATAAATTCATATACACATTATTTGTATATGATATATATATATGTCTCTTACCTTATACAAACATACCACAATATTGTTTCCTTTATGTAAAGAGTAAAAACATTATCAGTTATACTGGGGAAAAATATTTTAAAAGATTATAAAGTTGCAACCAAATAAACTTACCAAAATAACCTTTAGGACAAGAGCATAATATATGTCCTTTATACAGCTTACATATACCTCCGTTTTGACAAGATACATTTTGACAATGTTTATCAATATGTATTATGCATTTATCATGTGACAAACTTCCTTTATTCCTTGTTGTAAGGTTACCATTACAATGTAAACATGTTATAGCCCCAATGTTTGGTTGATAAGTACCAACAGGGCAGCTTAAACATGGTATTACACCTATTTCTCCAGTTTTCCAAAGACGCCCCTTTCCTTTGCTACGACTGTATGTTCCAGGAGGGCACACAGCTGAAAATAATTGCAATTAATTAATAATAAAAGCAACAGTTATTTCATTAAACATATAACTTGTAAATTAAAACATATGATATTATAACAAAATAATACCAACATCACTCTTTACTCTCATTTACTCTACAGAAATGAGGTTACTTTTGTTTTAAGTGGGCAAACAGCCAGGGAGGTTATTACGCAAAAAAATGATGAGCAAGTGTAGCATTACTCAATATTATAAAAAAAGCCATTATATAATTTCCCAAATGTATTTTAAAGAAACTGACATAAAGGTTCACAAAAAAAAAGTTTCACAGAAGTTTGCAAAAAATAAGGAGTAGTAATGAATCCAGACATGAACCAACCGAAAAATTAAAATAGATTAGCAATAGATATGGTGAATTAGCATGATGGTGCTGTAGCAGGAACCAGGAATTGAATGCATTTTTTGTAAAATCAAACAAACATCAATCAAGCAGAAACTAGCACCATTCCTTATCCTTACCAATTTTCCATCTCACTTAGTACCCAGAAATTATAATTTGTAAATAATTAAAGAGAACTTAATTTTTCTACTTACGTTTACATGCACGCATATTACGAGCACGTGTTTTACGAGTTGATGTAAAATCAGGACATTTAAGACATTCCTTTTGACCTGCCATAGGTTGGTACCATCCTAATTGACACGGTATGCAACTTTGGCCATTCCATGATGCACCAGAAGGACACTTTACTATAACATAGAAAAAACATACATTTATATTCACGATGACATATAAAATTTATTAGAAGATATATTTAAGCAACATACATATAGTACACCAAATAATATTGTTTTATTTCTCAAAACTAGTTATAACTCATCAAACAAACAAAAAAGCAATTAGCTTATTTAACAAAGGAGAGAGCTGGCTCAAGCAATTAATATTCTGAAATAACTGTTATTTCATACTAATGTAAATTAAAGTCATAGAAAGATGAATTCAAAATAATTTGTTCAACAGAAATCACAAAAATAATGAATGTAACCAATTCCTACATGACATGGCACCCAACATACAGACTTAACAATTATCTACAAAGGCATATCATACAGCCAAAGTGACATTATAATGAGGTCAAATGTCACCACATTCTTTTATTAATAAAACTTTCATGATTTAAAAAATTCTTACATAAAAATATTATAAAAATTAAAACCAGGAAATGGCAATAATATTTAATTTGTTAATCAATATGATGAATATGGTTAAAATTTAGAAAAAATTAAATTAATTACAAACCAATTTATTTCAAATGGATTTGAAGATTTTTAAAGAGCTTTTGGTTTTGCTGATGGCATTTTTGTGTATAACACTAAAACTTATTGTAAGAAAACTACTTTGGCAATGATCTTATTATATATTAAAGTTCCCTTCTGCTTATGCTTATTTTTTATTATTGTCATATTTAGGGTATTTTTAAATAATCTCATATTTTGTTTCAAGTCTTGTTTTACAAGATGATTTACAAGGATTAATTTTTTTGCCATGCATAGTATTTTTATTTATGATTAATCTTTGTACCAATGGTTAACTGCATCCAATCTGCCCAATATAATATTTAATGTAGTTAATGACTGCTATTATTTGACCACAATTAAAGGTGTAGTTACAACCATTTCAAGATCATTATTACAAACATCAGTGACAGCACATCACTAGTGTAATAAAACCTACATTACAGTTGTCAAAAGGAAAAAATCAATAGAGCTAGAAGCAGCTTTCTATATATTCACAAAGCATATACTTTTTATATTTGTTTTATCAAAAGACTAATGTAAAAATTCTAATGTAAACATAAATATTACAGAAGAATAATAAAACCAATTTTTTTTTAAATTGTCTAAAAATGAATAAATATTTTATTTATTCTATAAATTTCAATGGTTAATAGCCAGCACAGAATTACAAACAACTGACATCGCCAACTTGACAATCCCCTTGATTCAACGCCAACTTTAAAAAGTCAAATTTTAAAAAAGATTGAAAAGTATTTTTTAAAGTAGAACTTATTTTTTCTACTTTTAAGTTTTAGTTTTAATTGATTTAAATATTAATAGACCTTCAAACATCTGCCTGAACAAAAAAAAAGTTATTTGCAAGAAACACAAAAGGAATAAACCTACACTAATACAAATAAGAAAAAGATTTCAAAAACGTCTACTAGAAAGTCAGTCAAAAGGGCAAGACAAATGCTAAGGCTCTCTGAAATTGGAAACACATATTTTTGCCCAAGCTTTTCAACTAATCTTTTTGAATTTTAGCACGAAAATATTTTGTTTATGAGAACATCATCAAATACAAATCATTATTCTACATAGGGCAGAAACCTGACTCCAAATCACTTTTTAAATTTATCTAGCCATCGAGAATCTTGAAGTCATATTTGTTAATTTTTGGTAAAAATATTTTGTTACTTCTCTCCAGGTGGCAGGAAAGCACCTATTATTATTCTTGTAAAGACCATGTGTGTAGAGAGCTGTTCTCTAAACTGAAGCTTTCACTCATCATCAGCTTTCACTCTTCATCATTCAGTTAAAAAAAATATATGGAATTTTCTAGATGACTATAACTTACCTTTATTTTTTTTTAACATCACAGATTTTAGAGCATCCAACATTGTAAAATTACATACTTGTGTTTTTCCAAATTTCATAGTTAGCTGACCAAAAAGCTTTTACAATCATTATTTCATCAAACAGTTGATCAACGTTTATTGCATAATTTGCTACAGTTTTATTAATTCTTTCTCCTAATGCTTCAGTTTCAGACCATAATAATTTATTGTTGTTTATCAAAGTAAAAGATTCTGCTCCACCAAAACTATTTTCCCATAGCTCAATTTAAGAAATCCATCAGTCATAAAATGCTATAAACTCTTTTAGGATTATATTGATATTAATATTTACATTACTATCTAGGATTCTAAAACATTTTTTTGTTTCTTGAGGCATACATTTATTATCACGCCTTTCCTCAAGATTTGTTTTTAATTTTCCAAGTTCACTGACAATATCAGTTGCACTCACTTTTTTCTTGGGATTGATGATATCACCACATAAGCCTGAAGCTTGTGCATGGGATATGGAAATGGCATTTTGTATTGTATAAAAATGCCTGACCAAGATTCGAACCTGGGACCTCTGGATGAAAGACCGAGATGCTTCCATCCACCATGGAGATCGGCAGAGTGGATTTTGAATTTCCCATTACCAAGATAGCTTTGTTAAACAATTTGGGTTGCCCGTGCATAAACCACAAACACATCATTATCAAACAGCTGATCATCATCACAGGAGAGTGTTCATGTGAAATAAAGTAAAATTTCATTCCTAGATAGATTTTAAGTATTGTATCAATAGCTAAAAGTAGCGAAAGATAATGGGTGTTGCCATATTGAGAAACTCGAACCATATAAATGTGGAAATATTTATAAATTTTGACAACTAAAGCTTCTATTTCAGTAGGTGGAACAAGGCAGTTGTGTATGATGTGAGCACTATAACCAATGCCAACAATATTTCATCCTAGTTCCTATTTCAATCTACTGAAAATATTGTTTTCTCTTCTACATTTAACATCTCCAAAATTAGTAGTGCGATTACCTCCACAAAATCCAATAATATTTTTTGCTCTATTATGAGGCTATATTATGAGTTTTTTATTACTGACATTAAATGTTTTGTCTGAAGTTTAAATAGTATTTCTACAGTTTCACCAGGAACTAATTGAAAGTTTAAAAATTTAACTTTTATGCCACAATTTAGTAAAAAATATTGCACAACAATTAGTACAGTTTTAATTTCTTTCCTATTGGAAGAATCTACTGATATAATTACAAAATTTGTTTTATTGAAATCTTCACAAAGCTACTGAAACAAAAGTGGCTTAATTACATTAACAATGACAGCTTCATATTTTGTTCTGGCTACTCTAAACTTTGTTTCAAAGAGCTTTGAAATCAATTTAAATGAGCAAATGGCTGACTTAAAGCTGAGATTGTGAGTAGCAACATGAAATGCTAAAGTTGAATCTTTAGTTACTATTAAAAATTCTTTGTCTCTTAAATCGATAACTTTAAAATATGAAAATATATTTGAAGAAGTTCATGCCACTGTTACAAGGCTTGCTTTATGTTTTGCTTTTATTTCAATTAATATTTAATGTCTAAATGCCCACCATGAGCTACTGAAAATTGTAAAAAGCACAGTTCATATTTCATTATGTTAAAACAGTTTTCAAAAATGGAAAATCCTTTTTTATAGTAAACACAGATCTTTTTTTCATGAGTAAACAGTTTCTTTTTGGCATTCTGGAGATTAAATTAATTTAATATACAATATAAAATAATTCAAGTGCCGATTTTCAATACTATGATAGAACATGCACAACACTAATTAAAACAAAATATTAAAAAATTACATAAAAATATCTAAATCTCATAGGCTACATGCTATTATAAACTCTGTGAAAAAACATCTGGATAAAAAAATAAAACATCTAAATTCATTAGGCCACATGCTATTAATTTTTGGGGTAAACATTTGGACAACATTAAAAACATCAGTGAAATCACATAATACATATTTTATGACTTATTCACAACACATATAATCATAATCCAATCATATGTTTATATAAGTAAAGTTACATAAAACTAATAACACATTGAGAATTGCAACTTCAGTAACAGTCTACAACTCAACGTACCTCTATTACCGTCAACATTATCGGAAACTGTGGATAAAACTGGGCCTCCTGCTCGGTTTTCTTTTTCAAAACTGCCCTAATAAATGTAGCCACAGTAGCCCAGGACCTCTCATGCCTTAGCATTATCTCTCTGATATTGTCCGGGGAGATGGGACCCACTTCCCGCACCAACTACATACTCATCAGCTCCCATTTAGGCACACAAAAGTATGTCAATCTCTTGTCTAGCCAGATGCCCAGGTGGAGCCGGCACCACAACATTGCCCCTAACGGAGAAGGTCACATCAACCAGTTCCTCCTCCTGGCAAAGACTATGGCTTGCATCTTCTTGACTGCCACTTGTAAACCCACCAGCGTCGATATACTAGTCCATGATACTGTTGATTGCTTCGTCAGCCTTCTCCATCAATTCCGCCTTTGTACGAGCAACCACAAACAGCCCAAAATCATCAGCATATGCTACAATCTGCTCCGCTGAGGCAACACGAACCTAAGAACTGGTCGTTTGCCAAATACCAGAATAAAGGCCCAAGAACAGAACCCTGTAGCACAACCACAGTCACCACTCTTCATACCATGTCACCGTCCAAATCAAAGACTATCTGACTCTCACTGACTCTCCTCCTCTCCAAGGCTTCTATTATGAGGCCCCACTGCAACATGTTGAACATGTTTCAAATATCAAATAATACCAGACCCGCGATTCTCCTAGTTCTATGGGTGCCTCTTAATTTCTCCTTGATGGTACCAAGTACCTTCGAGATCATATCAATGGTCGACTTTGCCCTGACGAAAGCTGTACTGATATATATGAGGCCGCCGCTGACCACAATCTTTCAAGCATCGAGAGCAGTAATCATTCAAACAGTTTCCCTCCTGCATTAAGCAGGCAAATTGGATGGTACATTGCGGGCTGCTCGGCTGGACTACCCAGCTTTCTAATCAGAACCAGCCTCAGTCTCTCTATTCCATCAGGAATCACTCAAGAGGACATAATGTTCACAAAACTAGCTGAAAAGCTACGTCCATAAGAACCTTACCACCTCAGTTGGTACCTCATCAGTCCCCAGGCTCTTACTGCTGCTAAGCCTGCCCACCAAACAGAGGAACTTATTTACATTTGGTAGGCCTAGTTTTACTGGATGTGCCGGATCAAAATTCAACAGATTTCATCAGTAAGTCTACTGTAATTCTAACTGATAAATATAAATAAAATGATAAAATAAATTGTAATATTTAAAAAACTTTATTTTACACATATTGTTTACATACCACAAATTTTTTTCCAAGCAACAAAGCCAGATGAACAAGCAGGCCACTCATTTTTCCAGATTATATTAAGATTTTTGGTTGGAATCAACCCTACCTTAGAAAATATTTTGTCTTTAGCAAGATCAGCTACTAAATTCTGTTTAGCATTCAGTTGCTTTTCATCTTTCTTTCCTTAAAAATCAAAAAATGAAGTATAAATTGATTAAAACGGTATTAAAAGCAAATAAATACATACAAAGGTTATTTCATGATCATAAACATTAATTTCATTTTCTGGATTCTGATAGGGTTTTTCTTCTGCCACCTCATAGGTAACATTCAGTTTTTTAAAATCTCTCATAACTCAAAAATTATTAGTTGTAGGATGTTAAAATTTTGGATTTAGGACTGTTGTAATATCTAGTTGTGCATCTCTTCTTTTGATTACAATCGACTGAACCAAAAGTGTCCAAAAAAAACCCAAAATCTAAAAAAAATTTGGATTCTGGACTTTTTCTTAAATACAGTAATAAGTCCTCATTGAGAGCTTTTTAACGACATATTAATTAATATGACATATGTTATAATGACATAAATTAATAAGTGATACTTATTTTCATTGGTTTCAGAGTTATGTCCAAATTAACTAAATGAAATACTTGGATCTTATAAGGGGAGGCACAATGATTCGAATCAGACTTCATCTCCTTATCTTTTTTAACTTTTTTTTAATTTAAATGTATTGATTTATTAATAATTATTGTAAAAAACGTTTTACAATAAATAATAATTCAATAATAACAATTAAAAAAAAAAGAAAATATATCAGAAGTTATTAATGAAATAAAATTGTATTGTCTTTATGTCAGTATGTAATTTAATAGGTGTTCAAGGAAGTCATGTGATGTCACATCAGATTTTTTATGTATGTGCTCACATTTTTATTTTAGCTGCTACTGGTACAGAGTGGACCACACGGTGCACCAGACAGCTGTTCACAGCACACGAATGATTCATTCGTTTGAACAGTTTGATTCATTCGTTTATACTTCTCGAACGATTCAATTGTTCGAATGATTTGTACTTCTTGATACGGAATGATTTATCTAGATTATATTATTTGTGTTTTGGGGATACAAAAGGAAAACATTGGGGTTAGAGCTTTGTTAAAAAATCACATCTCAAGAAACAGCTAAAAATGTTCAGGATTTTGAAGGTTATCGTTGTAAAAGTTTCTGTTGTTAGTACGCCACACACTTTTATATGCTCCAAGGGATACGTTAACAAAAAATTTCAAGCAATGAAAAATAAAACAAATAGAATTTTATATGCAACTTTCAAAAAAGGTTTTTGATATTCAGAACAGAAATTTTCCTTCCCTCATCTTCTGGGACATCATTGCTGAAATTGTTTTACTGTGCTGAAATGGGTGTGTCAATCCTCACTTTACATAGAAGAAAATAAGTAGTCTAAAACATAGTGAGCCTTTTGTGCACAAAATAGTATTAGCATCCCAAATCTCAGGGTATATGTGTCGTAGTGAGTCAGGCCGAACTCATTTGATAGCTGGCAGTTGAAGCTAGTACATGTGCATAAAAGTGTTGGAATTCTTATACTCAGACAAAAGTATGGTGTCATGAAGATGTGTGAACTTTCCTCAAAACTGTATTAGATTTAGCAATTTTATTTTAGTAAAGGCGCAAATGCTGTGCAGGCCATGAAGAAATTTGCCATGTTTATGGGCAAGACATGTTATCAAAAGCAACAATCAAAAGATGGTTCAGTTGCTTTCCTTCTGGAAATTTTGATGTCCAAGATGCTCCTCGCTGTTGCAACCAGTGACAAAAAATGTGAATGATATTCTGGCAAAAGTTGGGAAAGACCGGCATGTAAGCAGTCATGACATCAACAATGACCTAAACATCTATCACCAATGTTAAACCATTTGGAGAAAGCTGACGACAAAACGAAGCTTGACATTTGGATGCCAGATGGTCTGATTAAGAAAAATTTACTCAAACGAATTTCTACCTGCAAATCTCTACTGAAACATAACAAAAAGTTCAGCATGCAACGCCAGCAGAAACAGTTGGATTTGTGTGGGCTCCGCCTGTTTGGTTACTATTTGCGATATTTCTGAAAATATTTGTTAGTTATTAAACTAGGTTGTTTGCAAGGGTTTGCTATTTGTTTTTGATTTCTATTTTTGGGTATTTTATTTCGCTTTATTAGATAATTTCAGAATTTTTGGTAACGTAGGTAGCCTACATAGGTTATATAGGCTATCTGTTGGGATGGGTGGTTTATTTTCTTTGAACCAATCTACTGGCATAGGGACTGTCTGTTCCTCAGTTCATATTTATTGTTGTTATTTGTTTTTGTTAAGGGTAATAATTTATGATCAGTTAATTTTGAATTTTTTTCGAAATTACATACATAGTTGTTTATTATACAGCAGCTGTTGTAACATTGGTAATGGTTTGTTTATATTTTGTGTTGACAGTTTTTATTTTATTGTGTGTTTAGCTGGGCCATCAACCCAGGCTGGAAAGGACAGTGCTTTGCCTCAGGAATTTAGTAAAACCTTTAAAAAAACAGGTACTTCTGCTCCCTTGGTGCGTGCCTTTGAGGAGAATTATGATTTAATTGTTCAATTCTTGGAAACTCCAAGGAGTACCTCCAAAAGTGTTACTGTTAGTGCCTCTTACAGGCCCTTGACGTTGCTGCCGGTTCTTGGTAAAGTTTTTAAGAAGGTTCTGTATCTTTGTGTGAATGAGAGATCGACCACGCAACGTTTATTAATGCACAATCAGAATGGCTTTCGTCCTGGTATGGGTATCGAAGATGCTATTCTCAAGGTTATGAGTGTAGTGTCTGCCAGCATGGTGGAGTATATACTGGATATCTTTTTAAATATCTCTGGAGCTTTTAATAATCTGTGGTAACCCTTTGCCATTTATTAGTTACAAAGGAAGGGCTGTACTGAAAATGAGTTGCAAGTTCTGCAAAGTTACTTCAGTCATCGAGATGTGCTGCTTCTGGAAGCCAGCCATGAGGTTAGTAAGAAGTGTCTTATCCTTAGACAGTGGTCTAAGGGTTGTCCCCAGGCATGGCATAAATCCCAGTCAGAAATGGCATTTTCATACACGCTACAAATCATTTAACTCTTCCTCTGAAGCAATACTTAACTAACGGTGGTACCGGAGGTTAAAAAAAAAGAAAAAAAAGGTTGCCCCAAAGAAGTAGTGTGTGGGCCCTCTGTTGTGGGTGGTAGGGTTTGCTTCTCTTCTGCGGCTGAGGTTTCCCAGCGTGTGTTGTATGGTGTCTTATGCTGACAATGGGCTACTGCTGGTTGCAGGAGGACCCTTACGGAGGGAGGTTGAATTCAGAGCCACTTGGGCTTGTAGGATACTTGAGCTGTGGGGTTATTAACATAAGATGACGTTTAACTTTGAGAAGACCACGATGATGCTTCTTAAGGGCCGTTTGGCTACAAGGCGGCAAGCCTGTGTTTCGATGTCAGGCTAGTGAATCAAACATGTTTAGGTTCAAAAGTGCCTCGGGGTGTTTCTTGATGAGAATTTTTGATTCAAGGAGCATTTAAAATACATCATAAAGAAGGCCTGTAATGCCTTCTTTGGTATTCGATGAGTGGTCAATCCTAATTGGGGTCTTAATTTTAAGGCCATGGGTATCCTGTGTAAGGGCATATGCGAAGAAATTATGCTATATGCAGCACCTTTTTGAGTGGATAGTATGAAATTGAATATTTATCGGGATATATTATTGAGGGCCAAACACCTCTTGCTGTTAACAATGACGGGAGGCTACCATACGATTTCACATGAGGCAATCTTGATGATTGCCGGAGTGAACCCAGTCGGGTTCACTTGGCAAATAGATCAGTCGATCTATTTGTGTCAGAGAGACAACAGCGGTATGTTGCTAAGAAGTCAGGAAAGTTAACTTCAGAAAAAGTAAGGGATATTGAGCAACAGGGCTATGCTTTATGGCAGGCAAGATGGAATGAGACAGTTAATGGCCGTTAAACGCATGATCTGTTTCCTGAGTTGCTGGTTTGCCGGGTGTCTCTTGGATACGACCAAACAAATATGTGACATAATTTCTTTCGGGACATGGCACCTTTAGGGGCAAATTGGCCTGGTTGATTCCAGGTATGAAGGTAACGGAGGGGGTGGTATGGCAACCGGTAATATCACAAGGTGACAGGTGTCTTTCCCCTACAGGGTTGAGATGTACGGAGGTGAATTGTCAGCTTGATATTATTGGATCAATGTTGGACCTCTGTGAAAATTGGAAAAACCAGGCCGAATGGACTATCATTGAAGAATATATGGGATTTCTTGTAAAAGGAAGGAGGTTGAAGGAATGTAGGGTAGGGTACCGCTTGGGTTTTCCATTTATTGTTTTGTTATATTCTTGTTATGGTATTAGTGTTCTTGTTTCATGTTCTTGTTATGGTGTAAGTTTTTTGTTGTTGTTCTTTATTTATGTTTTGCTATGTTCTGTTTTTGTTTTTATTTTATTCCTGCTAGTGTTTTGTGTTGAACTCAACCTTTCCCATTAGAGTGTAGTCCATTTTATTATCAACTCAATCGATCCAGTCTTGTTTAATACTTATAGGACTTTTTTTGTATCAATAACATCAAATGATTAGTAGTACGCCAATGGAAATGTCACAAATGGCATTTGCATTGGTGGCATCCTGACTGGGCAAGAACAAGGCTGAGAGAGATGTCTTTTTCCTGAGGTTTTAAATATGGTGTCTGCTAAAGCCCTGATGAGCTTTAGCAGAGGCATCAGGCCATTTAACAGAGGTTACAGAGGGAGTGGCATGGCGACCAGAATAGTCATATGACGGGTGTCTTCCTCTATGGGGTCAGGATGAAACATAACAAAATCAAGCAATTCTTGAAGCGATTGATCATAAATGATCAGAAGTGGATAACCTATGACAAAAGTGTGCGAAAAAAATCATGATCATTGAGGAAAAACCCCATAGTCTGTGGCAAAGCCAACACTGAGCCCCAGGAAGGATATGCATTCCAAGAGATTGGAAGGGCATTGCACATCACAAGCTGTTGCTGCCAGGAAGTACAATAGACTCAGACCAGTACTGTCGACAATTAGAATGATTTCATCTAGCAATTCAAAAGAAATGACCAGAACTGGTCAACAGAAAGAGTCATATACCATCCTAACAATACCAAACTGCATACATCTTTAACAACCCATCAGGAATTGAGAGAACTTGACTGGAAGGTTTTAATGCATCCACCACGTAGCCTGGATCTGGCACTGTCAGACTATCATTTGTTTTGATCTCTGCAGACTCCCTAAATGATGTTAAATTAGTTTCAAAAGAGGCCAGTGAAAACCGCATGTCACAATATTTTGACCAGAAACCACAGAGGTTCTACAGTGACAGGGTTATGGTGTTGCTGGAAAAATGGCAGAAGTCATTGAAAAAAATGGTGCACATGTGGCCTCATAATGTTGTTTTCCAATAACAATAAATGTATTCTCAATTCTGGCCTCCAAAGGCTTAATACCTTTTAGACTACCTAATGTATAATGAAAGTATTATTGAGCAATTAATGTTTGCTTATAAATTATAATTATTGTGTAAAAATATTTAAGTAATTATTAATTTCCTTTTTAAAACATTATTTATTATAAAATTTTGCATTTTATTATATAAACCTATAAAAATAACAAAAGATTCTAATTTAAGCTTTAGTATCTATCAAATAGGTACTGTATTTTTAATTATATTTTTGATTCTAAAATCTCTGCTCATAGGCCAGAATTAATAATAAATCCATGATGAAGCAGTAGGGATAGATGTGATTTTCTGAAAAGCCCTGGTTTTGAATCTTCAACAGGCTATAAATTTGATATATCATACTCTCCACACACAAAAATAACGGCTTTCTCCAGTGTATTATCCAAAACTATATTATAATAGCTGCTTAATCTTAATTAAGTTATAAATAAAAATGTATAAAATAAATATAAATTAAGAATCAATACAAAGAAGAGAAATATTTTTCCTAATTTATCATAATGGATGGATAGGAATTGAAAAATTTACTTTGTAAAGAGAATTTAATATTAACTGTTGTTTTTTGAGTTTCTCTTCGTCTTCTTCCCAGAATTTTATTAGTCTCTTCTTCAAGACCAGATATAATATTTTCACACTCAACGTTAACTGGTTTATAAATTTTACACGTATCATTTAAACAAGCTGATTCTAAATGATCCTTCACTGCTGTGGAAATCTGAAATAGAAAAACGTTGAATTAATAATTTGACTTCACTTAAATTTAAGGATTCATTTAACTTAATTTATGCATTCATGTCTTTACTCAACTATAAAATATATATAAAAATAAATTTTACATTTTTAGAAAATTTTATTTTTTTCCTGAAATATAATAATTTAATTTTATCTTAATAACATAAAGAAAAAATTATTGTCATTTATATATTTTTTTAATGAAATAAACAAATTGACCATTTCCTAACTAATTTAGAGCTTATAACCTGTTGTAAAAAAATAACATACCTCATCTTAAAAATATTTATGCTAAGTTTGATTAAAAATTTCTGAAATTTATTTTTTAACTTTTGAGTTTATTTATAATTTATTGAATCTTTCCTCCTCAAAATATTTCTTCTTAGATGATATAACATTCACGACAATGCACTTCTGGAAGTAGGTATGAAATACAGTCATCATAGGAAGTAGTTTTGTAAATTTTCTTTTACCTCTTCTAATATTAATTCTTTTTCATTTCATTTCATTAAGAATTTCAATTGCTGATAATAAAAAAATTTTGTAGGGGAAGAATAACAGTATGCTAGCATAACAGAGTATGCTAGATGGAGATGCAAAATAATTTTTTGTTTAATCAGAAATCAGTACTACATTGTCATGATCAGTATTAATATGAGTTCTTTTTCTAATTCAAGTATTTTCATTTTCACCAAAAACAGAAATATCATCTCTAAGGAAATAGTTTGTAATGTTGTAATATGTTGTTATTTCTAAGGGAGATAACCATCAATTGAAGTTCATGATTTTAATGACTTTTCTCAAAAAGATATATTTGATTGAAAAACTGATGAGTCCTGAATAGAGGTCATAAAGTTGAACTAATTTCCAAACATTATTAAACAACTTAAATCACACACAGCATTGTATGTAATTTAAATCCTGGTTACTCTAAGCTTGTTTATCATTTCATATGTATCAGTAAAGAATTATGTAGCTGTTAGTAAAAATTAGATATTGATATTAAAATTTACCATCTCAAAAATCATGTAAGACTTATTGGACTATTAAGGCTTATTACACTGATAACTAATGTTAAGCCCCTGTTTGCTCATCAAGGTTACAGCTGTAGAACACTTGTAATTGCTAGTAATTGCATCACTAGTAATTCCCACGGGGTTGGTCTAGTGGTGAATGCATCTCCACAAATCAGCTGATTTCAAAGTCGAGAGTTCCAACATTCAAATTCTAGTAAAGGCAGTTACTTTTATACAGATTTGAATATTAGATCATAGATACCAGTGTTCTTTGGTGGTTGGGTTTCAATTAACCATACCTCTGAAGTAATACCTGATGGTGATTCCCAAGGCTAAACAGAAAAAAAACACTAATAATTGTATCATACAACTGTATCTCATCTGTGACCTACATATCAAATTTGGAAAACTTTTTGAGGATGTCATAACACATTTTGTTTATTAGGCAAATACGTACACAATTTAACTCTTACCTAACAAATAACCAGTAATCAGATAATCTGTAACAGTTACTCAAAATGAAAAATGTATTATTGTACAAGCACTGATAAACTACAGATGCATACTGATACTCTATAACCAGATAGTCCAACATACTCTATAACCAAACATTATGTTAATAATTAAGATACATTTTAATTCAAAAAGAAAAATAAAAGTCATTGATTCAACACAATCTCAAATTCAAATTATGAAGAAACCTTCAAAAGCAACATTAACATTTTAAAATTAACTCATAAATTCTTATATTTAGAAGTGCACACACGCACGCATACACAATTAAGTTTACCTGATTTATAAATTCTGAACTATTACACCAATTGTCTGAACTTGTTTCAAATGACAGAGATCCATCTTGTATAATACTATTAGGAATCTCTGCTTCTGTGAACAAAATTATTAAAACAATATTAATAAAAAATTTCTAAATGAATTAAAATAATAATTTAAATAGCAAATTCACTTATTCTGCCCCATACTAAATTAAAATAATTAGTATTAAAAAAGGTATAAATCAAGGTTACTAACCAGGAAACGGCAAAGTTTCTTAAATTAATTTAACAAAGCATTAGTGTTGTCCTTGTTTAAATTTTCTCTTCTAAAGTTTCTTAAATGAATTGAACAAATCATACCAAATGGATTAAATCTGGGCTATTTAGAGATTAAGATCTTGAGCTCTTGAAGCATTTCTGTAATTAAGATAGCAGCGGGAGATTAAGCATTCTCCTGAAGGAAAAACTTATCCTCTTGAATCAACTCCAATCTTCAATTTATCTCAAAATCATGACAGATTATGGGGCAGTGGATTTTCATTGTCTGAGAAAATTGATTTTGATTATTCCCTATGAATTCTAAAAGGAAATAGCCATTATTTCCTTAAATGAAGAGTGCTTCTTTCTTTCCACGATAAGGCATGTTTGAATGCCAGCACTGCATGCTTGGTCACTATAATTCTGAGGTAAAACACACATGTTTCATGACAGAGTGTTGTAGAGTCTAAAAAAAAGCCTTCATCCTTTTCATTTATTGCAACCAATCTTCTTTCTTCACATTTGGAGTGCAAAAGCAGAAAATCCAATACTTAATCTGGTAAATTTAAGATAATCTCATATAAATTATCTACATTCTCAACATTTATTTTTTATTAATTAAATTAAAATTAAATTTGGGTAAGTAGAAGTTGATTACCCATTAAAAAAAAATCATCACTTTGTTGATTAAAGTAATACTGTTTAATTTATTTTTTTCATTCCTAAGTTATTATTATCATTGTAGTTTGCATAGAAATACCTACTTCTCCTTGTACTTTTTATTTTCATTTATTCTTTGCATTTAAGGTGAAAAAATAATTACTTAGTTTTACTTTTCCATTTTTTATTCTGATCACAAAATTATTAATAGAGAATTTACATTGCTTCAAGGCAAAAAGGAGGATATTAAACCAATTCTTTACAATATCTGTTCCTGTCTTTCTTACAACCATGATACTCTTAAACACAAAGGCACAAGTCAAGAGTTGATTTCTGTTATATTGATGATGTTCATACGTAGCCAATTTCTATGGTGAACAGGATGAATCTATCACATTAATTGCAGTGGATTGAGATTTTAATGCATAAAACTTTAATCAGCTTAATGTAGAAGACAACAGGAACCATTTCACTTCTCACTTCCCCCTAAAAAGACTAGGAAAATCTAGTAAGCCTAATGACTAATATTACTTGTGATATGGAATATAAATTTAGTGAATTCACTAATTGAAAGGGCTTTGGAACACCCCATCTGAATCAGCTTCTTTGACTCATTTTATAGTTACTTTGTTAAATAGATTCCTCATTTATTTTTGCTCTTTGTCGTTCATCTTCTCATCTTTATTTCTTTTTTCTATTCTAATTCTGTAACTTTTGGTTAGAATTTCCACTGGATGCGTACTAAGAATTGTAGAAAACTACTATTTATACTTTTGAGAATGGTTTAATGAGAACCACTCTCTATCTAAGGAGATATTCAAAAACTTTTTGTTTACTATGTGATGGCTCAAAAACCCAACGTCAGTCTAATGTTTATCAGACAGCCAAGCTTCCTAATATAGAATATATACTAAAGGGAACTGACATAGATACACAATGATATCAGTGATTTCAAATGTTCATAGCACCATGCTGAAACAGTAATATCCAGTAAATCATGTTTATCTTGCCCTAGTAAATTCACTAGTTAGTATGTATAAAACAAAAATCTAGTTGTCACAAAAACACACAAAAAGTTTTATTTTAATCAATCAGTACTGTATTTTCTTAAACTATATACAGACAAAATAACAGAAAGATGGAACAGAAAATTTCCATCTATAAATGTTTTTAAAAAAGCAAAATATTATTGCAATCATTTAAAAGATAAGTAAATAAGTTACCAGCACAATCTGGAATATCAGGAAAAGTAGAAGAATCATTTTCTGAATAAGTAAGATTATCACAATTGTATTTAAACGAGTTATTTTCAGTCGTGATAGCATATCCTTCATCACAAATAACAGAACATGAAACAGCTCCAATTTCATCTATATCATCAGTGCAGTTTAATTTTCCATGTAAGGGATCATTTGGCTGTTTACAAGTATCCTCTGGAATTAATTAAAAAAGAGAACATTATTACTTAATTTTAATATTAGATGCACAGTTAATACACATAAATATATTTAAAGTTTTCACGTACTAAAATACATAGAATGTTATATAAAATGACAATGAATGTCATATCTTGAATGAGTTAATATCTTAAAACTCGAAAAAAAAATTTAATAAAAAAATAAACAAAATAAAATATACCTATAACTGTAATGGTTAATATACAGGAATTATTATTTCCAGATGGATCAAAAGCTGTATATTTTATTTGTGTTGTACCAACTGGAAGTTCTTCCAGTTTATGTGATGTAATCACCTGTGAAAAAACATACAGTTGAAAATTTATAAAACAAAACAAATATTACTTTACAGAAATAGCTGATGAAACATTTAAATTAAACAAAAAAATATTGTATTTCAATTTTAAAATTTTTCCAGGTTTTTATAATTATGCCAGTAAACTTGGCAAATTTTTCCTGACATTAAACTACTAATATGGTACATAAAAAGTGCTGAGTGAAATCAAGATTCAAATCAAAGCCTTTCAGATAAAATTTAGAGGATCTACCATTCTGTCATGAAAGTTGATAAAATGGTAAATAATATTTTATTCAACTATAACACATATTTAACATTTCATATTTAATATAATAATAATAATAATAATAATAATAATAGTAGTAATAATGAAAATAGATATGTTTACTTCATAATCCACATTCAATCAACATACAAAGGAATGTTAAAAATAACCAATCTATTAATCTATTGTAGTAACCAAAATATTAAGGACCCAACATTAATGACACTTTATATCAGAACTGAGGATAATTAAAATTGGGTTTTACTGATTACAAAAAATACACCCATTTATATCATTATTAGGTTTTCAGTGACTCATAAAATTATATTGTAACTGATACAAGAAAAATTGTAAGTAAATGTTAAAAGAAAGTTCTACAATAGTCTATCATAAATATATGTTATATAATCAATATTTAAAGTTGTATTTAAAAAAACTTGTAGATTATTTTTGTTATAGTAAACTCATGAAAGCATTACTGCAATAATATAAAACATTGTTTCAATTGATACATTAGTCATTCTGTACTCTTCATTGTTTATTTACTAATTTCAATAAGTTGAAGTTATTATTTTATTAATTTTAAAAACGTATGGCTTGATGAATTAATTCTCTACATAGGCTTACAAAGAAGCTTGTGAATGGGAATATGAAAATGGAAATTTGTAGCATATGAAAAAAAGCCATGCCTGATTGGGATTCAAACCCAGTATCTCTGGATCAGAAGCCAAGAAGCTACCACTCTGCCAAGGAGATCATCATAATGAGAGCATATAATGTGTTTATATAATGACACACTAAACACCTGAAATAGAAATAAAAGCTAGTAAAAAGTGAATAGATAACTAAAAACACTAATAAATAAATGTTAAAATTTTCAGTGGCCTGAAATTTTATACATAAACTTCTATATTTAAAAAAAATTAATCATTTAATAAATTATGTATCCTCAAAGTTATTTTTTCTCAACTTTTTTCATCTAATATTTTTTGTGGTGAAGTTTTATATTCTATGTGTGGGAGGGTATTTCTATAAAAGAATATGTATTATTAAGTCATTTGTAGAAAAAGATTTACTTGGTTTTAAACACAAATTCATTAAGTTAATTAATGAATAGCTGTTACCCATATTATATATGGTTTTGTTCAGTCTTATGTGTATGCATCAACTTGTAAATGCATATTAAAAAATAAGTAAATAAATTCATAAATATACACAATTTTTTTATAGTAAAGCCATCTCATTTTTTTTTTTTTAAATAATTTGTAATGATTAAAAAAATACCATATATTTCTTTTGCTTAACAAAAATTAAAATTTCATTCAATTTTTAAAACTAGTGTATAATTAAACTAAAAGTTAATTAAACCTGCTAATTGTCATTTTACAGACTAAACAAAAAAAACTCTTAAAATGCATTAAAACCAAACAGAAATTCTAATAAAAACAGAATTATCTTAAAAAATAATTTTAAATGAATATTAACTGTAAAAAAACATCTTGACTCTTCAGAGTCATATTTTGAAATCAGAATGCTGTACATACTAGATATTAAAATTATACAGGTACAATAGGTACTCTTGATAATAACCATAAAAATAATTTAGAATTATACTTTTTAAACCTGAAATGACCTTAATTAACATTCCATAAAATAAATTTATACAGACAAAAGTTCTCAATATTTTAATTAAAAAGTTATTGATTTGTTAACTTATTTTTTTAAATGTAATAAAATTATTTTTATTCACTATTAGAGTAAGAATTTTTCGGTTAATCACTTATAGTAGATTTTTTTTAAAAACTTCTGTTAAAAAAATGTTCCAATTCAATAAAATGAATTCATCACGATAGTGCTATTTTAGCATTTTTTCCAAAGTTCTTTTAAGATTTTTCAAAGCTTTTGTAATCTCACATTCTTCATCTTCCAGATCCTTATCTGACATCTTACTTGTTTTAGAAATACATATTGCAATGTCTTAATTATTTATAACTTTATCTGATATATAAATTCAAAAGTTTGTGATGGGTTCTGTCTGTCCATTTGCAACAGTATCATACAAGAAACAACCGACTGATTGCATTCAAATTTTCAGGATAAATTTGTGTTTAGTTCTAGTAAAATAACTATTTATATTAATAACTTGTTCTGTTTAATTAACAAACATTTTGCATTACTTCCAAGAAATAATTAAAAGAGAATGTAGAGGTTAAATGAGGAATAGTAAAAATCACATATAGTAGAATACTATATTTTCAATTTTTTAATGAAAATTGATCCTATTATTAGAAAATATAATAATAACCACCAGTAAAATAGACCGAAATATTCTGTATTATTCAATCACATTAATCAGAAAACAAAACTACCAGGCACCTACTGTACTTCACATTCAGGTGCAGTTCTGTTCACTACTTTCAGAAAAATTATTTTCTTTTCAAATTCAAAATTCTTTTCAGATTTCTGCCACTTTAATAAACAACATAATTAGTTACCATTTTATGTTAAGTATGTAAATGCTTAGTAAATTATTTGTTTCTGATATTAATCCATTAAAATTGTCTTATTAAAACATGTTGGGGTTTCTCATTCTTATTAAAACTTTTTTGAAAATGTATTACCTTGACAGGTTGTAGAGAGTTATCATGAAATTCAGGTTCTAACCATTTAATATCAGAAAGCTCACTTTTAGAAACTGTATATGGTTCTTCAAAATCACAGTTGCTAACAATAGGCGATTCATCATCTGCAAATAAACATAATTTTTATTACTAAGTTGAAAAATAAAAATTATATAATAAATTAGAAAAATTGTTAACCCTTTTTTCAAACTTATTGCTTTTTTAAAATTAAAAAACAAATTGAAATATTTTTATGGCTATAAGTTTTTGCATTGGTATGAATATGATATAGAGATCTCCTAGATGTAAATTTAAAAAAATTAAAAAATTAATCTAAAATTAAAATTCTAGTTTGTGCAATCTTTACTTAAATTATTAATACTAATTACAAAACAATGAATTATAACTACATGCAAAAATAAAAGTACAATGATTATTATTGTTGTCTTATTAAATGCAGTCTTGACAACCTACAACAAAAGTTTTTAGTTTCATTGTACGCATTATACATCGTTAATTAATAATTAGAGTCTTAAAGTAATGTTACTACTTCACTTATTATCACATATGCACTATATGTTTACGTAGCAACGTATTATGTTACTATTCTTTTTTCACTGACACATCTTTTCACATCTGACACATGAAAAGTCTCATTTTTTAAAAGAACATGCAGATTAAAAAAGTTTTACTGATACCTTATTCTATATTATTTTCATGTATTTCATTTCATAAAGTTTTAATTAAAATAAAATAGATATTTCCAAAAAAATTTAAAGAGTAAATCAATTTAAATTAGAAAATTATGATAAATCATTAATATAAATTTGTCCCAACTGAGTGGAAACAATGTGTATGTATAATGCATTATTTCACAATAAAAAGAGGTTTGTTAATTTACACTACATAATTGTTTTTTCAGTTTGAATTTCAATGACTACTTATTAATAATAAATACAAGGGTGATATTCAGCGATCATGGAATAGACTTAATAGGAGTGATGCCCAATCATAATTTAAGATCAAATAAATGGAATAATATCTTAATAATTAATTTAAAATGTTAACTCAAAGTTAAGAGAGAAATAAATAATTAATTTCTCTGAAAAATTATGTCTGACTGAATTTTGCTTATAAATAAAGTAAAATATATACCTATTACTTACCAATAACAGTTATGGTAAAATTACACACAGCTTGATTAAAACTAACATCAGTTGCGACATAAGTAATAAGAGTCATTCCAATACCAAGTTTCATTGGTTGCTCAGTAGCAGGAAGTGTCCATATTACAACAGACTCATTAGAGTTATCTAATATAACAGAAAATTCAATTTCAAATAGGTTCAATTAGACATTATAAATACCTCAAAGTCAATAAAACAAAGGTGGGAATTTTTTTTTGGATCTAAGAATAACCTGACATATCATTTGCCATTTTCACCTCTCCTTAGATAAACAGTTTTAAGTACTCATAATTTTTGGACTTTTTAGTAGCAATTAACTATTTACTTATAAACAACCATTGAAATAATTTTCAGGAACAAAATACGCTCCGATATAAAAATATGCTTTAACTTGTTTCTTTTTGATTAGTTTACACTATCTTTCAAGTGTATTGCCAAATTCCAATGCATTGATCTTTATAATAGCAGAAATAGTATTTTACTTTTGTAATTGACTAGCTGCTCAAAAGTAATTTCTCTTGCCCTTCTCATACAGTCAGGGGCTCCAGTCCCTTGGACTCCTGCTTTGTTCATTATACTCATGGTTGTGAAAATAATACTGATAAATACCAATTAAAGTAAAAATTAAAATTACCAATTTAAATTAC
This sequence comes from Lycorma delicatula, assembly GCF_047948215.1. Taxonomy (NCBI): domain Eukaryota; kingdom Metazoa; phylum Arthropoda; class Insecta; order Hemiptera; family Fulgoridae; genus Lycorma; species Lycorma delicatula. The sequence continues at coordinate 70,345,168 of NC_134462.1, forward strand.
CAATTAAAATCTTTGCAAATACCTAAAAAGAAACTAAACTCAAAAGACAGAATAATAGTAACTAAAGTGCACAAACGTTTAACAAGAAAATATTCACAACTTCACCCCCAAGGGGACTAGGGCCTTAATTTATGGCTTTAAATCTTCTCTGGGATAACATGAATGTAATAAAAATAAAAATTTATTTTATTATTTGTAAAAAATTTTATATAAACTAAGAAATTTTATATATAAACTTTATATATATATATATATATAAAGGTAGGTCAGATATATATATATATATATATATATATATATATGTACACATAAAGATTATCTACTTTTAGATATCTTCCTTCTGTACAAATAATGTGACTTAAAACCCAAAAACAGTTGGGACTGATCTAATGATTCTTTTACTAATGTTTCTGTCAAAATTTGAGGATAGTTTCAATCAAAATTAATACAAATAACTACATTACTAGGTAAGCACTAAAGCTTACCCTGTCAAATTTATAGTAGCATTTTCATATTATAATATTTTGAGTTCCTGACAAATAATGTCCTATATGGTTTTTGGAAGCAAAGTTTAAAATAAAAACTGAATTTAATTTTGGTATTTCATTTATAAATAACACGTAAACTGTTCTCAAGTTAAAATAGAAAACTTTATTGTACTATCATTCTGTAGGTAGATAATTTAAACATTTTTCAGTGAACACTATCAGTGTAGTGTATTACGAGTACGTAATTACGTAGTGTAGTGTACGATTAAAGTTATAGTCGTAAATAATTACAAATTAAATTATTTTATTTTCATATTCCGTTCAAAACTAAATCTAAGGGCTTTTTACCAACTTTTCAAAGAAAAGTATCATATTACTTTTGGTTACATGGTAGGAGTAGGGTGTGATAATGAATTTTCTTTATGTTTTGAGATATGAGGAGTACAAAAATGCCATTCACTTAAAATGGGGTTTCCTTATATATTTATACGCCTATGTATAAAATTTTGTGGCTGGAAAATTTCCAAAACTATTATAACAATTTCATTGAAATTTAGATTTCCTGTTTTAGACTATATGAAGTTGTGCATGTGAAAATTTTATGACGATTAGTTGAGTCATTCTTGAGCTACACTCAATTTAAAATTAAAATAAAAATTTGAGCAGGGCAAGTAAGAAGCATGGTTTATAATAATGCTGCAAGTTGAAACATGGAAACAAAATAAAACAATGAAAATCTGTCTTCTTGAACAGAACTGTGCAAGATTCTTTTTTAATTTCAAGAGCTTTTGTTCAATTCAATTTTTGTGTATTTACTGTCTGTACATAAACGTTTCTTATTTCTAAACTAAATATTTAACTGTCAGCCCCCTTCACAAAAAAAAAAAAAAAAAATATTTTCAGCATTTACTTCCTCAGATGCACTTTAGTTTTAAAAAGTGAACAGCAAAAAATTAAACCCATCACTTTCTTGGTAAGTTTTTTTTTTTATTTAATGCAGAGAATGCATTTTAGAAAAAAAATCTCAGGTGGTAAAAATAAAATTGTATAGAATTTTAAAGGAATCTATTTTGAAATTTCAAACAGAAGGATAATTTTCATTAAAAATTCATGAAAAATTAAAATTAAAATATGATATTTTTAAATTTTAATTTAATTTTTATTTAGAATTCTCTGCATAATAAAATCTAATTTGTTGAGTATCAGCAAGGTAGTTCAAGTTGTATTCTAATAAATAAAGTTTTGTTACGTAAATAATTAAATCATTTTTGTAATTATGCTAACACTACAATTGTAGTGTTAGCTAAAATTGAACTATCATCAATTGAAATGGTCATTAACCTTTGAATTTAAAACATGATCATTTAAAAATATTCCTTATGCTCAAATAAGACTAATTTGGTTTATTACTGGTTTCGCATCAGCAAAAAAAGCCAGAGCAGTGACTAAAGTGATTTTTATGTAGTATTAGCAGTACAGAAATTCAATAAACTTAACGATTAAAGGCCAAGAAATTACTGCCATTAAACTTATTACCGTTATTCACAGAAAATTATATTAATTGAGATAGATGATATATGAATTGAGATAGATTATGTAAGTTTTGAGTCTACATAATACAACAATGCTAATCTGAAATTATGAACATAAATTCAAAAAGTTTTTTACATAATTATATAAATTGCTAAGTTTGTATTAAGTCTGCTATTTTAGTGGTTTTGAAGGATTTTTTTTTATAATTACTTATTACAACATCGTAGACACATATGTTGAAATAGACATGCATGCATGAGTGTGTAAATAGACCAGACACTAAAAAAACATTGTACTTGAGAACTGATTTCATTACATCACAATTGTAGTAATTTTTTTTTTTTTTTTTAACTGTGGAATATGTAATAAATTAAATGACAACTAAACAATTAACTGCTGATATTTGTATACATATACATAAACATTTTATTTGATCAGACAAATAAATATAAAAAATTCATACCTTGAGGCTGTGGTTCTGTCCATTTGACCCAAGCATAACCTTCTTCTGGCTCGGTAACAACAGTTATGTCACTAGGACACTGCAATAATGGAGGAGTCATATCTAAGTAAGAAAACATGTTCAATTATAGATAAAATATTATGAAGCAGAACTTGTCAAACAATTTTTTTTTAGAAAAATTCAAAACAATATAATAGATTGCGTAAAGATAAATACAAACCAAAACAAACTTTTATGACAACTATTGGTTGTACTTTATTTGAATTCAATATTTTTGGAAGGAAGTTGTTCAAATTTACATGCTAAATTTTCATTTTCACAAGACTACACTTCATTTACACTTGTACAAATCATCCTCATTCAACCTCTGAAGTAATAATTGAATCGTAATTCCCGAAGGCTAAACAAGAAAAAGGGGCACTTCCTGCACAGGAGAGCAGACTGGCCTAAATCTATTAATATTCTTTCAGCTAGATTCCTTGTCTTAGACTTAAGTCTGGATGACATTCATTTGGAGTACCTGGCAGAGAAATTTTCTCTGGCATTCACTGATGCCACTGAGAATCTGAGAATTCAATTCCTGTAATACGAGTTGGCAGAGAGTTGCTACTTGTTGGACTCAAGAGATGACTGCAGTGAAGCAAACTGTGAACCAGCTCAGACAAGCTACTTAACAAGAGAGTGATCCTGTCTGGTGAACAGTGTTAATTGCTGATTATATTGTAGGCAAGAGTCCGAGTATTTTCATGAAGTTAGGACTTCTAAAAGAAATTCTTGGCGCTCCTTTGTTTGGGAACAGAGAACTAAAGATCTATGGGATGTTGTGTATTGTATAGGATATAAAAAAAGAAAGACCTTTTTCTGTCAGCTCTCTCAACCAAGGGAGATATAATTTTTACAAAGATTATGTTTTGAATATTTTTGTTAAGCAATCTCTTGCCAGATGATGACACCAATGAAATCTCATATCATCTGCAGCCAAAAGAAAGTTGCTAATCTTCATTCTGATTACTTGTCTTGATTTATAATTTTTCTGCAGAAATAAAACCCTGGGATTTGATGGAATCACGGTGAAGCTTCTTGTTCATTCTCTTGGAATTTATCTTTAACAGAATGCTCTTTACTAGTTATTTTTCTGTTTGTTAAAAGAAAGATACCCTAAAATGAAACTTCTTTTTAAAGTTGGAGACAAGGACCCCATTTTTCTTATAGGCCTTTGACACTCTTGTCAGTAATTGGAAAGATGTTTGAAAAAGTTTTGTACCTCTTTATTAATTATAGATTGACTTTTACGAAATCAATCCTGAAGTTGCCTGAGTGAGGTTTCACCCAGGCAAGGACACAGAGAATGCTATTCTCAAAGTCATGGATATTGCATCTTCTAGTGAGTCTTAATATGTTTTAGTATGTTTTTGGATATATACGGCACTCTTAATTTGTGGCAGCCTCAGCCCTATTTCAGCTCCAGATGTTTGTGGTTACACACGAAACATTACAGTTGTGGAACCATCAGATCATAAAGCATGCAGTTTACTTTCTTCCTCAAGCCCAACAAATTATCAATCTAAGTCTTACTCAAATTGCAAGCTTTTCAATCAGGAATAAAAATATGCACATAAACTTGTCTGTTTATTAACTTATTAAATTAACTTTAATGTTAAGTCCTAATTAGTGACAAATTATACAAGATTATTGGCATTCTATGTTATGTTTAAAATTAAGAAAGATTCATTCAATTACAATCAATATTAGAGAATAAATATATAAATATTTTTTCAAACAATGGCAACAACAGGCTGACATGCAATTAAAGACACTATGATGGATGACAATTAATTTTAAACATAGAAAAAAATGCCTTGCTCTTACTGGAACTGACAATGGAATCTTAAATAAAGATGGTGTTACCATCTTTGAAGCAGAGGTGTTACCAACCTGCTAATGGAGATCAGCCATTAAATTAATAATTTAAAGACAGTATCAATAAATATAACAAAAAATACAAACCAATACAAGTAGTTATTTCCCTTTTATTAGTCCATGTCCCTTTTCCAGCACATTTTCGAGTATCTGGACCATTAAGTTCATACCCAGGATAGCAATTAATTTTACAAACTGTACCAAACTCATGTTTTTTCACTGAAGTGCAATTTTTTTGATTATAGTATCCACTTGTAATTTCTGGTAATGAACGACACTGAATAACTAAAAAAAGAATATCATAAGTATGCTGTTAGAATAATAATTGACTATTTTCAAATTACTAACGTAATTAACTGCTTTACAAGATTTACAGTAAATGGTCTCACCTTGTAATACAGAGTGATTTTTTAGTAGTGTTACCCAATTGTTAATGTCTAGTCATTTTTTTCTAAGAAAGGGAAATTTTGTTTTGTGACACGAAGTTGGTAGCACTACTCAACTGGTATAGATACGGCAGTGTGAGTTGATTCTCCGTGAGCTGTGTAAATGTTTGTGCTGTTTCCGGTCGTGTTACGAACAGAATGTGTTTTACCATAGAACAAGTTTTCACTCTTGAACAATATTTTGCTACAAAATCGTACGCGAGTGTAAAAGAATCATTTCAAATTAAATTTATTGGTGTTCCTCCGCCAGAAAAAATGTCAATTTCTAGGCTAGCAAACCGATTTCGAGAAACAGGTAGTATTTGCGACAGAAAACGTAGTGGTCGACCAACTCTCTTGACAGATAATGTTTTAGAGAATGTGAAAGTAAGACTGCTCAATTCTCCACGGAAATGTTTACTTTCCACGCAAGTCGGTTTGTCATATTAGAGTGTTCAGAAAGCTGCTAAAAAATTGAAATTGTATCTGTATCGCGTACGATTTGTCCAAGAGCTTCAGCCTCCACATTTAAACAAGCGATTGCAATACTGCTGTCAGTTTAGGTCTCTCATAAATGATAACAGAATAGAATTTTTAAACATAGTGTTCTTTAGTGATGCAGCTTGGATCCACTCGATGGTTATGTGAACAGTCAAAACTGTCAGATTTGGGCGGTTGAAAATCCTAACGCTTTACAAGACAAATCTTTGCATCCTGAAAAAATTGGTGTGTGTGGTGTGCAATATCTCATCATTGTATAGTCGGATCCATATTCTTCGAACAGACTGTAAATGGTGAAGTATACAGGAATATTGTGTGCCAATTTATGTCCCTCCTGGAACCTCAAGAATGGTATTGCTGGTTTCAGCAAGACGGCACTACATGCTACACGTCTCGAGAATCCATGGATTTTCTGCAAGAGTTCGTTTATGATTGAATAATAAGCAAGGGCTTATTAAACCCTTGGCCTTTACCCTTTACCTTGGCCTCCAAGGTAAGTAATGGCCTCTTTTGTAAGTTACAAATACATTTTTTTTATTCCACCTAAATTTCCCTTTCTTAAATTACATTTAAAATTGGGTAACAGGACTAAAAAAATCACTCTGTATTTTATAGCTCAAATATATTTTACAATAAAAATTGTTTTGCTTATATGTAAAGAAATGTAAAAATGATATGAAAATTATGCAAATCTTTCATCAGAAACATTTGGAATATACTAGCCTTATTATCTGTAATAATATTACTGTTAAGATTGAATCAGTCTTGAAAACAAACTAAATACCAACTGATTAAAACATTAACTGTTCACTTTCATCTAATTGTCCAAATTGATACATCATTCTGTAGTTATTTGGTTTTTTTATGAAAACCAGTCAAAATATCTTCTTTTTTTTTATATTGCTTCACAATTATTGTTTATTTTATGTTTACTATTTATTTAGATTTATTAATAATATTTCTTTTGTGTTATTTATTTAACTGTAGTTTTTTATTCACACACATTTATCTCATTGAGTCCTTTTTACCACTGATGATGACTTTAACAATGGAAGTCTATAACTGTTTAGATACTTACCATTTATGAATAGTTGTTAAGTGCTTTTCTCTTCCAGTTTTATTCCAATAATTATTTTGCAATGTTAATTTGCATTTGCTTTAAGAACAATAAAAACAAAACAGATATACATAATTTAAACATATTAATAAATATTTTCTCATCTTATTCTGAGCACTCAAAGCTTTTCAAAAATTTACATTTTACTTTATTTTAACTCTCCCTCTGCTGGTAGTTGGGCTTCTCTACTTCTGAGAGTTCTCTAATTTTTAACCATAAATATTACATGTTTATGAAAAAGTTAAAAAACAGGTCTGTTACCCTATGCCCTTTATTATTTATTTTGGACCCAAAATTTAAATAAAAAAAAAAAACAGCAATTTGTAAATGTAACTACAGAAAATATTAAAAGATTTTGTTACGTAACAAAATGAATTTTGAGTAATTAAGATAAATTTCCATCTTTACTCTTTCCAAAAAGTCCTTTTTGACCCCTGTATGATGTAAAATAAGAATGCTACAACTCACGGAAAAAGTGATGAAAATGGCTGTTTTTACCTGTTGGTGAGTTAGAAAATAGTCTATTACCAAAGAAAAAATTTGTTTTTAAATATAAAAAAATTTTTTTGGCCATTACAAAGTGGGTAGTTATCATATACCAAATATCATCAAAATCAAAAATAGTGATGCAATAAAATTATTCAAAATATGTTGAATTAAAATGGAATAGCCCATAAATGTTTTGCTTTTATAACCACATACTGTGTTTTATTATCAAAAGAATTAATTTTTACATCTATAAGTTACTCATTGCTATAAGCTATCTAGTGATCACTACAAAATGACCTGCTTTACAATTCATATTTAGAATTCATAATACAAATAAAATTAGCAAGTTTAATAAATAATTACATTTTTGAATTACTGTAATCAATCAGCCATTAAGTACTCCTGAAAATAAATAAAAATAAACAGTTTAATAAACTCAACGTTGAGATGGGAACTGGCAAGTGTTGAACTTACACTCCACTTCAAAATAGAAACAAATCAATCATAAACATTGGTAGAATCCCAATGGAGATTAAGAGAAGAAAGATCGTATGCAGAACAAATCTGCAAGTTTAAAACAATAATAAGGAATAAAATGTCGAGTGTAAAAATTATGTAACCATCTTTGTAGATTTTAAAAAGCATAGGACTCAATTGATAAAACTTCCTTATTTAATATCGTAAAAGAATTCGGTGTGGCTTCCAAAACAATTACAGACCCTTACAAGTACAAGATCCAAAGTAAAATTTGTGGAAAACTGTCAGCGTAATTTAAAATAAAAATAGAAATAAAACAAGAGGATGGTCTATCACAGACTCTTTTTAACTGAGTCTAAAGAAATTAATAAGAGAATGAAAAAAGAAAATGAAAGGAATTAAAACACACCACCAAATAAAATTGGGTTCAAAATTGAAAAGAATTGGAATTAACAGATATTGTAATTTTCTCGGAGAATCTTGAAAATACAACAGAACAATTAAACCACCTAAAAGAAATCACAAAGCAAGAGTAAAAATTTCCTTCAAAAAGACAGAATTTATGAGCAACAGCAAAGATTTCTCCCAAGTCCCTAAATATGAAGTAAGGATAAATCATCTACTCAGCAACTTCAAATATCCGGTAGAAATAATTCAAATCAATAGTTTACATAGAGACCAAAAAAGAAAATTAAAAATAGAACTGGCCAACCAACTAACAAAAACTATTTATAACAAAAAAAAAAATAATCTCAATAAAATCCAAAATTAGGCATTACAATATGATAATCAATCTTTAAGGCCTGTGCGCATCACAATTATATTCAGTTTGAAATCAGGTGAAATAAATGCAACAGAAAAAAGAGAAAGGAAAAATCTTGAAAAACCCATAAAAAATAAAATAAGGTTGATAAAAATAGGTGAAAACTAATATAAAAGAATGAATGATATAACAGGTTCATAAAACAAATTTTCAACCACATTTACAACAAAGAGATTGGAAATCAAAAGACTTCAGTGGTTAAAAAAGAAATGAAAATATTTGAAGAAACAGTATTAGATAGAACAATGTTCAAAAAACTGGTACAAGATTTCAAGGATTTCCAAGAGAAGAAGAAAAAAGAAAACAACAATATATTTGGCCAGAAGAGATAAGGTAAAAACAAAAAGAAAGAAGAAGTATTGGAAGACCAGGAAAGAAAACACCCAGAAGAATGAAAAATGAATGCAAAATGTTGCTTCACATGATCCTCAGTCATCCAAAGAATGAAAAAACTACACTAAATTTTTTCATGAAAATTCATATGAATTAAAATGCTTTCATACATACACATAAAAAAACTCCAAAACTGCTTTAATTTTTTTTTTTTTAAATTATATACAAATAATTAATATAAAATTTACATTTGATAATGTGAAAATACTATCCGAAATCAAAATTTCAGTGCTTGTTTGTGTTGTTCTAAATGCAAAAATTTAGCATAAAACATAAATTAAATTATATTATTTTATTTATGCTTTTTAATAGTTTTTTAAATACTCTGATTAGTGATGATTTACAGAATTATAGGAACAACTAAAATTGCTATTTAACTTTACACCATAACCATGTGTTGGGGAATATTTCTACCTCATGCCATTAGATATAAAGCATTAATATTAAAAATAAACGTAACACTATCCCCAGAGCACATAATATAACATTCTAACAAAATAATAAATTAATTTTACACTAATATTATATTTTCTAATCTATCTCACTTCTGCATTTGTTTGGGATACCATCCCATTTTGATAAAGGTAGACAAGTTCTTTTTGTAGAACCGGTAAGCGTATAGCCGTTTGTACATGATACGTTACACTCAGAATCTAATGGTAACTTATCCTCTCCATCATCAAAAGTACATGTTATATTACCATTTTCTGGTGGCTGTAATCTTGGACACCTCTTCACTGAAAGAAAAATTTAGACTTAATAAATATTCTGTACATTCATCTTGCTATATATATATATATATATATATATATATATATATATATATATATATATATATATATACATACATAGAAGCCTGTTTTATATATATATATATGTATAATAATAATAAAACAGGCTTCTATACTAGATACTAAATTATATTGTTCATGCACTTTACCCAGAATATATCAGACCATGGAATATAATGAATTCACATATCAAAAGAATATAGAATAAGAAAAAATATTATCAGGGAAATTAAGCTGTCAACAGATAGTAGAAAATATTTTAATTTCAGTAGAAAATTATGTCTTTGTAATGGTTTTGGATCAAGAACCAATGACAAATCAATTCAGTTCCATTTTCCAAAATGTATCTCTCAAATTTTCCTTAGTTTTGAATCGAGAAGTAAAAGACCTAGTAGATTTTTAAATACCATTTCTGGTGACTACTGAATATAAGATAAGCCCAGTAGTTTAATTTAAATCTAATATTAAAATCTTCAATGAAGTAGGAATATTTTTCAACTAAAAGAAAAAAAAAATCCACATGTATTATTAATGTCATATGAACTTTGCCTTTAAAGAAGGTGGTTAATATGCTTATAATTTTATCCTAGAAGTTTCACAAACTGGTTTGTTCCATTACTTAGATTATTATAACGATGGGTGTCTCAATTTCTTTTAAAATCTTTCAACTTACAATCAATTATTAGTTTGATAAATTAATAACAAAGGTTGTAGTAACCTTTGTCATTCTACTAACACAACAGACCTTTATAATCTTGTTTACATGTATTAATTTTTCTTAGCATGTACTGAATGGCTAATTTCTATAAAATAAAGACTTTTCTCTCAAATTGCATTTAAGTGACTAAAAATCCATGATATACTGCTCTCTAAATTTAACTCTAAAGTTAGATATAAGCTAACACTAAACTAAGCTTAGTTAATAAAGATAGTTGAGTTTATTTCTTTGCGTATTTAATTGGCCATTTTAAGCTGGAGGTTATCAACAGATAAAATATTTTTTGAGTATAGCTTACAACTTTATTCCATTTCCATACCCTGTGCAAAGCTTCATGCTTATGTAGTGATATCATCAACAAAAAAAAAAAAATTATAGAATGCATTAAAATAAATTAACATCATTCTATACTGGTACTGTACAAACACATTCTTCTATCATGGACATGTCAGTGATAACATCATCATGTTGTTTGAAGTTGAATTTCAATAATTGAGTCTGTTTCCAACATATCACACACCATATGAAAACACAGTTGTGAAATGTATGTACACAATACCACTATAGAAAAAATATGTATTTATTTTAATTTTTTTTTTTTCATTATTTAAACTGATGATAGAGTTATAACCTTGAAAAAACTGATAATTTCAAATGAAATTATAAATTACAAAAACTAGGTAAACTTTTTTTTTAATATAAACAAAAGCTGGGCTTAGAGACAAATACACCATACTGAATCACATGAATTGAATTGATATTAAATATTGAATTACAGTTGCAGTCATGAACTTTAAACTAGTGATAACTTTTCTTATTATCTACTAACTCATAACATTATTTGTTACAATTTATTTTAAAAGCTTACAAAGTAAATTTTAACTGAGATATACTCTTATATACATTAATATATATGCATTAAAGTTCACATGATTAAAGGAAGGTAAAATTTCAGAGGACAAAATATTTAACATGATTAAAATAAAAGTTTACTCAGTACTGTCACCATTTTGTTACTTCACACTGTTCACTTTAACATGAATTTTTAAATGAAATTTGAATATAGATTTTATAATTTATTTAGTCTTATCAACTGCAGGCTTATTGTCCAATAGTAGTTTTTATTATTATTATTATTATTATTATTATTATTATTATTATTATTATTATTATTATTATTATTATTATTAAAACAATAAAAAAGTATTAATTAAATTAATAAAAAATACTTACTAACACATTCAGTGGGTGATCCAGACCAAGTTCCATTAGGTAAACATAATCGAACACTAGATCCGACTAATGAGTACCCAACATTACAACGAATACCACAACCTGCGTTCATTACAGTACTACACCAACCTTGTATCATATAACCATTTTCTGGAATGTCTAGTTCTGGACAATGAACCACTGGAAAAAAAACAAATTTGTTAATAAAATCAAGTCTTTACATGTCATCATTGAAGACAATTCAATCGTAAATACTGGATCTAACTTCAAAAGATAACATCTAGTTACACTTATCATATGTCCAGGATTAGCCCGGACAGTCCTGGTATTTTAGTGCTGTCTGGGGTTGCAAAAATGCCAGGGTTTAAGAATTTTATGACTGGCGAGGATTTTTTAAAATTTTATACCGACATGTTAAATATCGCATTTTTAAACATTCACTTACAGCCGTGCATCTCTCAGTTGACCTTGAAGCGAGTGCTGATGTCAATTTTGATGGAGGTGTGGCTACTGGTCTCGCCACAATGTTTTAATTAGTCATTTGGCAACACAATAGGGGCAATATGTTAATGATGTTTTCACATGTGAAGTAACTCATCTACACGTTTTTGATCATTTTATCTCAATTTGTTTTTTGTCATTGTTTAGCAATGGGCAAAATGAAATAAGTGTTTAATGTTAACCTGCAACAGGATTACAAATTTTTGTAATTGTCTAATGACAATAACAATGAACATGTTTATTGCAGATTATGAACTGCAGAATTTTCTGTTGCACATATAGGAATGGGTGGTATTGAAGACCACATGAAAACAGCTAAACATAGGAGTGCAATTAATGCTACTGCTTTAGCAAATAAGAAATTTTTTTAAAGCCAAAGATTGGAATAACAATAACAGTGATCTGGAGTGTGCTGCTAAAGAAACTACATTTTCATACCACACTGCTAGACACGAACTCAGTTTCAAAATATCAAACTGCACATCCAAACTATTTAAAAGTTATATGACCCAAAATTTTCATCAGATAGAACCAAAACCAAGGCAATTGTTAGTTATTTTGCCATTTATATAATAATTGCAAAATAATAATGTGTTGCATTCTTTGTAAAACATTAATTATGTAACAGTAATGATGAATAGCACAAACAGAAGTGAAGTAAAACTTGTTCTGATTGTTGTAAGATATTTCAGTCTGGAGGAGGAAATTCAAGTTAAACTTTTAAATTTTGATGAAGTGTCAGGTGGAACTGCACAAATTTTGATTCAGTATCTTTTGCAGTGTATGCAAAAATACAAACTTCAAGAAAAGATGGTTTCTTATACTGCTGATAACATTAACAGTAATTTTGGTGGTGTGAAGAGAAAGGGGAATGAAAATGTGTTCAGAAGAGTTCAAAGAGATTTAGATAGACGTATTTTAGGAACTGGTTGTTCAGCCCACATTGTACACAATTCAGTACAAACAGCATGTGATTTTCTATCCCTGAATACAAAAGTTATTGTTATAAAAATCTATAAATATTTTCACATATATACTGTGAGAGTAATGAAACTTAAGAATTTTGTGAATTTGTGGAAACAGATTACAAAAAAGTATTATCTCATAGCAGCACATAATTCCTTAGTTTGTTACCTGCAATAGAAAGAATTCTTTCCATTTTTAATGGCCTAAAATCATACTTCTTATCTTGTGACAAATACCAAAAATTTTATGATTTTTTTGAAAATCTAGAAAGTGAACTGTTTTTTAAATTTTTATATGGTACTCTACAGTTATTTAATAATGTAGTTTTGCAATTGGAAGCTAATTCTATTACAGCAACAGAAGCATTTCACACATATTCTGAATTAATTTGTCAACTTCAGAAAAGAAAAACCCACAAATTTATACCATCTTTTGTCAAAGAATTGCTATGCACTCTAAAAGAAAATAATGATGTTCAGGAACAAAAATTCTCAAGCATAGACAATTTTTAAAATTCTAGTATCCAATACTTAAGAGTTGTGGAAAACCAGTTTTGATAATGTTAGTAAGTTTCAGTGGATAAATTTATGAACTGAAATTTATGCCTGATCTGATTTAGAATAGAGTGCACAAGTTGTTAATGAAATTATAAAAGATTCCGTAAATATTGATGACCTATTTGATGAAAGTACATTGTCGAACCAGGTAATTCAAAACCAAAGGGTAGGTTGTGGTTCAAGTTCTGAAAAAGTACCAGATACTATTGAAGGAAGTGAAAAGCAATTTTTAAGGTGTTTCAAAAGACTGATATTTCATGTTACATTATTTCTAAAACGACTGAGTTTGCAATGTCTTTGCCTGGGACATTTGCTCTAGTTGAGAGAGTTTTTTCAATTATGGAGAACAATTTGTATGCAGAAAGGAGTAGACTTTCAGTATCCACTGTTAAACATCTGCTAAATGTTAAAATTAATTCAGAACTTTCTTGTCGTAAATTTTATGATTAATTAAACAAACAAACCCCATTTCTCAAAAAAGTCATATCTAGTGAAAAATACAACTGAATAAATAAAGTGTAATGTTTCAGTAAACTGTTAATAATTTTAAGTAATTTCAAAAATATGTCCTGGGTTGGACCCAAACAAATATAGTAAGCCTAATAATTTGCCTTTTCTTTCTTTATTGTACCTTCAAAAGTAGCTGAATTATGATTGAAATGTGGGAGAAATCTATTTTTTCATATATATTTTTAAATTAAATTAAAAGAGTTTAATTAAAAAAGTTTCAAGTTAAATAAAAATCTTCAGAAAACCCCTTTTTATTTTCCTTTTGCTGTTTCAAACCCTTTATATACTATTCTATTTGATAAGCAAATAAAACAACTCATGTCTAACAAAATAGACATCTGGGATCTCTAAATATTTCCTTATTACAACCGTTTTCATGATTATTTTTACCATACAAATTTTAAAATATGCTTGCATCCTGTTTTAAAAACAACATCAATATAGCATTACATCATTGGTGTCATTCTTTCTTTTAAATTAATATATTAAAGTTAATTTATATAATTTATTTTAAAATAAATGAATTATCAATAATTGTTAACCATCTTGCGGAACAAGAAGGTTCAATGGAAACGGTCATCTTCTCTTGATAAAAATTCTTTAAAAAATGTTATATAGTAAAAATAAGTAAGTAAAAGCTGTTTCAAATAAATTAATTTAAAAAATGGCAATGTGTGAATGTAAAAGGAAATGTGAAGCAAAAAAGTGACCAATAAGCAATTTATTATACTTTATCTATTTAAAGCATTTGATACATACTTATCAACTGTAAGATGAATAATATTTTCTATTTTTTAAATGTATGAAACAAACACACACACACACACACACACACACACACACACACACACACACACACACACACACACACACACACACACACACACACACACACTTCAACATCTAATAGAGCGAAGTGCATATAGTGTGCTAGGAGTGTACAAATATACATTGGAACTAAGCCAAAACAAAACAGTTAAAATTAAGCATACAAACAAAACAAAACAAGCTGTCATCACAACTACATCTAAATTTTGATTAAAGTAAAACATCTGATTTACATCAACACTAACAAATATGTAAACTACCAGATTAAGCATTATATAAACTGCATATGCAATCTATCATTTAAACTGAAGTCCAAAGAAATTTTTGAAATAAATAATTATTTTGTTAAATAATATTTCAACAATAATATAATTACAGTAATGATGATACATACTTTGGCATTTACCACTATTTCTAGATGGTTTAAATCCTTGTTTACAGTAACAATCTTTTGGAGACTTTGCTGGACCATATGTAACATGATTAACATCTGGACATGGTATACAAACAGTGACATCACCAGGAATTGAGCCATCATTGTAAGTACCATTTGGACACACTAAACAAAAAAATTACTTATTTTTTAATGTAAAAAAAAACTATAAAAAACAACGAAAACAATAAAACAATAAAAAAACTATAGTATTAATATGTTGTATTATAGTATTATTTGTATTTTGTAAATAAAAATATAAAAATTTGGTAACATTATTATACCAAAAATGTTGTAAATTTAAACACCAATTTTACCCTTACTCTATATGCATATATGTCAAGTGCAATAACCATTAATGATTATAAGCAACTTGTTACAAGTCACTAGTCAGTCCCAAAAATGATATAAAATGAGCATCTCATGCTACCCTTCCTGAGGAAAATGAGAAATAAAGTGGTTTCCCAATGGCTTTCATCACCAAGTAAAAAAAAAAAAATTGATACACATCCACATGATAAACCCAGTAAAATGCAGATGAAATTCAGCATTATATACCTAGTATCAGATATTAGCAACAATACAACACTATTACTCTCAGACAAACTCTGACTGCTTCCTGTACCTCAGTAGCTTTATAGACATCAAAGCCATAAGAAAAATTGGGACAGATAGTGTGAAGCAGTAGATTAATGTGCCCCTTCCTGTAGTGAATCAATGCATGACTTTAACTCAACAAGGAAATGAAAAGGCATTCCTAGTTGAGTTGACCTTCAACTCCAAACTCCAATTTCTGAGATATTCCAGTTTTATAAAAGCATCAGATTGAGAGAATTCCAGCTTCTTACATTCTTAACAGGAAGGAAGGTATTCAATGGCATCAGTATATTTATTTTATGAGAATTAATTATGAGAAATCCAGATACTTGTTAGGTATTGAACCCAAGAACAGCAAATGAAAGCTAGAACCTGGTCTAAAGTGGTTTTCTTTGCCTAACCCAAATGATAAATCCCAAGACTTTACAGGGGACTGAAGATGATATTATAACCTGTCAATTTCTAAAAAAATAGACAACATATCTACATATTACTAAACCTTTTTATAATGCTCACAACACAAAACAACCATAAAATTATAAAAATTTCAATCAAACTGAGTTGTAAAAGGGCACAAAACAAACAATAACTAGCTAAAGACACAATAACAAATAAATTAGCAGTAAATAATTTTCAGTTGTAATTAAAATTAAATATACTGAAAATTAACAATGTAATTAGGTTATGTATATAAATAAAGTACAAAATAACCCATCAGGTTGGTCTAGTGGTAAAACTCGTCATCATAAATCAGCTGATTCCAAAGTCGAGGATTCTTGGGTTTAAATTCTAGTAAAGATAGTTGCTTTTATTCAGATTTGAATATCATATCATGGATACTGGAGTTCTTTGGTGGTTGGGGTTCAATTAACCACACATCTCATAAATGGTTGGTCTGAGTCTGTTCAAGGCTACATGTTTTTCTTTACAGTTACCATTACACTCCAGTTGCTAATGACTTTTAATTGCTGATGCGACTATAAATAAAACAAAATTTAAAAAAAAATACAAAAAGTAATAATAAATGTAAATAAAATAAAGTTATTGATTTGAAAGTGTTAAAGGCTCCCTGTTGATAAACATTCTGTTTCTGATATTAACACAAATAAAAAAAGGCCTTCCTGAGTGTAAGACTTTCTTTTTATTTGAATGTAAATACAGTTGAATTTTATAGTCTGAAATTGCCTGTATGAAGGAGTTTATGAGAAATTAATAAAGTTGACATAAAATCAAATATATTAAAAAAATATTACATATATAAATAGAAATAAAATTTCAGTTTGATAAACCATCAGTGTTTATAAGAGACGGTCTTATAAAAACTGCAACTGATAGCAGCACTCATGTAAATTAATAAGCAATTATCATTATTTTAGTATTTTTATTTTTAAAATTTTATTATAAATAAACAAATTATTTCAATCGTGACTGAGGATGTGGAATCCCACGAAAGTATACTTTCATGGAAAATTAAGGTAAGGTATGCCTTATCTCAATATTCGGTACTAGGTGGTTTATTTAGTACAATTTAAATATAACTTAACAGTAAAGAGGGATAATATAAATCTAAAAACAAAACAAATAATTTTTTTTTAATTTTTAACAAGTAAACATTTTAGATTATTACGTAAACAAAACTAAGAGGTTGATACTTGAAATAATTAATATTTTCAAATGTAAAAATTCTATCAACAGAACGGATATGGATGGTTTAAGTAGTGTATATGCTAGAATAATTTAATATATTTCATCTATTTAAATTGAATGATAAACAATTAATATATGATTCGATTTTATTTTGTAAAAGAACTGCTGTTTAGGTATATGTATATACCTGATCCCGGTGGATATATTTATATGATTTATTTATCAAATTTCCAGATTAGCTGAAAAATAAGACCAGTCCAATATTCTTTAACAAATGATTAAGTAGGTGGTTATGTTTTCAGTTATACTTAAGAAAGCTTTGAATATGGAGCGAAATGTCATTTTATTGTTTGTGTTTACTTTTGTACTATAATATTATAAAATAGTTATATTACCTAGAGTAGTAAAATAAAATATTTATTGTCTATCAAGCAAACAACCAATAAGCTTCTTTCATGATTATAAGGAGAGTTATTGTTTTAATACAGATTGTTAGTTGTGGTTATAATATTCACTTACATGTACACGATTCTGATGATTTTAATAAAGCAGATCCATAAAAACCAGGTGGACAAAGGCAAGCATAATGACCAGTACGAAGACCACAAGTACACCTCGCCTCTGAAGAACATTCTGAACCACAGAGGCTTTCATCTTCTACAGTCTCATAGTAGCCTGTTGCCAAATCTATCAAGAAATTAAAAACAACCAGTAGATAGATATATTATGCTTATATTTTACTGATACATTATTTTCACTATGAATAAGTTTTTAATTTGTAGTTAATAATATACTCTGCATAAAAACCTAGCTTCTTTTTTTAACCGATTTCAATAAAATAAATTTGAAATTATAAATATTAAACAATCCATTAACAGATTATTAGACATTTTCTTCAAAGGGAACTTAAGAAGTTAATTTCAGTTGAGTTACAGGTAATGCTGCTGGTAATGACATATTCATCTCAAAAAGGATAAAACAAGCCCCTCCAGTGTGAAATTTAATAATGTGTTTGATATTCTGTTTGTTCATTTAATACGCAGTTTTCATCAAATTTCATGTAACTCGAGTGTTTTGAGAAATAAGTTTTTTATACACCATAGTAAAAGTTTAATGTAATTTTTTATGCCTTTGAGTACCCTTATTCTATGAGATGATTTGCTATAAAAAAATCACGTTATGCGTATCACCTCGTTGGTTAACTAATGTTGTTCCTAACAATGGAATCTGACACGTTGACTTTTATTTTGTATTTTGCTTTGTAACCTTTTATTTTTAGAGATGCATGAAATATTCCAGGTGGTATGTAACTATCTTGATACAGTTTACAATATTTTCTATTGTATGACAAACACATCAGCATTTTAAGTCTAATTATCCAGTCACCAATTTCCAGGAAATTACATTTCCTGGATAATTCACAAGTAGCACTCTTTTAGCAAATCTCACTTAGGATGTTCCACTCTATAAACTCCTATATTTTAGATGTAACATGAGGTTAAACAATACCCAAATCTAAACCAATAAGTCAAAGGATAAGAAAATGAGATAAATTATGAAAAAGAATGATCAAAAGTATTAAAAAGTAGTCCTTTTTTATACATGGCTATCAAGGCCATATTGAATATCAAGGCTGTCAATGTTTGTAGGTTTATGATTTTATCTATGAGATGATAATTATGACAACATTATTGTGGAAGACTTGATTTAAAAGTCATTGTATCTCTATTTCAACCTGCATGCAATGAACACTTACACATTACCTACAGAACATAGAGTCAACAACTGCCAACCATCTCATACACAAATAAAAAATTTACATCATTAGCAACAAACTTATGTAGACACCAAAAAAAGATCTTAAGACCTTTGAATATTGTAAAATATATGCACATAAAATAACAGGACAATAAATGAACAAAACAATTCAAATACATGATTTTCATACATACACTAAATATGTAATTGCCTGTAAAAAAAACCCACAAGAAATTAACAAAACTGTATGAATACAGCTCATCACTAAAATTTGTCATAAAAAAAAGTTATTGAAAATGTTTTGAAATAGTTTATTAAATATGGTTAATTTTCAAACCATTGAAATTTAAGTAAATCTCACTATTGGCTCTCATGAACAAAACATAACAAATATTAATTTTAGTATAATTTCATTTAAATTATTTATATAGCAAATAAACTACAGTATAATCATTACTTGCCTTCATGTAAAGCCCTTCTTGCTAATGCTTCAAATTCATTAAAACTATCTAAAAGAAATGAATGTTCATGACCAGGTACTGAAGCCATATCATAGAGTTCAGCTCTATTACCGGTACTGATTCCAAATGTAAATATAGTTACACCAGAAGCACGAAGCTCTTTTGCTACTGGCCTAGGGTCCCCACCATTAGAAAACCCGTCTGTCACAAGAAATAAAGCACAATGGGCTCCAGAACGTGAATTTGAAAATATTTCCTGTAAGAAGATTAAATATAACATTTTGAAATGGATATTAAAATTAAAAAATACACATTACTAAAATTTACAAGTCCTTTCTGCATGTAAACAACATTTTGAAAAATTATGACAGAAATTTATTAAACATATTAAATAAATTGATTACATTCAAGAAATTACCTTGTAGTTTCTTGAATATATAAATTCATATACTACAGACATGAAAAAATTGACTGATTAAGCAGCTTCTTTAAATTATGTTATTGACAAATTGACACTGATTAGTGAAAATATATTTAGTTTAAAATCATTCAAGACATTAAAAAAAAAGTTTCTTTTTTCTTTTGAAAAACACTTTTTTGTAGAATAACAGTTTTTGTTTGGTTTTTAAATGTACTAAATTATCGCCTCATAAATGTTACTGTTAAAAGAAAATACAATTTTTATTTTTAATGTGAATTTAAATATATTCAAGCTGAAAATGAAAATAAAATGTTTGTCAACTGATGAAAACTCATTTTGATTCTGTACACTAAATTGCTCTTTATTTATAGCAGCAATATTTATTACTCAATATTGAACATAATGTTCAAAAATAAATAAATAAACTGCTCATACTGCCTAGAACAAACAAACAGGAAAACGAACGAACAAACATCCAGTTTGTTCTTTCAAACAGGATGTATTCAAACTAAGACAACAAAAGTATTCTACTTTCAAATTATGTAAGCAACTTATTTACCTACCAAATCAGAATTTTTTTTAACTGTAATAGGCACATAATCTTTTTTATTAGTTTAATAAACATATATACAATTTGCAAAAAATATTAGATTACTGCAAGTTATCACAAAATAATAGATTACCTGCAACTTGTCTAGTTATGCAATACTTTGCATTATTTTTGATTTCTGTACTAATTTTTAAACCGGAGCATATTTACTGGATTCTATATCCTCAGTTATACACTTAATTTATTTAAATCGTTGTCTTACTGTGCGTCCTCTATACACCTCTCTACTACCAGCTTAAATATAAACTATACAAGCATGTCTTATCATACAGTCTAACAACTTATTATTTTCTTTACAAGATTCTGTTTTGGACTAATCTTCAATTCATCTTATCTCTCTTACTTTGTACTAATCAATCCACCTAATATTCAACATGATCCAGTAATGTAATATTTCAGAAATGTCTATTCACTTATTTCATTTTATATATATATATATATATATATATACAAATAGACAATGTCAAATTATAATATATATATGAGAATAAGTAAAATCCTCATTTTCTATCCTTTCTATTACATTTCATTGCCTTTATTTTACTTTAATTATTTCTTGTCAAGCAATAAATTCATGTCATTCATTTTTTTTTTTATATTTCTGTCAAAATGTTAAGACTGGTAATGACAATGTCATCATCAATCTTAACATTTTTATTTTCTTCCCTTGGATAGTCACTAAACACTCAAAATTTTCTTTCAATTCCTGCACTGCTTCTTCCAAATCCAAGTTAGAACTAATGGGAACATAATATTGAATGTTTGCCTCTAAAAATATTCTACTCTAATCACAGCTGACTTTTTTACAGATTAAAATAACTTTACTTTTACAATATTAAAACCAAACTTCTCTTAAATTTCACTCTATTTTATATTATCAAATTTCTTCTTTATTTCTATTATTTACATGGCTTTCTATATAATACTATATAGGTGGATTAAGCCTGCCTTCTATGTTTTATCTAAATTCCAAAATAGCCTCCTTTGAACCCATGCTTTTTTGAAATCAAACTACTTTTCAGCTAAGTTTTTCACCATACATAATATTTGTCTAGTAATTACTTTTTAAACATGAAATACTGACCGATAATGCAGAAATTCTAGCATTTATCTGCCAGTAATTTTTTTATCTTTTTTTTTGAAAATTAATATCTACAAAGTAAAAAGAGAATGGGAAAAGAAGATGAAAGAAATTTGAACACACCAAAAAAACAAAACTGGGTCTGAATTTGAAAGAAATTTGTATCTACTGCCTAGCTTTTATCAGAGAAAATGCAATTTTCTCAGAGAAAATGGCAGCACAACAAGTAAACCACAGAAAGAAATCAGAGAAAGTAGAGTAAAAATTAACTTCAAAAAGACAGAAATTTGTAAGCAACATCAAAGATTTCTCAGAGTCCCTAAATAAAAAATATAGAAAAATCAATAAGGTCAATAAACTTAAATAACTGGGAGAAATAATTCAAATCAATGGCTTAGATAAAGAATCCACCCAAACAAAAAAGGGAAAAACTGAATTTGTCTAAAAAAAAATTTATAACAAAAACATCTCAATAAAACCCAAAATTATGCATTAAAAACTATAAGGCCTGTATGATTAAAATGCATCTTTAATTTGGAATCAGGTGAAGTAGAAAAAAAATTAAAATCTTGAAAAAATCCTACGAACAATAAAAATAGGTGGATTGAATACAAATTCAGAAGTAATAAAGATCTTTATAAGTACAATGAACATGAGAAAATGTCAGACTCCATCAGAAAAAGAATAACCAAATTCCTTGGTCCAGAATGAGTGGAAACAGATTAAAAAAATAAATCTTCAACCACATTTACAACAAAAGAATATAAATCAATTCACCTCACCTCAGGGGTTCAAAAAGACCTAAAAAATAAAAAATATCTGAAAAAATAGTATAAGACAGAACAATGTTCAGAAAACTGGTACAAGATTTCAGTGCTTTCCAAGAGAAATAGAATAAACCAACAACTTCAGAAGGAAGAAGGTAAAAAAAAAGTAAAAGAATAAAGAACTATTGCAAAACCAGGGGAAAAAACAACCAGGAGAAAGAGAAATTAAAGTAAAATGTTGCTTTATGTGATCTTCATTCAGCCAAACCAAAAAAAACTAAAGAAAAGAATATCTATAATCTGTTCCCGTGGAATAATTAATAGAGGTGTTGAATGTATATAACTGATTTGAAGCAGAGAAACCCAACAGTAATTAACTCCTCTACATTCCATTTTATTCTGGCTGACATGCTGTAAAAGCTGCCAATGGATGATAATTACATGAATCTTTTGTAGTGTATGAATAAATGCCATTTTAACCAGAGATCAAACCTAGAACCTCTGGATGAAAGGCAGAAATGCAAACACAGTGATAGTCATATTAAAAATAGAACTTTTTTTAATTTGATGGCATTCCTAAATATAAAAATGCGTATTTACTAACTGTATAACCTACGCAGACTTGCCATATAAATAAAAACCATATGATTGTATAGGTAATAAATGTATGAATGAGTGGACAAATCAAAAGTAAATAATAACGGTGTTAATCACTCGACAACAAAATTATCATTAAAAAATAATTATAAATAAATACCTTTGCTTGTAACATAGCACCTAATGTGTAAGTAGCACCACCAGAATAATTGATATGCTGATTCATAAGACTACATTTGTTCAAAGATACATCTGATACACTTATATGATCAATATGTCTCACCTAAAATTACAAAAGATATTAAAAAAAATATATTTTAATGACCGATAAATATCAAATATTCTTTATAAAAACAGCAAAATTAAATTTATTCAGATGTGTTGTAGTTGGACATACACAAGATGTTTTTCCAGAGCCATCCTAAACTAGAAAGCAAGTGATGATTGACCTTTGTAACGTAGTAAATACAGCTAAATCATAATTCTTGGAATAGCTCAAAATTCTAATTTATATAGTAAATATCTCCAACCTGTGTTTTAGGTAGATTTCATAAGCTACCTACTGTAATGGGTACCACAATTCGACTTCAGGTAAATTTTGACATATCTTTGTGTTTCACATCCCCAGACCCCAAAACCACCATCAGCTCAAAAGTTTATACATACATTTATATATATATATATATATATATATATATATATAGATGCATATTTCACTGTGTTGTGGACACAACAACTGCCATAATTTTGCAACAATTACTTTCAAATTGTTCCTTGAAAATTGAAAATAACGCTACTCAAAATCTCAGTCAAGTTCATTAACCACCAAAATTGGACTATGTGGTAGGAAATGGTGTGGCTTTTTCGAAAAAACAAATATCGCTATGGCTTTCTTATTAAGTAAAATATTGAATTCATTTAAAGTTCCTACTATTCTTTGGATAAGGGCCTAAAACTTATTTAAAGTAAAGTTTTTTGATATCACCAACCATTAGCCCAGGGGGTGGTAAAAATGGGGTTTTGAAGACAAAAACATCATACCTACCTTAAAAGGCACAGTATCAATAATTGGTTTAAGATGGTCATTAGCTCTCTAAACATTATCTAAAACTTTTGTCTGAAACAATTTTTGATATGATCATTGCTTACGACAAGGGATGACCAAAATGTTGCTGGAATTGTAATATGGGGCTTGTAATATGCTAAACATGTGAAATTTTTTTGCATGCAACCATTGTCGTATTGAGTATAGTATATAATTGAAGTTTTTATTAACTTTAAGAACCTTAAACAACTCTTTTTAGGGCTATCACAAGGTTTTAAAGTGCCACATGCAGTCGAAGCCAATCAGCAACAACTTATAGGGCTCACAGTCATTTGCACTATGGTAAGCTGGACTTGCTGATATGCTACAGTGTATTTTACAATTTCATTTCTTCTAATAATTTCATTTCCTACTTTTTCTAATGTAAATAGCATAAGATGTTTGTTTGGAGAAGTTGTTCTGCTATTTTTTAGAAACAACCTGTATATCAAGAAAGTAACCCTACATCTGCTACAAATGTAGCATTACAGCATCTTGCACAAGTACCGTATTTATTCAAGTATCCCCTGCACTTTTTTTCTTGGAATTGGAGAGAAAAAATAAGGGTGCGAGGCTTACTTGAAACATAGCCTTTGGCCAGGATTATTTATGTAAGTAAACGTTTTCTTAGAAGTACCTAAATTCAATCACATAAGTATAGTTACATGAGGATTTTGTTTATCAGTACCGGTAGCTGCTTACACAGAATACATCCTTAATTATTGACATCCTGTTCATATTATCGATAGGAACGAAGTACAGTATTTTTATGATACTGATTCATTCTGTATAGGCTGCATCTGGTTCTCATGACACTACAGTTTCAGTATCAGTTACCCATCATCTTCTTGTCTATTCGCCATAGTCATTGTACTCTTTATATATGTGGACGGTTATGTGCATTTTATCTGTTTAGTTTACCTTGTAAAATTTAATATGGTGATTTATTTTAATTACGGCATTAAAATGAGTACAAAAGGACAGTGTCTACGATCTTTTACAGTAAATGAAAAACTGCGCATTATAGAACAGGCTGAAAAAATTGGAAATCGGGCGGCAGGAAGAAAATTTGATGTAGATGAAAGCCATTTCGAGACTAGCGTAATAAGAAACAACTTCTGGTGAAAGGCACTGGTAATAAAAAGGCTTTTCGTGGCTTAAAACCAAAATACACAGATATAGAAAAAAAATTGTATGACTTTGGTTATGGAAAAAATGAAATGCGGTTATGCTGACAGGACAGAAATGTGTTAATCATATGCTTGTGAAATCGGTTAATAAATCAACCCCAAATCAAAAAAATTGTGAAAAAATCACAAAAAATTGCAAAAAAAATTAATAAAATTACATAAATAAATAACAACAAAGTACTGAAAAAAAAAATAAAAAAAAGGAAAACAATGGGTTTTAATACTTAAGAAAAATGCCTGATTAAAAAAGAAGTCTGACTTTTATATATTGGTTTCTTTTATACGTAGATAAAGTTTAAAATTTGATTGTTTTTTTTTTATTTTGCTTTGAGTTTATAACGCATGCGAATTTTTGTTAAGTGGTTTATTCTTAATGAATTAGAATTTATTTTCAGTGTTAAAGTTTTTAAATTTAATTTTTTAATTGAAGTTATATTTTATAGAACTAAAAAATGGTGTGCCAGCATTTGCGGTTTCATTGAATAAAGTTGATTTTAAAGCAAGCCGTTGATGGAAAACACAATTTTTTGCACAAAATGATGAGTCAATAATACGAAAAAAGACCATTTCTCAACGACTTCCAGACGCTTATGAACAAAAAGTATTATATTTTCACAAATACATAATAAATCTTAGAAAAGATAAAGGCTATGTGCCTTCTCAAATAGGAAACGCTGATTAAACCCCTGTATATTCTGAAATGCCATTTGACAAAACCATAAACAAAAAAGGTGAAAAAAGTGTTATGATTCTCACTGGTGGTAATGAAAAACAAAGGTGTAGTGTTATGCTTTGCATTACTTCTTATGGATCAAAATTACCTGCGTATATTGTTTTTAAAAAATATCTTCCTACCATACAGGTAAACAGAGTTATTATCAGAGCACAGGAATCAGGTTGGATGGACGAAACCTTAATTTTAGATTGGGACAGGTATGTATGTATGGCAAAAGCAATCAGGAGATTTAATAATAAAAAAAATACCAGTATGCTAGTAACGGATAGTTATCGGGGGCATACGACTGATAAAGTGAAAGACATTTTAAAAAAGCGTATGACAGGCCAAGTAATTATGCCAGGCGGATTGTCATCTCTACTGCAACCACTAGATGTCTGCATTTTTAAACCGTTCAAATCTGCATTAAAACAACTGTACAGTAAATGGATGGCTGATGAAAATTTCTTTCTCACGCCTACAGGAAAAATAAAACTCCCAGAATTTAACCAGATTTGTGTTTGGATAAAAGATGCTTGGGAAGGTATTTCCATGGAATTATTAAGGAAAACGTGATGGTAGGTAAGACGATCAACTTTGGCAGAGCGAGGTGGAGACTACCGATAACTCTTCTACAGACATTGACAGTGACTAATTAAAAATAAAATCTCATATTAAAAGTGTATTGAAATGATCCTTTTCAACATGATACTTTCTTTTCTGTTTATTGGGCTACTGATTCAGAACTAAACTAGTTTCTACAGTAATTAATTATTAATGTAATATTAATATTGTAATTTAATTGAACGAATTGCTTTACTTTCTGTATATTATCGTATTTACATATTTTTTTATCATATCTGTTGCGCTTTAAAATATGGGTTTATACTCGATTTTTTTTTTTAGATTTTTGGTCCAGAAAATCTAGCTGTGGGGCTTATTCGGTGGCGGAGGGTACTCGAATAAACACGGTATTCTGATTTCATAAACCACATCAATCAGATTGTTTTATTATGCAAATACATTCTGTAATCACACTTTAGTCCAGTCAGAAATATTTTATAACAATCAGAAATGACTCTTTGATTAGCGACTTTGTATAAGTCTTAACATTAATGTAGAAAGATTGGAATATTTTGACACTGAACAAAACATTTAAATTTAATAGATAAATTTTTTCTACCATTATCCCAAAACCAAAAAATTTTAAATTAGAAAATGAAATTTGAGTCAAATTATTTAATATCAGAGAAATTTTTATATACATAAAAAAATGCATAATTAAAAAAAAATTATGTGGTCAGTACATGACTTCCTTGTACGCATATTAAATTACACTTACACATTTTTTTTTAAAATGAAATGTACATCAAATTTTATTTCATTAACAACATGTGATAACAAATAAATATATTTAAATTAAAAAAAAAGTAGATAAAGTTTGATTCATAAAATTTTATTTGGTTATAACTCTGGAACTGATGAAAATAAGTACCACATGTGATATATTGTTGAAAAGCTCTCAATGAGGGCTTATTACTGCAGTTAAGAAAAAGTCAAAAATCCAATTTTTTTTGCATTTTGGGCATATTTGGACAATTTTGGTCTAGTTGATTGCAATCAAAAGGAGAGGTGCACTACTAGACATTACAGAAGTCCTAAATCCAAAATTTCAACAACCTATGGCTAATCGTTTATGAGTTATGTGAGATACTTACACACACACACACACACACACACACACACACACACACACACACACACACACACACACACACACACACACACACACACACACACACACACACACACACACACACACACACACACACACACACACACACACACACACACACACACACACACACACACACACACACACACACACACACACACACACACACACACACACACACACACACACACACACACACACACACACACACACACACACACACACACACACACACACACACACACACACACACACACACACACACACACACACACACACACACACACACACACACACACACACACACACACACACACACACACACACACACACACACACACACACACACACACACACACACACACACACACACACACACACACACACACACACACACACACACACACACACACACACACACACACACACACACACACACACACACACACACACATGTACATAGGTACATACATACGTTCCTACAGATGTCACGTCAAAACTAGTCAAAATCGATTCAGGGATGGTCAAAATGGATATTTTCATTAAAATCTGAAAACCGAAATTTTTCTCGATCACAATACTTCCTTTACTTCGTACAAGGAAGTAAATAACATAATACAGTAGTAGTCTTTATAAATTATTTTTTAAAACATCAAACACAAAATAAAAATAAAATGACATTATAATCTTACCACGCTCTCAGCAGAAGCAAATGATATTAAAGCTACTCTGGTATGAGAACTTGATATGGTGAAATCTGCTAATAGCTTCTTTACAAATTTTAATTCTGACTTAAAATTTTCAGCACCAACACTTGAAGATGCATCGACAAGGAAAATCAATTCAAGTGGCTTTAACAAAAATAAACAACATTTAATAAAAGAAACAAAATTATTTAAAAATAAGAAAACAGCTTACTCAGCAATAATAACTAAATAATAACAATAACAACAAATATATAACTTGTATCTGCCATCAGGCCACCTACAACCGTTATTGTTATGGTACCTAATATACATACAAATAAATTTGATTATTTGTATATTTGAATTTGATTTCTTAATTTTTTCATATATCCATTATTTATTCACACAAAAATTGCGCCATTTAGCAACCTATAAAACTGCTACTCAGAGCATGTCTGCACCTCCCCATCATTATCTCTGTCCTATGGTAAAAAGTGTTACATAATTTTTTTTTTGAACACTGATAAAGAAATACACAAAATTAAAAAAATTTGCAAACAGAACTTTTTTCAAAAAATGCTCAACCTGTATGTTAAAAAATTCATAAGCCATCTTGTGAGTTATAAACTTACAACATTTGTGTATACGTTCATTTGAATAAATAACCAATTTTTATAAAAAAATTTTAAGATCGCTTTTAATGCCTTTAAGACCCTTTTAAAAAAACAGGCAATAAAATTTCTCAAGCACCAGATTATACAAAAAATAATGCTCTTTATATATTCTTAATTATAGTAATAATGCTTACATGATTTTTTTCTGCTGTTCTGAGGATATCCACTCTCTTTTTAAGCACTTCTCCAAGAGCATCTACCTTAGATTTTAAAATAGAATTCTCTAATTTTGATGATACATCCTTTAACTTTTTCTTCTGACCAAAACTAAAAAACCCATCTTCAATATCAACAAGTGATTTTTCCTCATTACATAACGTAAATGAAAACACAAATGATATTAAAAAATATTTAATTAAAAGCATTTTTTCAATTTTTAAGAGAATATAAAATATTACACCATATTAAATAAAAACACAAAATCTTATGTTATTATATAATATGCTTTGACTAACAGACTAGTTTTATAGTAGCGTATGTAATATTTTATGTGCCAGATGTTGATTCAAAAAAAAAAAAAACAAAATGAAGTGCACATGTTACGTATATATAAAGGTTAGTCTAAATAACTACCCAACAAACACATGCACATACATACATAGATGTACATATACACATACATACAAACAAACCATGATGAGAACTATTTTTAGGATTAACATATTACAACCGTTAGCAATTCGTATATACAAATGAATGCAACAAAGTGCAGTAATGGAGGATTCATCTGTAGAAAAAATTAAATATTACTTTGTAATAAAATTTTTAAACACAAGACTAAAGATAAGAAATACAAATTTAAGGATAACTGGTAAAATAATAATTTACGACTATTCTACACATACAGTAATTTGAAGAAACATAAATTGATTAATGTACAAACAAAACTTGCATCTATTATAAAACTGACTTATTAAACTCTTTAATTTTCAGCTTTATAATAAAGCAAACAATAAGCAGATTTACCATTAGTCTAGTGATTAATAATATCTTAAAGTTACTTCAAATTATCAGTAGTATTACCTATGATGTTTTACCTTTCCATCAAGATTTTAATTCACACAACTGGTCAGTTTTAATCATCATTAGTTTAAAAACAGAATAATTCCATTTAAAATTAATAAATCTATCAGGCCAAAAAATTAAATTTTTAAACAAAAAGTATAAAAATATATTCTTTTTTATTATGATTAAATTAAAACAGAATATCAAGTTTCCTACAAGATCTACAGAACTGCATTGACAACAGTTCTTCTTTGCAAATCTCATTATTTCATTTTCAGTTAAGCATAAACCTTAGGGTTTAACTTCAAAAAAATGTGTTTAATATATTCTTATTTTTAAGGAAATAGAAGATATTATTCTCTTCAACCTACAATAAAGGAAATTATTCTTAGTGTAAAACAGTTCAAACAAATTTATTTATTAATGAAATAACAAAAACCTTTTAAATGATTCTCTTCAGTGATACAGTATTATATATTGTGCAAAAAATAAACACATTTTTGGATTTAATTTATTATAGTTTCGTACCTAAGTTCTATGAAACAAGCATCTTATTAAAAATTTCATGCATAAAATTTGTAAAGCAATTAATTTTGCTACTCTGGTTTAATTTTCTCACATCTTTCTGATTGTTCCAATGTTAGATGCAAGACATACTTACTAAACTTTCATCTTGTAAAAGTATATTTTTATAAATCTAATGTATTAGTAAATTTTCTACGTAAAATTTCAGCAATTAGAGTTTCTTTCTTTCTCACTTATAACCTTGGATGTGGAAACAAGACATATATTGTTTTAAAATATGAAATAAATAAAAATGACATTAGCTACGTGGTAGGATCTAATAGCTGAATATAAGCCTAATTTATGCAACACCAGTCACCACCAAAAATGGCAAAGAAATTCACAAAAAGAAAAAAATTTCACCCAACAGCGAAACTGTTTTCAATTTTGCCTTCCTCAATGAACTAAATAAACCATTTCACATGAAAAAAGTCTACTGAAATGTAAGCAATATTCAGACCTGCAAGTAACACTATCATTCTGTCACTGCAGTGGCTAACTGTAGTCTGAGCATCATTACACTCCAAGAAAGCAACTTATAAACACATACACACACGCACTCATTCACTCAGCCACCCACCCACTCACCCAATTGGGACCTTCCAACAGCATTTTTGGCTTGGGAAACCAGAAATCAGAAGGAACCTGTTAAACTTACAGAATTTTATGCTTGACCATGAAATCCTAAATCAGATGTAAAAAATGGGCAAGGGTATTGTCAGGATGAAACAACCAGTTGATGATTTCCATATCTTCAGTTTTTGGCATCATACTACACCACAATAATGAGGAGAACCTCTTGATAATTTTATTAGTAGTTTTGCCCTCTTCTGTGAATCTGTAATTAACAAGTCTGTGTCAGTAAAAAGAACATAGCCTACTAGAATACTAATCACTACCAGCTTGAAGTTTTAATGTGGTTGTACCATATTTTAATTTGTGTAATCCCATAGCATCATTCCTAAAAGCTTGCTGAATCTTATTATTTCAGTTTTCACACATTGTTCAATAAGTTTTGTCATTGCATACAAAGTAAAAATGCAACAAGCATTTTCTAAGGTCTGTTATTTACCAAATAAGGTATATGTCTATTATTTTCCAAAATTGAACTTTGCCACCCTGAATCAAATACTTTTTGAACAAACCATCAAACCTTGACATTGAAACTAAATAAAAATGTATTTTTTTTAAGTTAGTTTATTAAAAATATAAGAAAACATTCAGCAGAGACCAACTGACTCTTGCTAAGATCCAAACTTTTAACAAATCAGTATTTCCAGCAAACAAAACACAAAATTATGAAATGCAATTCTGCAAAATCTTCGATCAACCAGAGAAGATGCCTAGCAACAGTTCAACAACAGAAATAAGCATCCTACCAGTTATAATATTCATGCCCCAAACAATGATGAGTTAACTTCATCTGATCTAGTACCAAACATCAATGAAATCTCTACATGTCAGATCATGTTGGCTAATTTTAGACACCTTGAAGCGGCTAGACTTGCTGCAAGCAATACCTCTTGGTATGATGTAGTTGGACTTTGTAAAAGTTCTTCCCACAATTTCTCACAGATTGTGAACTTCATCAGCCAATGTCACAATCTGAAACGTTTGTTAACACAAGTTTCTGGGTCAATTCTAAAAATCAGAACAACTGGATGAGAATAAGATGATGAAAGGAACACTGTGTAAAGTTAAACATGTGTACAATTCTTTTCTGATTTCATGTAAATGTATTCAAATAATACACCTTATTTTAATATAAAAAACAGGAAAGTGTTCTCCATCATGCAACTTGATGCAGATGAGAGCATCTATATGGTGTTGGGATTGCTTTTATACAGTATGATTTTGATGTAACCCGTTTGCATATGTCTCTATGTATAACCTGTAAAAAAATTTAGAGAAATGTAATCAAATATATTTATGGATCTCAAAATACT
The DNA here is from genome assembly GCF_047948215.1 of Lycorma delicatula. Taxonomy (NCBI): domain Eukaryota; kingdom Metazoa; phylum Arthropoda; class Insecta; order Hemiptera; family Fulgoridae; genus Lycorma; species Lycorma delicatula. The sequence goes on from NC_134462.1 coordinate 70,377,872, forward strand.
GACAAAACAATTCTTTGACACCCTGGCTTTGTTTTTCTTAAATCCTGCTTACATTATAAATTCTAGTAGACATGAACAATTTACCTTTATGGACAGAATCAATTGTTATATTAGTACGTGGAGCAAGGCATACCTTGATTCTTATTACAATGAGTACATCAAACAAATTCTAGGCAAAGACGTCTTCAAGATGCAAGTTAACAATTAAACAATAATTTTAATTATATTACGAGATAGAGAGATTATACTATGAAGGAACTTTAATATCCGATATATAAAATATGTTTCTAAATCATGGGGTTTCAAAAAATTCCAAATCCAGTTGCAATTAGATATTTGATATACTGGGCAATGAATGTTAAAAAACTGAAAGATGAAGAAACAGAAGTTAATTATAGTATTATACTTGTAATTCCATTTTTAGTAGTTGTTAAGTAAAAATTTATTGTATTTAAAAAACAACTGGTTTTAACACAGATTTAGAATCATTATATAAAATATAAATAAATATAGTTAGCAATACAATTATTAACTGTTCCTACTACTAAAACAGTAATCTAATATAATGTCAAATGTTATTTTACAATAATATGATAACATTTTAGCCCTTCAATACAATCTGTTGATAGTAATAAATTGTTATTTTTTATTATAATAAGGAATTACAATTAGCCTGTTTATTATCATTAATTGTGGAATTTAAAAAAATGGTAAAATCAAAAACTTTATTTTTCAATCTTACATTATAACCATAAGTGAAATTTAAAAGTTAATCTGAAATTAGTGAGTTTAATGGTAAACACTCCACAAGTATGTGACAGTTACAGGTAATGTATTGTCAATCATTAATATTTTGGTAATGCTGTATAATACCGATTTAAAGTTACTCAGTTATCAAATAAACAAAGGAAATCAGAATAACCAATCTGAGATGTAGCAGACTGTAGCCCAGCAACCTGTAACAGTATGTATGTATTCTGTAAATGTATTTTTGTAGGAACCACAGGATTATTGTCACTATATTTTTATATATGGTTAATACATTTATTATTCAAGCCATAACCCACTGCTTTATATGGATCATAGCTATAAAAAGGTTTAGGACAAATAGTACAAAGCAACAGATAAATCTACCCTTTTCTGTAGTGAAATAATGTGTTATGTAAATATATCGTTCCGATACGGCAGGGAAACTATTATATATCAGAGTGTAAAGTATATCTGTAATTAGTGCATTTCAATGTTCATGTGTTATATACCTCCGGAAAGGATATATTTCTTGTATGCTGCCATCTCACTCTTAACCAGAGCAGTATCTCACTCTTAACATAAACATTTCTCTTATTGTTCAAACAAGTCTATAATCTCATGTACTTGTTTTGGAATTTCAATTAACAGTTTTAGTTCTATGTTCTATATTTTTCAAAACTCTTCTGAAAAAAATTTATAATTAATAATTTTTATATAGTATCTAGTTTGTAAGTATAGTTTATAACAATTTTAGGCAAAGATATGTGAGCAAGATTTCATTATATTTTCAAATAGATGCGTGTTGATAATGATGCCAGTCATTAACTTAACTAGCAACAGAAGCCTAAACAAAATGTTCAATCTACACAAAAAGAAAACAACTAAAACACTTTTAAATTTGCATTTACTATATCTTCTACTAACCATATGTTAAATGAAGATATTGTTAAAACCCATTAACTATCAGTAAAAGTTTGTACATAAAATTAATTTTTACTCTATTCAAAAGATGAGGGTTTCTAGCTGAAAAGATCCTGGCATACCAATAATTTGATTATTTCATTTATTTTATGTGATGAAATCCCACAAGTTCAGTAACATTTCATGGCTATTCTTTATGTTGTAAATAAATAGTTATTGGGTGGCAAAGAGATTAATGGCTTTAAATAATTATTTTTATTTTACATTTCAAGTTTATTAATGTATGAAAAAAATCAGGTGATATAATGTTAACTGATAAGTTACTCATTATTAGAAAGGTTAAAAATAACAAATTATTAAAAATATGAATATTTCCACTCTTCTTGAAATATCATAAGCTAAAAAATATACAACATAATCTTATTTAGTTTCATTGCAGTAACTAACAAATTCATAGAAATTAATTTACTTTTTTTTTTAATATTCAAATATTAGTAACATTTTGATCACTGTGCAAATAAAATTTAATATTATATGAAATATAAACAATCTAAATGCAATAGTAATCAAATAAGTTAAATTTGCCTTATTTATTTCCAATAACCAGTTTTTGCAGTATTCTACATCTTCAGTTTGTATTAAATTTTATTTTATTACATTAAATCTTATTCTTTTTAATGATGTCTTTTTTTTAAATTAAATTGACTTATATTAAACTGACTTTACATGTGCTTGTGCTGTTCATTATGGACAGCACAATTATATTTAAGCTTATATCATTACAACAAAAAAAATAATTTATGAAAAAAATGACAAATCATTAAAAAGAATAAGTTTTAATGTAATAAAAATAGAATTTAATAGTAACTGAAGATGCAGGATACTGCAAAATTTAGTTACTGGAAATTAATATTTTAAGTTTAACTTATCTAATTACTGTTTTGGTAGATTATATTTCATATAATGTATACATTTCTTGACATCTAACACTACTAAATTTCTTCTTTTTATTATACTGATGTTATCTTTATTGTATTTATATTGTAATTTGCCACTCAAAATTTCTGTGGCTCATGTGACATTTAATGTCAGATCTGCCTAATATTTAGAAAAAAGTTAGAAATTAAAGTAACTGCAGTATCAAAAGGCAAAGTTACCTACCAATGTAAATTGGGGTCTAATCTAATGCCTTGAACAAGGTACAAGATAAGTGATACTGGCTGGTTAAAGCCACAGCATTGGTAGCTCCATTTCTTGGTTGCTAAACTGAAGCTAAACTTTCACTATGAGCTGGTTGGAAGCTAGTGTCTGCACCATGGTAGAGATTGGCTGTGCCTAACATCAGTGATGAACCCAGATGCCCCTTGTTCTCTAGGTAACACCAGTGTTTTTTATATCAACTGAGTGAGCTTATGAAAAAGAATGTTGCGGAGGCATGTTGATGAGCATTGAACCTATGAAAGCTTAAGCTTTTTTCTGATAAAACTGAGTTAGCACAAGTCATAGAGACATTACATAAATGGATGGATTCTTTTAATGAATACTAGTAATTATCATAATATACATATATATGAAATTTAGTAAAGTAATAGTAGTACCTTAATTTTACAAGAATTTGGCTGTACAGCTTTACTCTTATCACCACAGCAAATCCAAAGTTCAAATCCATTGAGCAGTTGAAAGAATCAGTAAATCTGGTAATCTAAAGCTATATGATGCATGAAGTGAAAAGTTGACGAGATCTTGAATATAACAGGGTATAAACTATTCAGTTTTAAATGTCACATTTGTATTTGTATTTTGTACTTTTTGATGTTGATGAAAATAACTTTAATTTTTAATTTCAACTTTGATCTTAATAACACTTAAATTTCACACTTTATTTACATTACTCCCCCCCCCCCCAAATTTTAAAACATGTACAATGAGGTAAACTATTACATTCTAAAAAAAAAGAACAGGATCAGTTCCTAGCTTTAATATGCAAGACATCTAAAAATAATTAAATTTTGAAGTGATTTAGATTTCTGTTACGCTTGATGCGGTATTTCAAATTATCATTTTACTTTGTTTTATAAACAAAATGACAGTGAAACAAAGCCTACGTTGCAAGTAAGTTAATTATTTTTTCAATTAAAAAAATTGTGTAAAATGAGATAATTTATTTTGGCACCTCTAGAATCAGCTGACCCTGATTTTGAAAAAAATAAACTAACGTGCAAGCATGCATCTTTTTCGAAGTCGATAACAGATGGCAGAACGCTGATTAGGGAAAGCAAAGGGGCATTAAAAATTTTAAATATGTTAAACAAAAGATAATTACATGGAAAAATTTAGAATTGTAATTAGATAAATATAGATATGCTCTGATCTTTAATTTGGTTAACTAGCTACAAAAAGAATTTAAGAAAAATTTTATGTGAAATAAAAAATATCAAAGTAAAAAATTTTAAAAAGTTTAATATAAAAACTATAAATATCAATATTTTTATAAATATATATTATCATATCTGAACGAGATTTAAAAGTCTAGATTTTACTTTTTTTATATATACAACTAATAAAAAGATTGAAACCACATCTTTACTTCTTTTTTTAAATTTCCCGAACTTGCATAGAATACAAATATGATGAAGATATTAAATATAATGAACACATTTTTTTTGTAGTATTTACATATTTATATATAACAGAAATATACATATATCACCACCCCCCACCCACACCCCTACCAACCAAAAACCGATGAATTATATCGGAATGATGAAAGACAGACACTACACGGTTGCCATGGTATGAATATTTTGTATACCTGGCACTCCTGAGAACAATTCATTGCATACAATATAGATATTTACAATGCCAATAATACCAAATTAAAAATTATATTAAAAATAAAAATAGGATAGCATATTTGTTAACCGATAAACAAATATATAAGTAATACACCCTGAACTTCATCAGAGCATATCAAATTTCTTATCTCTTAAGCAAGATCTAAATGATACACCTTATAGTGTGTCAGAGCATATCAAATTTGCTACCTGTTAATCAAGAATCTAAATGATACATCCTGAACTATATCAGAGCATATTAAAATTGCTACCTTTTAAAAAAGAATGTAAATAATACATCCTGAACTTTGTCACACATATCAAATTTGTACCTCTTAACCAAGAATCTAAATAACATACCCCTGAACTTGATCAGAGCATATCAAATTTGATAGCTGTTAAGCAGGAACCTAAAATTATTAAACGCCCTGAGTTGCATCAGAGCAAATCAAATTGACTACCTCTTAAGAAAGAATCTAAAATAATACCCTCTAAACTGTGCCAGAGCATATAAAATCTGCTACCTGTTTAGAAAAAATCTAAAATTATACTCCTTGAACTGCATCAGAACATATCAAATTTACTGCCTGTCATACAAGAGTCTGAATAATACACCCTGAACTGCATCAGAGCATATCAAATTTTCTATCTGTATATTATACACCAAATCTTTGTTATTTTTACTGTCATCCTAAAAATTAATCTAATTGAACTTAGATTTATTTATATAAATCTAAAAGATTTTATTATTTTACACTAACAAAATTGTGTTAAAAGAATTGGAAGAGATGCAACTTGCAGTTGATTTTTCTATTATTCCTTATATTAGTCATAATAGTTAAATGAAAACATTGATTTTTCAATGTAATTTTTCAATGTAACTCAGATAGTTTTTAATCTTTAAGGAATTTATTTCTATTTTCCATATTTCAGTTATTTCCCTTTTGTACTTATGCAGCGGTACGCATTATTATCCAAGCCTCTTAAATACACCCCTTTATGATTTTATTTAGAATGCATTTTCATTGCATAATATGGCCAAACCAGTTAGGAAATGAAAAAAGAGTTTTATAAATTATACTATTGAAACGAAGATAAAGAAAAATATTTTTGACATAAAGTATTTAAAATCTTTACCTGAAAAATTTGTAAATAATAAATAAATAAAAATTATTGATGAATAGAAACTACAGTCAATATGTGATTGTTGAATTAGAGAATATAAGATTATAATAGCAAGATAATACATTTAAACAATCCAAGTGAAAACTGGTTATTAAATAATATAAATCTTATATATCTACTGAAATTATTTTTATGTGTAGGATTTATAGAAAAAGAATTAAATATATTCCATTACAAATGGAGATGTACTTAATCAACAAAGTTATGAAGTAAAATTACAAGGAAATTGTACATGAAAACAGCGAGTGGTAGGTGCAGTATGATTAATATTAGGTGACAGGTACTGATTAAAAAAAAATTCCAATTTCTTAACAAAAGAGAAGGTACTTGAATTCAGTTTTACATGAATTGGAAAAATAATTTATAAAACATCTACATCTACAGAAATAAACTAATAATTACAGAGGATAGACAGCAGGCAATACAAGGCATATACCCTAGAGGATTAAAACATGAAGATTGGGGTTGTATATACAACCCCAAGTTGCACATACAAAAGGTTTAATGTCATGTATTTTTATTTTTAACATTCCTGTGAAAGGTAACAGTAAAATTCCTGAAATATATAACTAAAATGATTCCACACCAATATACTGTACAGTTCCTTGATGTTTCTACGCAGGAGAGCAGAATACTTTTAAATATTGTTTAGGTTAACATTTGATGCTGTTAAAAATAAATTTACATAATACCAAATGTTTTTAAAGTACTTAACAAGATTGATGCTATTTTAGATGGAAGATAAAAAATTTGATCGTTTGTTCTATCCTTAATTTGTTTACAAGCAGATAAACAATGGTACATATAGGATTTAATTTGGTAGATAAACTTGATTCTTGAAGCAATTAACTAAATTATTATTAGATATAACTACAAAATTAGAAGCGACCACCAAGAAAAATAATATGAGAGGGTGTTTTAGTGTTTTACAGAAACAGGTTAAATATGATTGAAAAAAATTAATACTACAAATTAATAAATTACACATTTCTTCTTATTAAATAAACTTGCAAAAAGAATAAGCTTGCAAAAATAGGAACCTGATGAAATTGTTTAAACAATCTGTTAAATTGTTTATAAATATTTAATAATAAATTATTACTACCCTTTTCCTTAAAATCAATTATATTTTTATTTTAACTCTTTGAAGAAACATTTCTAACTTATTACTTGATAATCCATTTATACTACACTTAAATGCAAATATTTAACTCATAAACAGCAGAATAAATGATATACATAGAAATACCCATTACAAGTTTGATGAATGAACTATTTAGCAAGTATAATTAGTGTTAAGTTAATTAAGTTAGTATTAATGTTAGTTAATGTTATTAAAACCATTTTTTCTTTATGATAAAGCAGTTACATGCAAGCAACATTTCTAAACTACATAAAAAGTTAACATGCAATTATAACATAATTATTTCATGTATATAAATAAAATTACTGTATAAAAGCAAATAAAAGAATTTAAATATAATATGTACATGAAATATAAAGTAAAATGTTTATTTCTCTCCAAAGAGGTTAAAATTAAATATTTGATTAGAAGGTTAGGAAAACAACAGTTATTACTATTGTTGAAAAACTTATTTATAATACATTAAAAGCAACTGAGAATTCGTACAGAGAACATAATTAAAGTGTAGTTGGTGGTAAATGGTGATCTGGTGAACTGTTAAGATTCTTTGAATGAAAAAATTTCAATATATTAAAATTTTTTAATACTTAATACTGAATAATTTTTAATACTTGATAATACTTAATATTACTTTTTAATACTTAATAATTTTAAAGAATTGTTACACTTTATTGTACTGTTTGATACTGTCATTATAAGCAGAACTTATTTAAAAGCATATAGAAAGTATTTATGTATGACAATAAAAAATTTAAATAATGTTATGAAAAATTAGCCAGCTGCCGTGGCACAAGTGGTAGTATCTCAGCCTTTCATCCAGAGGTCCCGGTCAGGCATGGCATTTTCACTTGCTACAAATCATTCATCTCGTCCTCTGAAGCAATACCTAATGGTGGACCCGGAAGTTAAAAAAAAGTTCAATATTATGAAAATAAATTATTACATTTGACTACTTGCTTAAAGCACTGAATGTAAAATGGAGTTGTATGTTATTTCCTATATTAAGTTTAATGAGACATTCTACAAATAGCTATAAAAGTAAGGAAATATCAAGAAAATGACTGTAATGAAAATGAAAAATCAAAATGAACAATTATAAATAATTTCAATGAAAAATCTACTTAAAATAATTAACTAGCCATATGATGTTAACAAAGTGATGAGGGAGGTGTTGGACATCAGTACCTTAATCATCAAAAACCTTATCTATAAATGTTACAAACTACATAAAAAATATATTTGGAGAAAAAAAAGAAGAAAGATGGTAATAAAAAAAAAATGTTTATTTCTTTCAATCTGGACTCTTATGCAAGAAGAAATATATAAAAAAATGCTTGAAAATAATTACAAAAAAAATGATTTAAATCTTTTTAATTGTATTAAAATATTCAGAAATTTGGGTGCAGGTGAGTAATTTAGTAAAGATTTAGATCAAACAAGAATATTAAAAATGTATTAGAACAACTTTTATTTAGATTTTAATATATTTGTAAATTATAATCTATTGATATCTGCAATTGAAGTGAAAAAATAAAATAAATTTGGGGAATATAACTAAAACAGTTTTGGTTGATTATGCAATAAAACAGCTTTACAAAAGATTTCATATCAGGTTACAATCGAGTGACCCAGAAATGAATGCAGTTAACTGCAACTGACTTCCAGAAAAAATTTAGAAATTAGGAAACAAAAATAAATTTTTAATTATCTTTAATTACAAGATGGATGTCCAGTAAAATTTGGTGCAATAATGCAATGATTGTGTATGGTAAAAAGATTGCGATTGTTCTATTTGTGATAACACAATTATTATAATCTGAGAAGAAATATAAAAACGAGAGAAATATAATAAGTAAAAAAAAAGTTAGAAATAATTAAAACTTAAATTATAATAATTTAGTTATTTAAAGTAGCAACAATTTCAAGTAATCTATTAATATAATGAATGACACCCACATTCTCAGGTGCTACACTATAGGCAACACTCCACTGGATCTGCTGCTCATTTTTAGTTACTATCAATGTTCAAATCATTTTCCTTTTTTTTACTAAAAACACTTTAGTGGAAGTTTTCAGAAGTAATAAAAAAAATATAATGAAAATAAATCCTACTAATTAAAAAGGAATAAGTAAGTGTATTCAATTTTGATATAGAACTGTATATTATAATTTTCCTAATTCAAAAGCAATTAAAGTAATGCAAATTTTTCTTTTAATACAGTTTCCAAAAAATAATGGAAAATACAAAAGTATTTCATGTTTCAGTAGTAATAATTAGAGTATTCAGATACATCAAATAGAAAAATCAGAGGGTTCCTGTAAGATATTCACAGTAATAAGGTACTTCTTTTCAACAATAAAGATAACATTAAAGGTAGCCAAAAGCAAAAAAAAAACATGTCCACTAAATACTTGTAAATAAGATCAACATTTATACAAATATATCCAAATGTAATATAAAAATCAGGTAATTCCTATAAAATTACTGAAAAATATTGAGATATTTTATACCTGTTTCTCCTGAATAAAATTCATTTTAATACATATTTTAAATTGATCAGCAATTAATTTTATACAAATTTCGCCATATTGAATTTTATACATCAAACAAAAAATTGCATCATCCTTCGTAATTTTTTAATAAAACAAATTTTATAAACCAGAAAATTATTAATGAGCTAATTTTAATAAATTAAAAAAATCATACAAGTTCTAGCAACGTGCTTTTAAAAATCAGGTTGAAATCTTAATTTACAATTTTCATTAACTGTACATTAAATAAATGTTTAAACTGATACCGATATGTTAAAAAATAAATCTATGTTGTACACGATAAAATAAATTAAACGTCCTCACTTTAAAATAATGTCCTACATTGCGTGGTTTTCCTTTCTAGAGAATTCTTCAAAATTACAACAAATAACGCGCACACAGGAAAGCGACTTCGACGATACTAGCACGACGATAAAAGAATTCATAAACAACTTTATTACGTTTGTGTTTCTGATTAGTCAATTGTATTAGACTTGTTTACTTGATCTAACAACCCTTCCTGACGTAACTGTAACTCTCAGTAAATTATTGTTTTAAAATGTAAATTTGAATTATATACTTTAAAATAAAAAGAAGAATCTAATTTCAAAATGATTTTATTTACTTTTCATCCACATTAAAATATAATTTATAAAAACATCATACGTCATCAGAAATGCCAATTTAGTTGAAAATTAATATAGACTTTTTTTGTACCGAATATTTGTTTTGTATACCGGTATTTACTTTTTCAATTGGGAAAAGTAAGAAAAAAAATTGGTAATAAAAAGAATATTATTTTATGTCCTTTAAGACCAAAAAATTTATTTAATATCAAAGAAAATTGGTAAATGTAAAATGAATTTGATTATAAATTATTTTCCAAATAAAACAAATGTTTGTTATTTGTAATTGAATACCTTAGATTAAATTATTCATAAAATAAATTTTATTAAAACATTTACTTTAAAGAAATTCGAAAAATTCAAATTGTATTATCACCTGTTTATCTCCGCTAAAAGAAAAACGTGAATCCGCGCATAGAAGTTGTTTTCTGATTTTTTTACTTCCTTGTACGAAGTAAAGGAAGTATTGCGATTGCGAAAAATTTCGGTTTTCAGATTCCATTTTGACCATCCCTGAATCAATTTTGACTACTTTCAGCGTAACGTCTGTACGTATGTATGTATCTCTTATAACTCAAAAACTATTAGCCGTAGGATGTTGAGATTTTGGATTTAGGACTGTAGCAACTTTTAGTTGTGCACCTCCCCATTTGACTGCAATCGATTAAACCAAAAGTGTTCAAAAAAGCCCAAAATCCTAAAAATTTGGATTTCGGATTTTTTCTCAACTTCAGTAATAACCCTCATTGAGAGCTTTTCAACAATATAAGTGGTACTTAACTAAGGTTACTTATTTAACTAAGTAAATTTTTTTGGTATCACCAACCACTGACTCAGGGGGTTGAAAAAATGAGGGTTCGAAGACAAAAAAGAATTATTCTTCCTTTAAAAGGCACAGTATCGAATCGATTTAAAGTCCTCTAAACATTACCTAAAACCTTTGTCTGAAACAATTTTTAATATGACCAACCCTTACGGAAAGGGATGATCAAAACATTGCTGGAATTGTAAGAAGATGTGGCTTGTCGTATGCTAAACGTGTAAAACTTTTTTCACATGCAACCATTGTCGTGTTGAGTAAATTTGAAGTTTTTCTTAACTTTAAGGTGGAAATCTTTTTTATCCCCTACTTAGCATCTGTGAAATCTACCTCCGCCTTCCGGCGTCCCGAAAGGGATTTTTTTTGTAAAGTTACAGTTTATGACTAAGATTGTATTTAATTTTTTTAATCTTATTTGATTTTTTAGTATTATTTAACTACAAACTTCTCGTACAAATCATGTTTGATAAACTAATGTAACTTTCAGTTAGGTTAAGAATAAATATTAATCTGTCGTAAGTTAGATACTGACTAAATTTTTATTTTCTGTGTATTAAAAACATAAATTACAATTCTACGTTAAAGAAATATTATAGTTTACAACTGTGTATTTTTAACGTGTATTATTTACATATTAAAGCTTCAGTATTTTTAATTACTATAATTTAAACACTCACCCATTCTAACGTAACAGAACGATTTCTAAAGTCTTCTAATTAACAGACTTTTTTTCAATTGCTTTTTAAGATGATTAATTCAAACATTAATTAGACGTAGTAATATGAGAAGGAAATTTGTAGTCTATGAAATAAATACTATTCCTGAATGAGATTCAATCCTGGGACCTTCTGGGTGAAAGTCTGAGATTTACCACTCCGCCACGAAGATCAGCGGAGCGATAATGATCATATCACTACTTCAAGAATGTAGATTATGTATGTTTAAAATAATTTTCATTTAAATACACCAAAACATAAACAATTTAATTAAACACTTACCATAATAATGGATGTTGCATTTTACAAATCATTATTATAAATATTTAATAGTAATTTAGCAAAAACTGAGAATTACTAAATACAATATTGCATTTCTTGATTTCTGACTTGCTCTTGATTACGCTGCATTAAAACAGCAAATATTAAGATGAAATATAATCAAATATTTGTATATTTATTACACAATTATATAACTTTTAGATATAACTATTCAATAAAAAAACACTATTTTTCCATAAAATAAAACCAAAATATTTGTGTTAAAACCAAACTTGTATGCATATGTGTAAGTGTAAGTAAGCCAACTTTGAAAATTACGTATACAACAAGGGTTGATTTATTTCTTCATTGCACTGTTGAGCAACTGCTACGGTAAAAGTTAAAAAGATTAAACTTGTAGTACATATTTTTTTTAAACTCGTCTTTCTACCCCCACTTATTCGTTTTTATTTTACCCCCTCTTCCCTTTCATTATGTTATTTATTGAAAACTATAGTATGTGTCTCTTATTTCTTACTGCACGTACTCATTTTTGTCCTTGAACATTAACTAACCGGCATTTTTTGTATTAAATTTGTTAACATCAACACAAGATAAATTTACTCTCTGTAGACAGTAGTACAGGACATAGTTTTTTTCTCTGTGTATAAAAATAAAACTAAGAACTGCATTACAGCTGCCTTTCTTTTATGTTTTTATCCCGCTCGTGCTCACAGCCATACGAACAGAAATGTATATGTAATTCTTATATAAGCTAAATACAAACAAACGTATGATTAATACATAACATGAAATACACACTTGAAATGTATGTGTGTGTGTGTGTATATATATATACACACATACATACACATAGCAATAGATAGAAAACTTTGCTCTGAAGGAGACACAAAAACGAATAATGTTTAGAAAAATTGCGTTTATTTGATAACTTAAAAAAAAATTATAATTTAATTAAGCCATAAATATGAATCGTGTAGACCGATATTTAGAAAACTTTTCCCGTTTTTATATTTACGAATATACAATCTTTGGTAAAAACAGACGTCACTTATTAAAAAAAACAATAATAATATACACCTGTACCAAACTATACAACAGAACTCTTGTCGTATAATTCAACACAATATTTCGGCTTACGAGAAGTGGATTTATGTTTCCATTGCTATTTTTAATAAATTACCAATCCATATAAAAAATTTTCCAGAAATCTATTTAAATGATTTACAATTAAATGATTTTCTTTTACGGAAACAATAATTAATCCTAATTAAAAAAAAAACCTCTAATTTTTCTGCATACCGTTATATGTATTAAAAATAATCTTCATTAACGTTCAATTTTTTTTTTTTTTGTAATAGTTTTTTTATATTTAATACATTTACCGTAAAATTATTTCATATGTTTATATTTAAATAATAATATCGACTTTCATAAAATTTATTTTTTATCTTATAATTTATGTTTTTATATTTATTTTATAATGACGTGACTTATGTAGTGTATTATTATAGACCGATAAAAATAAAAGGTTTATTTATTTTCGGCCTACATCATTTAATATAAAAAAATCCCTTTCGGCACGCCGGAAGGCGGAGATAGATTTCACCGATACTAAGTAGGGGATAAAAAATATTTCTACCTTAAAGTAAGAAAAAATTCAAATTTACTCAATACGACGATGGTTGCATGTGAAAAAAAGTTTCACTTGTTTAGCATTCAACAAGCCCCATTTTCTTACAATTCCAGCAATATTTTGGTCATTCCTTGCCCTAAGGGTTGGTCACATCAAAAATTGTTTCAGACAAAATTTTAGGTAATGTTTAAGGAGTAACGACCACTTTAAAATGATTCGATACTGTGCCTATTAAGAGAGGTATGATTTTTTGTCTTCGAAATCCAATTTTTTCCAACCCCTGAGACAGTGGTTAGTGATATCAAAAAACTTTACTTAGATAAGTTTACTTAGGCCCATATCCAAAGAATAGTAAGAACTTTAAACGAATTTGATATTTTACTTTGTTTTTTTACAAAAGCCACAACCATTTCCACCCGCATGGTCAGATTTTGGCTGTTAACGAACTCGACCAAGGTTTTGAAACAAGTTATTTTTAAGGAACAATTTGAAAGTGACTGGCGCAAGATTACGGCAGTTATGGAGTTCACGAGAAACTGAAATATATATATATATATATATATAAACTTTTGAACTGACGGTGGTTTTGGGGTCTGGAGGATGTGAAAGGCAAAGATTGTCGAAATTTTCCGGAAGTCGAATTATGATACCCATTACAATTAGTAGCTTTCTTATGAAATCTACCTAAAATGATAAAAAAATAAATAAATAAACTTATTTAATATCCACTGTTACGCAGAACTGGAATGTTTAAATTAAATTTATAAATTCTGTAATATATCTTATACGTTCAATTGCGCAGAATTACAGCGTATTTTAATTTTTCATAAATAAAAAGCAAAAACATTTCCTCAAAATCTAAAAAAGAAAATCTGAAAACTAAAACAAAATCCTCAAAAACAATTTTCAGTACTCGTCTGTTATTTGTCAAAAAAAAAAGTTATTTGATTAAAATCTTCTAGTAATATTGATGTTATTAACTTATCCATACTGATTTATCAACATTTTAATAGTTGTTTTAATATTTGGTATTGCATTCACATGATGTTAAAATCACTGTACAACTGTGCATGTTCGTACACGCCTATACCATGCGCGTTCATACAGCTCCGATTATTAGTCACTTATGAAATAACATCGTCCAAAATTATTTTTGTTTTCCGTCATCTATCATGAATTTTATGGGATTGTTTGAACGCGATACTACGTGGTTCCAACAGGCAGGAAATTTCAGAAAATATAAACTTAGGAAAAATCATGAACTTTTTTAAAAAATCAGAAAAAGTAAAAAAAATTGCAAAAAATTTCAGAGAATTGCATTTTCAGAGGTGGTTTTTCCGTTAACAAATCTCTTCTTGTAGAGAGTTTGCACAAAGAGATAATAATTTATCAATGAAATGTATTCATGCAATTGTAGACGCTGGGGGCAAGGAGAATGGGGTCTTTTCTGTTTCTTTCCCACAATGGGTTATTTTAAGTTACGTAACAGCAAAGGCCCCAGATCTATGGATATCTGGAGGTATTTGAGAGAAATTATAAATATAGTCTAACGAAACTTAACCTACACTCGCTTTGCTCACTAGTCAAGGTTAGCGAGCGAAGCGATTGTAGATTAAGTTTGGTTAAATTATATTTATAATTATAAGTAATAAAGCTTATATTGGACCTCTGTCTCTTTAATGAGCAAACAATTACTAATATGTAACGTAAAAAGAATCATTGTCAAGGAAAACAAAAAAAGCTAGGAGAATTTTTTCTCTACCAAAAAATGTCCGCTGCAGTAAAAAGCTTTAGAAGACGATATGAAGAATGTCTTGTAGAAAAAAGAAAAACTTCTCTCAAAGAACAGAATAGAGCCCTGAAAAAGGAAAATGCAAGCAGAAATTAAAAAAATCCCTTTCGTCACGCCGGAAGGAGATAAAAAAGATTTCCACCTCAAAGTTAAGAAAAACTTTAAATTTACTCAATACGACAATGGTTGCATGTGAAAAAAGTCTCATGTTTAGCATACGACAAACCCCATCTTCTTACAATTCCAGTAATATTTTGATCATCCCTTGACGTAAGGGTTGATCATATCAAAAATTGTTTCAGACAAAAGTTTTAGGCAACGTTTAGAGAACTAACGACCACTATAAACCGATTTGATAATATGCCTATTGAGGGAGGTATGATTTTTTTTGTTTTCGAAACCCCATTTTTCCCACCCCCTGGGCCAATAATTGGTGATATCAAAAAACTCTACTTAGATAAGTTTTAGGCCCTTATCCAAAGAATAGTAGTATCTTTAAACGAATTCAATATTTTACTTAATAAGAAAGTTACAGCGATACTTCTTTTCTTTTTTTTTAGAAAAAGCCACACCACATTTCTACCCCCCAGAGTCCGATTTTGGCGTTAACTAACTCGACCGAGATTTTGAGTCGAGTTATTTTTATGAACAATTTGAAAGTGATTGGCGTAAAATTTCGTCAGTTATTGTATTCACAAGTAAGTGAAATATATATATAAATTTTGAGCTGACGATGATTTTCGAGTTTGGAGGATGTGAAACACGATGATATGTCGAAATTTTCCGAAAGTCGAATCATGGTATCATTACAATAGGTAGCTTTCTTATGAAATCTACCTAAAACTGGAGGAAGAAAGGAAAACGTTTGACAACTACAATCTTCGCAGAACAGATAGCCGCCAAAATTAAACTTTTAGAAAAGGGCTAAGCATTAGGAACCTAATTATACTGAAGGAAAGTTGCCCTGTGTTTTATACGTACAAAATAATACGTATCTAATGAGATCTCATTTTATTTTTTGGTATACGTTAGAGTAATTATGACAAAATATTTTAAGTAAATGTTAATAATGTTTGTTTTCTGTACAAAATAAGGTGTTCTGTTCTAGCTTTCTTTTCTGTATTACTTACATTCACAGTAATTTTAGTTTTCCTTTAAGTTGTGATCATAAATATATTCTCTGTTAAATTGAAATCTGTTTCTTAGTATTTTTACGCAAAGTTTTTAAATATATTGTTTATTTTCCAGCCTATTAATATAGCAGAGCTATAGCTATCGGTCCAATTTGGGCATATGAGGTTTTCACCGGATCTTTGCGTTTTGACACCCCCCCAAAAAACCGGATAGAAATTTTTCGGAATCTTCGTATGTACGTGTGTCTGTTCGGGGTGTTCGCCTCTAAATTACTTTATATCTCCAGAACTACTCGACCTATTATGACTAAACTAGGTCAAATTACTTCTATATATGAGGCTTTGACGCCAAAAATTTGCAACTTTAAAGGTCAAGGGGTGAGGCTGTAGGGTAAGGTCACCCTCATTATCTCGAGATTTCGCCTAATTAAGGTCTTATTTTTCTGAGACGCGCTTATTAAAAAATCATATTTCAAAAAATTTTTACAAAATCGCACCTCCACCCCAAAAATTCTCTAAATAAACAAGTGGTTAAATTGGTACATTGTGTCATTAGTATGCCCCTCTCAACACAACGAGCGCTAGTGTAGCATTGACGTACAACTGGTGTCTTTTCTTTCTTTTTCTGTATAACCTCCAGCACCAGCTATGTTGTAAGGCTACAAGTGGGCGGTAGAATTAAATAAATGAATAATATTTAAAATGTAAAAAGTATTCAAAATGGCCGCTAGAACCACCACAACCGCGCGTATGAAATAAGGTATGCGCACGCGTGCTTTAGTTATAATCACTGAATTAAATAAACAAGAAATATTGTATTTAAATAAAATTATAAATATTTTTAATTAAGTTGTGTATGTAAGCCGTGCATCAGAAAAAAGCCATGTGGCGGTACAGTTGTCAGCTTTTAGGTAATTTCATAAGAAAGCTACCTGTTGTCCTGTACCATGATTCAACTTCCGGAAAATTTTTGACATATCTTTGCGTTTTACATACCCCAGACCCCATAACGACCGTCAGTTCAAAAGTTTATATCTACATTTATATTTCACTTTCTTGTAGATACGACAACTGCCGTAATTTTGCGACAATCACTTTCAAATTGATACGTAAAATATAAACGACCCAAAATCTCGGTCGAGTTTGTTAATGGGCAAAATCGGACCATAGGGGTGGAAATGGTCTTTTTCGCAAAAAAAAATAACGCTATAAATTTCTTGTTAAGTAAAATATAGAATTCGTTTAAATGTCCTACTATTCTTTGGATAAGGGCCTAAAACATTTTTAAGTAAAGTTTTTTGATATCACCAACCATTGGCCCAGGGGATGGAAAAAATGAGGTTTCAAAGACAAAAAGAAAATCATACCTCCCTTAATAGGCACAGTATTGTATCAGGTTAAAGTGGTAGTAAGTTCTAAGCATTACCTAAAACGTTTGTCTGAAACAATTTTTGATATGATCAATGCTTACGGCAAGGGATGACCATAATGTTGCTGGAATTGTAATAAGATGTAAAACGTTTTTTCACATGCAACTATTGTTGTATTGAGTAAATCTGAAACTTTTCTTAACTTTTAAGGCGGAAATCTTTTTTATCCCCTACTTAGCACCGGTGAAATTCACCTCTGCCTTCCGGCATGCTGAAAGGGATTTTTTTGTTTACATTTCAAAATAGTGTAGGCTAGTTTTTGTGAAAAATTTTTTTCTTAGGTGCCAATAAAATAATCCTATTATTTAAAAAAATTGCTTTATATAGTTTTTAAATCTTATCGGTATTACTTTTAGTTACCATGATATTAATTTTTATGCAAGATATTAATAATATTGTTTTTGGTTTTTTTTTGTACCTTGCAATGCAATCTACTAAAAAATATTACCACAAAAATAGCCTAATTTTAAATGTATATTGTAAAAAAACAATATCATTAAAAATAAAGTTTAAAAATGAATGTAATACTAAACAATAAAAAAGGTGCGAGTTGGACAGCTATGGGCTACAAAAAAATAAAATATGTATTTTGCAGAGTAAACGGCAGTAGCATATCATTATGAGAGTTAGTTACTAAATTCGCCAAGAAAAACAAATTTTAAAATTCGGTGGAAACCCTGTACTAATAAAAATGATGCAGGTTTGTTTTTTTCATGAACACCAAATTCTGAACAATCAGCGTAGAAATGAACGAGGGCATGACTTGATTTTACAATATGTGTGTGGAATCGGTGAACATGCTCAAATAAGGGGTGTAAAGAATTTAAACGGTTAAGTTAAAATATATATCTGACCGGTTTTAAATTACCGTTTGGGAAAATGCTATTTTATTGAGTGGACAATTTGATCAATGATTTTCACAGTGTGGATGGATTTTAGTAAGAGATTTCAGGGAGGTAATCTTTGCAGATGGATTTCCATGAAGGATAATATTATCTGAAAAGGATAATAAATATTTTTTTACTACGAGTAATACCAGACATTTCAAGTTATAAAAGAGCACATTTAAAAATATTTTTAAATGGGTATTATAGCATTTTAAAGCATTTACAGCAAATAATATTTACAGAAATTATCTGTACTTATTATTTAGCCAGCATGAGAATAGAGTTGTGGTATGAGGCATGCGAAGGGAGGTAAGAGTCCCCTTCTGTCTCACCTACACATGCACGCGTGCAATAGTAGCTCGCTGCTACTGCTTCTTTAGAGCTCTATTATTGTTGTGGGCAAACAGTAACATATTTTATCATCTTGCTTTGGAAAAATATTCTGCCAAAATAAAAATTATTTGTTTATTTTTTTGATTACATATTAACATTATCTCACAAAACACATTTCATTACTTAAAAAAAAGTTACAGATAGAATAAATTAAAGCAAAATCTAATGAGAAGCATCATCTCTCTCTTTCATCTGAATTATTTCATGTTCAAATTCTGGTCAGGAAAAGCAATTTTCCAAAACACTATTATAATTTTTTGTAACATATGCCTTGTAGTAATTTGAAGTCAGGAAGGGATCCAAACGAAAAACTTGTCCTACTGTCAGATGTCACTCGCCAAAACACAGAAAAAAATGTGCGTAAAAACACAATAAAAATTAAAAAATAAATCACTACAAAAAGTTACCGTTTGTTAATTTGGTGCCTGTTTTGCAAAATTGATATTTACAAAATTCTTGCGCAGTTCTGCACAAGAAGACTGACTTTTCGTTATTCTATTATGTGTAATTTGTTTGCACCAGAAATATATAAAATTTTTCTCATTTAAAAATTAAATGAGAAAAATAAAAGAGAAAAATAATATCAATACGTTCACCACGGATCGGCACTGGTAAGCCAAGCTGGTACATAAATTCCTTTAACATTTTCATTATTTCAGATGTTTGTTAAATGCTCAGATTGCTGGTGATCTTTTAATCTACTCATTTTAAAGGTGAAAAACCACTCGTAAACATGAGCTTTGCTCATCACTGATTTTTTTGTAAGCTTCCTGAATCATTTCAAGTGTTTCTGCCATACTTTTTCACAAAAGGAAACAAAACTTGACGGCTGCTCATGATTTTCAGCCATCATATTTTCACCTAAATCAAAAAATAATTCTGCATTAAAAATTCACTGTGCTCCAATAGTACCCATACTACATCTCAGGATGGTAACACCTTGCATACTACTCAGAAGGGTTCCGCCTGGACTATTCCAACAGCAGAAGTGTAAAATAATACCTTATTCCCCACCACAATATAATTCCTATTATTTTTGGGTTTCCCCTTGTATGCATTCAATTCTTGAATTAAATAATACATAGAATGAAAAATCAGCCATAGATATTTTAATTTTAGTATCTCCAATATCTGGATACTAATACTAAAAGTTTTTATTAAATTAATAAATTTATTTTTATTTTAATAACAAATATCCATAACCATTAACATATTTCAAAGATAAATCACAAAATTTGCAAATTTTGTGATTTTTTAATTCAGTAAATTTAGTATTAAAATTCACAAATTTTAATATTTTATGGAAGTAATATTTTATGGCCTTTTTTATTTTATGGAAGTAAATTTGAAGAATATAAACCAAAGATATGCAATATCCAAATTGAAATGCATCAGGATTATTTGACTGACCCATGAGGACCAGTTTAATAAGATAACTTGATCAGTAGAAGGTATCCTTTACTTAGCATCCTTTTGTTTTCAACATTCTACTCTTACAGATGTTCCAGACCTTACAGAATTATGAGGTTGTAAGTGAGTGTACTCAACTGTTTTCTTACCCATCTAATCCAAGATCACTGAACTTCTAAAACATAACACTTACTTATCACCACTCATTAGGTATTGAGCAATGCCAAATAAACTTTACGGAAGGTAAATTAAATTCAGATTATAACTTATTAAATTTCAATAAGAAATTAACTATACTACTACCATGTATAATCTTCAATTTACCAGGAGGGGAAGGAGGAAATAATCTTACCAAAGGAAGGAGAAATAAAAAAAATATAAATAAATAAAACATTTTAATATTTAACAAAGTTTGTATGATTTCAGAATTTTCATTATTATTCCTTTTAATAAATGTTTAGACAAATATGTAAACAATTTAAAGGAAAAATTCGAAAAAATATTTTCAGTCTTACATAAAGACAATGAAATATAAAATACATATGAACTGATTATTATAAAAAACAAAAAATCCGTAAATGATCAATTTTTGTTGATGACCATAATTAACAGTTAAATTATTTAATTAAAAAATAATAATTGTATAAAAAATATCAGCTATAAAATATTCAATCAATAAAAACCTCACTTGAATAAAAATACACATTGAAACATAATGAGAAATATAAAGAAAGGTAAAAAAATAATCTGCTGCTATACATTTAACAAAATATATACACTCTGCTAAAAGATTAAAAAAATATATTTAGATGCATGTAAAATCCTTACATTAAAAAGTAATTTACACTGTATATAAATGACATTAACCAGATCAGTAATTAAAATGATAAACTAAATATTAAAAAATGAACATGAAATTATTCAGCTAACTTCAAATATATTTAAAAACCAGTTTTTGATCAGTTTTAAGATCAGTTTTGCTAAATGGGTTCACTACTATAATTGGTTCAAGAACTTCATTAGAGGTTGCATTGGCATTTTAGGTCAAGTGCTTTTCCGAGATGAAGCGTGGTTTCACCTTGGCGGGTAAGTTAATAGTCAGAACTACCAAACCTGGGGTAATTGCTACTCATCATTATTATTATATAATTAGGCCTCACCATTCTATCATTAGAAACAAACAATGTTTAGTTAGAAGTGAAGAGATTTACTAACCAAGTAAATTGTAAAAGCAACTTTAGATACCAGAAAATTCCTTTCTGTTCAGTTAAATAACAAGTAATATTTTATAAAATTAATGTGTGTTCTTATTACTCTGATCATTCAAACTAATAAGCAATACATATTTATATAAATAATATAATTTGACAAATTGAAAGTTAAGTGGACAGTATTCAAAAACTAGAGTCTAGTATTTCAGTTTCTACATTCTATATGTATTATTATTTCTACCATCAATTCACTAAAATATATTTAAATCTGTTATTTTTTATTTTTTTTTATTTTAGAAATAATTTCTACAGGTCTTTTAAATTTTGGTTACAAGAAAGTTTAGACATTATAATCTAACTATACATAATGAATGCAGTGAAGAAAGAAGATAGAAACAAAAAAAAAAGAAATACAGGAACAAATGGAAAAATGGGACAAAATGGTATAACAATAACATGAATATAAATATAAGCACAGCAAGTTTGGGATCATATTTAGGAACAAGTAAAGATCAGTTTTAACATTACTGAAAAACTGAAAAGAGCAGAAAGTTTGATGTATTCGGGTAGTTTATAAGAATAAAGAAGACAAAGACTTTCCTGAAGGAGGTTTGATTTAAGGCAACAGTGTACATAAAAGCAGAAGGTTAATGGCAAACAGAGAACAATTTTAAGCCACCTGCCAGTAACTTGCTTTTGAATGAGGATTATAACAAAATATTCATAACATTAATCAATATGCATGATTACACAACATACTAGACACACTGTAACCCTAAAGAAAAAAAATGTAAAAAAATGAGAAACAAAAGAGTAAAATAATCTACGAAAGAGAAATCATGAAAGAGAAGGAAAGATATGTGGCATATGAAGAGGATGGAAAATATAAATCCAGGAGAATGTATGAGGTGATCATTCAAGATAGTAGATTAAGGGAATTGAGTACAATAAAACAGTTATTTGAAGAGAATGTTAAATATCTACAAAAAAAGAGAATACTGAACTAGTTCAATAAGAAATATGATAGAAAAATGCATATTCAAACAGACAGGACCACAGGGCTTAAAATAGTTTAAATAAGGAAGGTGAAAAATTGATAAACCTGACTTTTTTTGAACACTCTATAATATATATATATATATTAAATTGAAAAGTTCTGGTTCCAAAAGCTAGAAGTAGGATGGATCAAAGAAATTAGAGAAGATATGAAAGAATTGGGAATTTCCCTGACTGACCTACAGAATAAAACTGGAAAAATTACAAAGCTAAAAGACAAAAGCATTAGATTTAAACAAAATACAGACAAAATACAACGAAGAGGGTGTTTACGGATGAAGAAAAGAAAGCAAGATCTGAATGGATGAAGAAATACTGGGCAGCTCGGAAGAGTAGAATAACACGCTTTTCTCAGAAAAGATCCAACTAAAATTGACTTAAGTGGTCCCATGTTGGCCGTAAAAGCATAATAATAATAATAATAATAATAATAATAATAATAATAATAATAATAATAATATATATTAAATTCAAAAGAGTATCTGAGTCAAGTATTAGCTTTTGAACAAGGTTGCATAATTGTGTGTTATTGTTTGTTAAAATGAAGTTAACACTTGAAAATCATGTATTCATCATAGAAACTTATTTAGAGACAAAATCTCATGTTGTATGTTGGCAAAAGTTCAGGACAAATTTGAAAAGGAAGCATCAGTGAAAAGTGTTATTAAGAAGTTAATTAAAAAATTTTGTGAAACATGTTTGGTGTTAAACTACAAATATGCCCGACACAGGTCAGTTTTAACGACAAAGGTCATACAGGACAATAAAGCGGAAGTTATAAGACTTCCTCATAAATCATTGCAGAGAATAAGCCAGGATTAGAACATTTCACTAGGTTCAGCCCACACTGCAGTTAAGAAGATGCAGAAATGTTATCCATATCAGACACAGATGTTCCATGGGCTAACTAATGCTGATTATGCTACATGGGTTCACTACTATAATTGGTTCAAGAACTTCATTAGAGGTTGCATTGGCATTTTAGGTCAAGTGCTTTTCCGAGATGAAGTGTGGTTTCACCTTGGCGGGTATATTAATAGTCAGAACTACCAAACCTGGGGTACTGAAAACCCACACATTTTCTTTGAATCTCCCTACACCCACAAAAAATAGGCATATGGTGTGCCATTTCAAGGTGACGAATAATAGGACCCGTGTTTTTTTGAAAAAACTGCTTATACTGCCATCTACCAAGAGATTATCCAACAGTTCATAGCTTACTAAAAGAGGATGAGCATGACTGCTAGTTGCAAGAGGACAGCACCACTTGCCAGAGAGCTCAATTTACTATGGAGATGTTACAGGAATTGAACATAAACATTAAGAATGCCATCCAGAAAATAGGCAGAGTACAGCTAACAAGATTTGCCACCAATATGGTCATGTTGACAAGTTCATAGAAATGGATGGATATCATTTTCAACATAAGTTACCTAAAGATACAATAAGTAAAATGCATTTTTAATCTTTTAACAGGATTTCAATATAAGCAACCTATAGCCCAGTTCAAATTTAAAATTTGTTATGGTAAAACATCAAAATTTACTTGAAAAATGTTAAATATTGAGCAACGTCAAAAATTACATGATATATATACACAGTAGTATTATTGATAATTTTTTTTTAATTACTCACATATATTTCAAGACTAGATTTAAAAATAAACTCATATAAATTCCACAAGTTTTCCTATTTTATAATAGAAAATTTCTAACTTTTACCACAAAAAGTAAATAAAAATAAATTTATTTTCAAAATACATTACACAAATTTAATGCTTTAATTTTTAACAAAAAAAAAAAGATTCTCTTATTTTTGGCAAATCAAGGAACTTATTACTCATAACTTTTACTAGGTTAATTATGTACCCTATAATGACAGTAAAAAGATAACAAAAACTATAAAAAAAAATTTCTTTACAATAAAATTAAAAATAAATGAACATAATTATATTAAAACATTAATTTTTATATAGCATCATAAAACCTTTTTCACTTTGAAGCCAATTATCTGGTGAATATTTTGATTCATGTTCCATCACGTGAAATGTATAAGCATGTCTTGATGTGGGAGACCTATTTTTATCACTTTTGTGGACAACCTGTCCATGAATCACAATACAAGAACCTGTGAATAAACAAAAACATTATGTAATCAATTAAATAAAATATTTTTCATCATTAATATTCCACCGAGTTCCACAGGCAAAATGTATAAAAAATCTAATATTAAACTAAAATATCAGAACTAAATTACCATTTTAATTTTCATAAATTCTCCATGATTCATACACAAAAAGAAATAAAACGAAAACACAAATAGAGTGCATCAATGAATCAGGCAATTTTAATGGGGGTAATTAAAAACAAATTCTTTTACTTGTTCAATTTTTAATTACATGAACAAATATTATAAATAAGAACATTTAAATTACTTTAATTACTATTTCTTAAAAATAGAATCCTTTAAACGACTACCATTTCACTGCAGGCACTAAAATAAATCTGTTCATTTAAATAAATCTATCATTTGTAGTTGCATTTTCCAAAGGGATTCAATTTACCTAGGTTGATTTATCCTAATTTGTGAAGGGTACAGATGCACTAAATATATGATTTTTCATATATCCTAAAAGAAGAATCGGCTCACGGAAAAGTCAACAAATGAAAATAAAACAAACATCTGGTGATAAATACAAACAGTTCTTTTTCTGTCATCTTAAAAAAACATACGGTCTAATAATTTCACAGGAAAAGATTACACACCAGACTGTAATTTTGTAACATGAATTGCTGTGGAATTTATAGGAAATCAATAATGACTTTTGCACAAATCATCAAATAAAACAATAAAATTCAACCTGAACAATAATAAAAACAAAGCTTGTTGCACCACTGCGATCCATCAATATTGGAACTAAAATTTTAAGCTGCTGCAAGGTATCAGTTAACAAATACTGCTACTATCAGTTTACAATACTGCACACAAAAAAAATAGCTCCAAATAGTACTGCCAAATCGGTCTGATTCAGTGACATACTTTAAACAAATATTTAAAGTAGTATCTGCTGAAATATAAAACTACACAGTCTGCTTGAGCTAAGAATTGAGAACTACACCTATTACCTTTTATATGTTGAGGTTATCTCTAAAGTAAAGACTGTTTCATGGTAAAAAAATTTCTGAAAACTTTATAAATATCTTTTATTTCTCTTGAACTACATACCTACTTCTCTATATAATCACCATATGAATTAAGACATTTATCATAGCAATACACCAGCTTCAATATACCCTCATCATATTCTTCTGTTGCCAGTCCATTTAGCCACTGATTAACAGAATTTTTAAGTTCATCGTCACCCATTACCGCTCAAAAATTCTTTCAATTTCCCAAACAAATGTTAATCAGAAGGAGCTAAGTTCAGACTACATGCTGGGTGATCGTAAATCTCCCATCCAAGTGTTCAGTAAATCACGTATCTGACCTGCAACACGTGAACGTGCATTATCATGCAGCAGGACGACGCCGTCGGTCAGCCCCCCACGTTGACAATTTTGAATGACGCACCATAACTTACGCAGAGTTTCGCAGAAGGCTTCTGCATTTATAGTCGTTCCACGAGGCATGAAATAAATCAGCAATATGCCAAACCGATCCCAAAAGATTGTATCCATTAGTTTGCATCCAAATGGCGTGACCTTTGTCAGTCTGGTTGGTGACTAAAGATGATACCATTCACTTGACTGCCGTT
The DNA here is from genome assembly GCF_047948215.1 of Lycorma delicatula. Lineage (NCBI taxonomy): Eukaryota > Metazoa > Arthropoda > Insecta > Hemiptera > Fulgoridae > Lycorma > Lycorma delicatula. The sequence continues at coordinate 70,404,384 of NC_134462.1, forward strand.
TTCTCTCTGGCGTGTAATACAAAATCCATGTTTCATCGCTGATAGCAATCAAATTAAGGAACTTATCACCTTTTTCTGTGTAGCGCATTAAAAATTCCAAAGCAAATTCTATTTGGAATTTTTTGAGACGTTTCGTTAAGACATCTGAACGTGCACAAACCTTTCTGATGCCTAAATGGTCTTGAACACGTGATGTCTGTACATACGTGTGCATGTACGTATATGTATCTCGCATAACAAAAACGATTAGTGATAGAAATTTTGGATTTAGGACTGCTGTAACATCTAGTTGTGCAACTCCCATTTTGACTGCAATCAACTGGACCAAAACTGTCCAAAAAAGCCCACAATCTAAAAAATTTGGATTTTTAACTTTTACTTAACTGTAGTAATAAGCCCTCATTGAGAGATTTTCAATGAAATATCGTAAGTGGTACTTATTTTCATTGGTTCCAGAGTTACAGCTAAATGAAATTTTAATTAATGAAATATTTGGATCTTACAAGGGGAAGGCACATCGGTTCGAATCTGACTTCATATACATATATTTTTTTTAACTTTTTTTTATTTTAATTTAAATATATTGATTTATTTATAATTATTAACCTCTGATTGTAAAAAACAGTTTACAATAAATAATAATTCAATAACAATAAATACAAGAATATGAAAAAATCAGAAGTTATAAGTGAAATAAAATTTTATGTACTTTTCATTTTAATTCAAAAACTTTTACAAAAGTTAATAATTATTAACAAATCAATATATTTAAATTAAAAAAAAAGTTAAAAATTATATGTACGAGGTTTTTTATATGTATATTAAATCAGATTTGAACTGATATGTCCATGGTTATGGATCCCACATGTTCTCACTTACACCACATAACTGCTTGAGCGACGTGAAAAAGAATTAATATATAAACTAATATAAAATTCTGATATGGACACCGCAAAAAAATGTGATGCAATGTCCACCACAATGCAATTGTGTAACTGTCCACTTTATTAAAGAATTGGAGGATCGTATCTCACTTTCAAATGAAATAAGTTTAATAAAGTGTAGCAAAAAATGTGCATATGTAATTTAATTATCGTAAAAGGAAGTCATGTAGTATCCACATCAGATTTTTTCATTCATTAAAAACCTGACTTCTATCAGTAAAATTTACTAATTAAATCTAAGTTTGGGAACAACGTAAAAAATACCTAAGTATGCTATCTACTTGATTCATACTTTGCTGAATTCATCAGGCAAAATCTGTTCAAAGAATAAGGAATTTTTGTATGACTATTTTTTACTCAATAAATAACTACAGGCTATTGAAGATAGCAGCAATTAACCGATATGCATTTCATTAGTATGCATAATATACATTTCATTTCAAATATAAAAAAAAAATGTTAGATTTATACCTGTTGACCCATAAGTATCCTTTTTTCTTAAATAATATAAGAAATGAATGTCGTGAGTGCTACACTAGAGAATATCATTGCTACAAATACAACATTTACAATAAAAGATAATTATAGAAAAAAAATAATAAAACAAACCTTTTTTAACTGGAACAAGTTGAAAACTAGATGAAGGATATATTGGTGCAGGAGTATCATATATTAATAATTCTTCGGAATTTTTATCTGGATTACGAATAAACTTTCTATGGACTCCACTACAATGTGAACCCGGAACAAAAGATAAACATCCATTTTGTGGAGTTGCATCATCAAGGGCAATCCAAAATCCTATTAATGAATTTGGTTCAGTAAAGAGATAAGAAGCATCCTGGTGTGGTTTTACTGGAGAAAAAGCAATAAATAAGAAACTGAAGATAGTGAAGTGTTAGTTTATATTCAATTAAAAAATTAAAGGCTAGACATTAATGAATATAAAATATTGGATTATAAGATATAAAAAGCACTGTTTCATCAAAAATTGGAACTCTCTCTTTGACAATCCAATGCAACAATGTATCTGCTTAACATATACAGTACTTCTTAGTGTATTATGTATCCCATTTTCTATGCTGAAGTGTTTTCTTATATTAAAAATCCAATAATACAAGTATATAATCACTTTTTGCAACTGAGAAAACATATAAAATTGCTTGGTGCAGTTAACATAAGATGCATAAAATAACATATTCTAGTACACTGTGCTTGTTTCATTTGTGTTTTCCCAAAACGTAGCTTTTTCAAATAATTAAAATTAAAAATGTATAAATGTTTAATAAATACCTAAAACTAAACAAGTTCATGGTATTACTTCATTTTACCCAATGTAAATAGTACACAACCAATAAGTTAAAAACTGAACATTTTTTACATCTTAAATTTAGAAGAAATGTTTGCGAGTTACAAATTGTTTTATTTTAATAAAAGTATGTTCAAATATCATAAAAATATAAAATATTTCAGCTCTTCAATGAGGATTTTTTCTCTGTAAAAATAACATAATAATAATACACAAATTTTCAGTTGATCATGTCATTTGATCGACTGCTTATCACATTTTTGATTGTATCTTTTTATAACTGCGTCATTTAATATTCAGTAAATATGGAACTGTATAACATAAATTCTATTTTCTAAAAAATAATAACACAACTTCAAGTCAGAAAGGTCATCATCAAACTAAATGAAGTAAAAGATCTTACATTAACTCGCCCATCCAATGAAAAAATACATCCCACAAATATTTTTTGGTCAAACGATCCAGAAAGTGAAATAGCCTCATAATAACACAACCAAAATACTTTCTTTGACATAAAAAACAGAAAAGAAATGTTTTGAAAACTTGCACAACCCTAATAAAGCAACAAATAAAACATGGTAGACAGAACAGTTCTCTCACTTAGGTTATTAAGAAGTGAACACAGTAATGATAAGCTATCATAGTTCTATGCACAGTCAATTCCTGAGCATCTTTAACAACACACAAACTGTACTGGCATTAAACTTTTATGAGCAATACAATATTAAAGAAGACACTTTTCTAGTAAATATTTTTATGGTGATAAGACTTTGGTTTGATATGTAAATAAACAAGACAAAAAATCAACAATGAAGTATGAAGTATGACTTGCTATCAACAAAACCAAAATGTCAGCAAACCTCTGCCAGGAAAATCATGGTAACTGTCTTCTAGGACAAAAGAGGAATCTTTGTGGTTGATTTCATTGAACGTAGCACCACAATCAAATAATAAAATATTATAAGTTTAATTTTTTCACGACAGTGCTCAACCAGGTAAGGCATACTTGAATTTTGTAACAACTGAAATGGGAAATTTTTAATCAGACTCCTTACAATTTAGATTTGGCATCTCCCAGGGATTCACTGGCATCCTAGTGAAATAGCAGGGTAATCACTGCTATTTGATGATGCACTGAAATAAGGTACTTGATCGCTGCACAAGTGATCATGTTCATGATCAAATAACATGCTTTGAAAATGACCAGTTTCAATCAAATTTGAAAGTGCTCTAAACACCAGTAGAAAATTTTATATCAGAGGAATTCAAAAATCAGTGAAATGCTATGAAAAGTGCCACATTGGTCTAGAGAATACACAGGCTATTTCTGTATTGTATTTAATAAAATAATGTAACTATTTATATATATATATTTTTTTTGCATTTTTTTTGCTATTTTAAATAGATAAATCTGAATTACTTTCTGATTAGTCCACTGAAATACATAGTTCTTTCATAACAATAAACACAAAACTAGTTTGAATACCTAACTCGGTGAGTTAATGATACATGATGAACTAGTTTAATGATATAACTGAGTTATATGTACCTAAACACTTCATGAAGTACACAGTTACATACGGCTCGCATTTCACTGAAACCAAATCAAATATTCTAGTTTTACACATAATCATTTAAATCATAATGGAAACAATGAATAGATAAATATATTCAATGTATAAATAAAATTCATTAAAAATAGACAGAAAATAATTAAATTTATACCTTCACTTCCTATACCAGGATTCTTATAAATATACATGCTCTGTACAACTAACGGTTCCTGCATTCCAAGTCTAAAGCATGTCTCTTTGACTTTTTCAGAAAATGTTATATTGTAAAATGAAGGATGTAAATAATGAAGAGCATGGCCAACTTTATTTAAAGATTTTTCTTTTGGTACTAAAAACTCGCCATCTTCTCCAATAGCTCCTGCTTCGTAAAAATAACTTATTTTATCTCCACTTTCTAAAAAGTAATTATCTTTACCCTGAAAAAAATTGATTTATAAATAAAATTTAACATTTGAAAATTTATAACATTAAAAACTTTACCTTTTCACAAAAAAATATTATTTTTATGAATCTAAGCATTATAAATATATAAAATAATCACTAATGAAATCCATCTGGCATCATCATCATCATCTGGTAATCTGCTACAAGGCAGGTCCCTTACAACATGCCCATCATGGTGTAAGGGACCTGCCTTACTCTTCTAATTCCAGTTAAACTCTTGAGTACTTCATGCACCCTATTATGTTTTAAACCTATCTATTATTTTTAATATTTTCTGGTTTCTTTTCTTTCACATTCTATTGATCTAGTGCTGTGGACAGCCTTCTCTAATGATATATCCCAGTCTACTCTGAATTGTTCTATTAAAAGCTTCTATTATCATTTACTTTTCTCATTACTTCTTCATTTTTCACTCTATTCCATTTAATCTACCAGTCTTCTTCAAGCCCACATTTATGCCTCTGGTCTTCTTTTCTCTTTTTCTTAATGACCATGTTTCACATGTGTTATGTTTAGAGTGTACAGAACTACACTCTAAATATAACACTACATAATTTTAATATGGCTCCTTTAACCATTGCTATTTTGATTTTGATTTCATTTCCCCAGAAGAGGACTGACTGTAGACTGTTGTATCTTACCAGGTGGCGAACAAAAAGCTTAATAGTACCAATTGAGTAAAGAAGTCCACAAAATTCCAGATATTATATGAAATGTTACTTTACGGCAATCTTTTAAGAAAAATCTAATCAAGGCTGCTTTAAAAGAATTTGCATTCACACATGGAGATTCTCCACAGAATATTCAACAGAGATTCCTAAACATCTGAAATTATTTATCAATTTTTTTTTTTTTTAGTTAAACAAATCAAATCTTTTTATACTTTTTAAGAAAGTTATTCTCTTATTACCCCTTAAAATAATAGAACACCTCTCTTATCAATTCATTTTTAGATTAACATGCTTAAAAATGTAAAAATTAAGAAAAGGAAATAGAGAAAAATGTAAAATAAAATATAGTTCAGTTTTGTTTTACAAATGGAATATAATCTGAGCAAATAATTAGGGACAACAAACATATTATCCACAGGTATTGTTATGATTTTCATGAGTTATCAAAGCTGCTCTATTCTACAAATTCTTATACTGTCTGGTCTTTTGTATGAAGAAACATTTTTTAAAACTAGTAACATTGTGTTATTGTTAAATCTCTGTTAAAAAACATGTTTAGGTATTGTTGGTCAAATTATAAGACTTCATTCATTTTGTCGTTACAGAAAACTGTTCAAATGGAGGCAAAGAAAAATAATGGCAACAATTTATTTTGTTTTTATTTACAATAAAAATGAAACAAAATTTTTATAAAGAAATATATTTTTAAGATAACTATAAAAAATTATAATAAATCCACTATTATAGAAGCTGAGAATAACAACGACTGAGGAAAGATATTGACTTAATTTATTGATAACTAAAAATCAATAAAATAAAGCACAGAACATAAAATATGTTAATAAAAAAATTATTTTCAAACCAAACATAGACTGAAATACTGAAAATTAACCATTTAACTTATTTTTATTACAGTATATAAAAAACTTAGATACTATAATGATAACCATTATAATCAATAAATATTTTTTTTAATAATAAACTACGCAGTTAGTTTATACTGGTTTATAAAAAGATTACACTAAATAAAATAAACTGACAACTGCATGTTCTACTTAATTAATGTTGTGTAAAGAATGTATATTTACAATTGATATCACACTGTTACATAATAATGATTTCAATAAAAACAAATTAATTTCAAAGTAAAAAAAAGATGCCTGAATCTTGTACTGTTAATATATTTAAACACACACAAGACACAATTTACAGATACAAGCAAATGTTAGGAAAAAAATGGTAAAATAAAAGAAACTTCAATCAAGCACATTTATCAATAACATGGATTAACAAAAAGATATGGCAGTAATTTTTTAAAAAAATGAAGAAAATATAACGCTTCAGTATTAAAAATTACTCTAGATCATTTCATTAAATAATAATTAAGTACCACTGTGATAGTAATCCAACCATAATTTGTTTTTTTATAAGGAGTTACTTGTTTACCTTCAGTTGAATAATATTCCGCCTTAATTCAATAACTCTGTTAGGTTTAATTATTCTAAATATTTCATTATTTGCTGGTTCATTCAAATAAATAAGTCTTTATTTTGTTTATAATATAAATTATTTTTATTAATCTTTAAACTTGTCATTCATATATATAACATTATTGTATTAATTAATTAATTAATTATACATTCGTATTAAACACATGTTGAGTCTTTGAAAAATGGAACAAGACTAACAATAGAGCATTAGACAAATTCATTTAATAACAGTAACAAAAAAGTGAGAATTTCTAGAGTAAAAGAAAGAATGAAAATTTATATAGAGTAAGAAAAAGTGAACATTTATACTTGTAGAAATAAAAATGTTAAATAAAAAAGGAGGAAACGAGACCTGAGTCTTTTTATATAGAGTTGAATATGAATAACTCTCTCTTTTTCTCCACAAGAGTTGTCAAATAATTTAATTAATTTTTTTTTAAGCTGATGTAGAATCTCACAGAGAATCAATCAATCGTTTTAAATGTATCAACCAAAAACCTGTTTTGCATTCAACAACATTACCATCAGCTATTATGTAAAGCTTAGGAAGCAATGTCAATAGGTACTTCACATTATTAGTGCATCAGAAGAAATAATTAAGATACATTATAACTTTACAAATGTAGTATTTTTGCTTGATATTATGTGAAACATGTTTTAATGCATGCTAGAAATTTTTTCTCTAAGCCAAGTTTGTTTCTCTTGACTTGAGAGGTAAATCTTATCAAAATCAAAAATCAACAAGAAATCCAAAAATTTACAAAAAAAAGTCCATCAAACTAGAGCTAAAATTTTCTAATATTCAACTGTAGATGGTCAGATAGTGGTTGATGACAATGTTATATCACACAAAACAGTATCCACTATATTAAGCAGCTAGTGAAGGAATTGAACTTGAGTTGTTGTCTCAAGGTGGATGTTTTTTTGGAATAAACAACTTTTCATTATGTCATGGGTCATAAAAGAGTCCTTCCTAAAGGTAAATCAATGTTTAATATAATACAAATGTTTATTTTTAACGTTTTAATTTCTTATGCATTTTACAACTCTTTTCTCAGATAATTGACTACAATCATTTTTAATTATTTTTTTTAAACCATGGTTAAAGAATATTGCTGCATGCTTTGAGTGAGGAGGAGAAATAATCAGGATATATATATATATATATATACTAAATATTTTGTGCTTTAGTATAAAGTTAAAATATTTTTTTTTTATGCTTGAACCAAGAGATGCTATCACTCACCATGATTTTTAAAATCCCCAAGATCAGCGAATTTAAAATTGTTCTTTGAATTCGACTGTCAATATTTGTGTTTTCTAAATTTTATTGAAAATGTATTTTCATTTCACCAATTTTATTTATGTACTAAGTAAACAAAATGTCATAATTACGAGGGCTGTCCAGAAAATAACTTATGTTTTGAAATAAAAAGAAATTTTATTATATACATTTGAAAGGGAAAATCTTAAACTATTTTTCTACATAGTCGCTATTTAAATTGAGGCACATAACGATGCACAAGCTTTTCAATTCCTTCTCTGTAGAAATCTGCCACCTTAGATATTTGGCACCCATCTTGCACAAAATTTGTGATAACTAAGCTTCCCCGATAGAAGTTCATTCAGTAAACTTTGTGAAATTTGAGGGAAATGAAGCAAGAGTTCCATAATGTGGTGATTTTCATCATCAGTTCATCAGTCACAAGGTAGGCCAACCACTGCAGTCCTCATCATGAGCACTGGTGCAGCCATTTTTAAACTAAATGCACCACTGCCTCACTCCACCTTCACTCATTAATTCAGCTCCATACACCTCACAAAGCTGGTAAATGAATTTCAATTGGTTTGAGGTTTTTTGCCAGTAAAAACCTAATCACCTCACAACTCGTAGGATTTTTTATTGAAATGCACATTTCAATAATTCACAACAAATAAAGTAGAAAAATATTACAGTCCACATGCTATCACAGCTTGATGCGTACTGAGTATAGAAATGTTTTGACGCCAAGATAGCTCCTCTATCCCCACCCATATCCATGCTAGGCACAAATGTATGTTACTTTCTGGACTTTAATGTATTATAACATTATACCTCTATATTATTATCACTTAATCTATATATATAAAAATCAATGTTTGTTTGTCTGTCTGTTCCAACTTAACTTGAGATCTACCGGACAGATTTGTCTAAAATTTTGCACACCTACACTTTGAAGCCCTACGGTGAACATAGGCTAATTTTTTGGAACTCCGACATAACAAAATTTAAAACACTCTATTTCTTCCTTAAAGCTTATTTAATTTTCAAAATCACTTTGATTTTCAAGAAAAATTTAATTTTTAGCTAACATTTTTTTCAACGTTAAATTGATTAATTTTGAAAAGGGCTGAAATTTTAACGTACAGTTATTCCTAAGTTTCAATTGATTTAGCGCACATGTAAATGTAATTTTTACTATTCATTCATTTACAATTTTTTACAGCTGTTTATCAACATAAATAAATAGCTGCTTTTGTTTATCATGTGTGTGTGTGTTACTAATTTGAAGTGTGTAAAGTATTTAACTGCAATCTTTTTTCAAAACATCATTCCATGCCTAAAAGACATTCTTCAGTTGGGAGAAATACAAAAAAAGCATGTATGATGAAAACTGTTAGTGCGGCAGAGACTGAAGACGAAAGACAGTCAAGATTGGAAAGCGACCGAATACACACAGCCCAATCCCATTCGACTGAAACAACTGAGCAATGGGAAATATGTTTAGAAAGCAACCGAATATGCAAAGATCAATCCCGCTCGACTGAAACAACTGAGCAACGGGAAATGCGATTGGGTTTGGGGGCGCAGCCCTCATGTCGGCAAATTAAAAAAAATGGATTTTCTGTTATCAGATAACATATCTAAATTGCATGAAATTTTTTCTAAAAACATTAAGCTCTTAACTTGGAGTAAAGTTGATAATGTCAAAAATTTTCCAATTGAAAAAAGGAACTTTGGAAACCTGGAAAACCAAAGCGTCCAAAATGTATAGTCAACCAATTTTTTTCAGTTGTTTTTTAACCAAATTATTTGGGTGAATCAATCATTTACTGAACAGTTTTGGGCTCAATCCAAGAATACTATTCTTAGTGGATGCTTAATGAATTTTCAGACTTAATTACTACTGGTAACTTCCAAAGCTGACATTATTAAATTTGTTCTTACGAAACTGGAAATTACTCATATTATGAATTACAATAACTGATAATTCAGAAAAACCTATAACCAGTATCTGAAAAAGCCAATCTAACTGGGATTCAAACCTAGAACCTTCCACATGAAGTCAGAGATGCTATTACTTTACAGAAAAGTTGGATTAATTTGGGAAGCAATAACTTAAATATAAGTCATTTACAAATAAAAAAAAAAAGAATAATAATAATAATAGAATAACAGTAGTTCTTTGACTTTAATTCCAACTGTTAATTTCTTTACTCTATTGTAAAAAAATAATCAAATATTACTAAAAACCAAACAAACTTATTCTATTAATTAAATGTTACGTCTTTTTCAAGAATTTTAATTTCCTCAAAAGTAATTTTCTTGCACTTAATTCTTCAAACTTAGCTAATTATATTTGTTAGCTTATTATTTTTATTAGCTTATTTAAATTACATACATTACACTAATTTAGGCTAGCATAATATTTTTGTTAATTTCACAATTTGATGCCACTTATGTGCAATGTCATAAATAACACATAAAATATTTTCTTCTTCAGCAATCTCACTTATAAACACTTATACATAAACCTCAGAAATCTGTATGAACTTTTTCACACTTTTTAACTCGTGCATAAATATAATACTTATATACACATTATTAGCATATAATTTTCATGTTATAAGAACCATTTTGCTTATACACCTTTGCAAACACATATTTTTTTTAATTTATTTATATTTTTTATTTTGACAATTTTATTCAAAAGATGTTAAAAAAGTAAAAAACTGCATCCACAATAAAAAATGCAAGAAAATTTTGCAGAAATGTTTGCTTAATCAACTTTTGGGCAAGTTTCAACTTTCTTACAGCATACTCTTGCTTATATACTACAAAAATGTATGATTTATTACACCAAAGATTTTACAGTTTGAAGAAGGCCATGAAAACATTAAAAGACAAAAAAAGGATTGGATGTCCTAACACACCAACAATCTATGAAAATATCAACAAAATAAAGGACATTGATGTAAAAAATTGTAAAATCACTGTTAAAGAGATAGAAACTATTATGTCTCTTATAGCTTATGTAAAACAATTTTGACTGACATTTTGAATATGAAATGAGTAGCAGCAAAATTTGTTTCAAAACTATTAAATTTTCAATAAAAGTAACATCACAGAACAATTGTTACTTGACTTCACTGATGACTCAGAATTACTTATCATAAGAGATGACAAAACATGGGTGGTGTATGGTTATGATATTAAAATGAAAGTCCAGTCATCCCGATGGAAGTTTCCTGAAGAACCAAGGCCAGAAAAGCACGCAAAATTTGACCGAATATTAAGAATCTCTACAGTTTTTCTTTCTGATTACAGTATGGTGTTCTCCATTATGAATTCTTACCACAAGATTATATGGTCAACAAACAGCATTACTCAGTAGTTTTACACTATTTACATGCAACAATCTTCATCTGCTACCTTACTATGTGCACTGTCTTATTACTTCTTTGTCAACAATATTTAGTAGTGAAGACAGTTACCTACATGAACAAGCATACACTGCAACCTGTTTACATTTATTTATTAAATTAAACTAAGAAGACTTCTTAAACTTGCAGATGGAATAATTGACAGTTAAATCAAACCCAATGGTACCTTTTATAGGAGAAAAAGATATTCCCCCTCTACCATTTTTTTTTGCCCCCATTGAATATCTTTTCTTGGAATATGAAATGGAAACGTGGGATGGGATCAGGGTAATTAATCTATACATTATAAGTATTATTATTAAATCAGTATGTTAATAACCAGAGTTAGTACAAATAAATAAAATAGAGAAGTAGTAATAATATTGTTTTTCATCAGAAAACGCTCTCCTTTACATTTCATCTTAAAGAAATTTTACAGTTCAATAAATAATAAAAATACACATACTTGTTGAATCTGTGTAGTACTGAAGACAGCTTTTCGATTTTCTTTCGGTATCTCAGCTGCTAGTTCCTCCCCAGCAGTTTTTAATTCATTTGTTTCTTCCTCAGTAAGAAAATCTTCAAGAACAACATAACCATCTCGCTGAAACTATTTATGAAAATGACAATTAATATTCACCCAGAGTAGTAGTTACAATTTTTTTCTAACATACTTAAATGTAAGAAAAAACATACTTTAATGTAATGCAATTTTACATAATAGTGTTCTTAACATTAGTACAAATTATAAAATGTATAGACAGCAGCAATAAAATTAATAAATAAATTTATGGTTTACTCATAAAGTAATTAACCTAAAACATACAAATTGGATCAATGATCTCTAAGTTCAATCTTACGAATCACAACTGAAACATTCACGATTGTGACAATGTTAATGATAAGAGAACATGTTGAAAATATTTCAAATCCCTGCCAGAAATCAAAATTAGGTCAGACTATTTTAGTAGCTAGTTAGAAGCTAGATTACCAATTCTTCACCTGTTTACAGATATAATTGCTTAGACTATTTTATTGATGGCGCTAATTAATCACGATACATGTTATAACTATTCTTTTTTTAAATTCTTATTGCATACTATTTATTCAAAAATAAAAACTTTCAAACTCTTTCTTCAAAATCAGTTCTTGAACAATATAACATTGTTTATCTAGTAAGGTAAAAAAAACTAATTTAATCTGGAATTTCTAATAGTTATTTATTAAAATAAAGAAAGACATGTAATTGTTTTAATATTAAATAGTTTTAATACAATGTAAAATCGAATATAATCATATATTTTAATTAATTATCATATAATTTTAACTAAATTAAACTATCAAACTTAGAAACCCACTTAGTTCAATAATTATTTGTGTTTAATCCTGTAGAGTGTGTATTTAAATTATTTTATACATAATTTAAATTTAAATAAAATAATGTAAAAATAGACAATATAATTTTTTCTACATAAATAATTCAATTTAAATAAAGTATGTATTTTTTGGCTTCTTCATTGTATGTTATGCTCAATAATTTGACTACTTAGTTTTTCAAATAATTTTGATTTTCACTTATAATCTTTTACTAATGAGTTTCTCTTGAGAACAGTTATTTATATATAAAATTAGTTTTTTATTCTATATACAATGTATAATTTATATTATTTGTAATTTTATTTAACATGTGTAATAAAATATATGAAGTATATGAAGTAGATGTACAAGTGTAAATTGTTAGATATATGGGAACACTTATGTTTGTGTTAGATAAGGTAAATGAAAAATTATAATTTTTTGATGCGTATGTTTTGATTTTAATTTAAATTTTATAATTTTTCATTTGTATTACTTTATACAAACATAAGTGATCTCATACACCAAACTGTGTAAATTGTTACATCTAACAATTTACACTTGTACAACCATTTTAATTATTCTGTATTACACATGTCAAATAATATTATTATACATTTTATATAAAATAAATACTAATCTTATCGATAAATAATTGTTCTGAAGAGAAAATCAATAGTAAAAGATTATATGTATTGTAAATGATTTGTACAATTAATAATTTCATTAACATACTCTCTTAAAGATATTATATTTCTTAACCCTAAGTTGTACAATATATTAAAAATTAAACAATCAAATTTATTTGATTATCTTTTGATATTTTCCCAAGTAATTAGAAAAACTGGTTCCTTTCTAGATCACCTTCTGAATTAAATAATATATTTAACATTATTACTTGATGATGGGTTAGATTGCTTGTTATATTTCAAAGTTAGTTAAGTACTTAAAAGGAATTTCATGGCATTGAAAAGCTTGCAGTTGTTTGTAAGGATCTCTGTGTGTATGTGTCAATTCATTCTCTTTCTGTTTTGTATTTTTTCAACAAATTTAAAATTAAATTTATGCTACTCAAGAAGTTCATATTTCTTTGTAAGTAATAATAATTTCATTTGCATAGTTATAAATATTGTAAACTACATATTTATTGGTGTTGTTACTTAAATAATAAGTAAAATTTCTCTATTACAAATAATGGAAAAATGCAACCCTAACAATTAATTGAATACAATGATCCAAAATTTTTTCAATGCTTTGTCACAATTAGGAATATTTGTCTAAGAAAGTTAGAAAATACAAATAAAAGAGACTTACATCATACATCATTTTTAAGCAATACATCTTTGCTAGTTATACGTTAAAGCTGGTGGTGATTTAAAGTCAGGTAAAACATAAAAATTAAAATCTAACAAAAATGTTAGAAACATTTTTCATGTAATCAAACATGAAGAAAGAAGAATATATCATTCCACTTACAAAATTCTAATTAATCATTAGTTAAAAAAAATCTCTACAAAAGTGTAATTGTATATTTATTAATAAAATAGAAATAATCTTTTTATAAATTTTTAGTTTGAAAATAATTAATAGATATATATATTTATACATATATTATTCAAATCCACACTGTACTGTAACATTGGCTGGCCAAGTTACATATTGCTTTTAATCCTAGTTGTTCATTTATTTAATTTTTACTAAATTTGATGCCATATTTTATATATGTAGTTTTTAATTTTTATTTTTTCTTCTATATTTATATTTAAAAAAGTTTTAATTTTTAAAATAAAAAATTTATATTTTTTGATAAATTTGAATGTATTTAAGTGTGGAATGTAGTTTGATATGAACAGTTTAAAATAAAATAATTACAACTCAAGATGTGGGTTTCCATGAAAATGTTTTTGTAAAATATGAAATAAGGTAAGTGTCATCTTATTTAATGTATATTTCTGTACTTAGGTGGATCAATTTGGTTTAATTTGTATATTAGTACAGAGGAATATGTGTATATATATATATATATTTTAAATCTTACGTTAAGATTTCCATAAAATGTTTGGGGTCATGCTGGAGGTAAAATTAATTCTGAAGACTTAAACACAGACATATATTATAAATTTGTGGTCATATATATTTCTTCATGTTTTATTCTCGTCATAATTTATTAATGTTATACTAATTTCTCATTATTTGCATGTAATAAAAAATAGAATGCTTAATTATTTTATGTAATTGTTTGATAAAATCTAAATTCTCTATTTTTATTTTTATTTTTAATGACTATAATGTGTCATTAAACTGATATAAAATGAGCAGTTAAATAAACTTAATTTATCTGACAATAAAATAATGTTTAGTATAGAACTTTAACTTATTAATAATAACTTTTATTACTTTAATATTTAGGAAAACATTTTAACTGATATTTTTAGAATATCACATAAACATGATACAAAAACCATTTTTTTTTGCAAAGGTGCATTTAAAAATAAAAGAAAAATTAAATTTTTAATTTCCTAGATAATAGTAAATATGAATCATATTTGCCAGTAACAAATAACAACCTATAGCCTATTTTTGTAATTCATTAGTTTGCCAAAACTTCATAAAGCATCTTCAATATATAATTACATTTTGGATGTATTTTTATAAAATATACATATTTGTACATACTCAAACTCACACACACACACATATATATATATATATATATATATATATATATATATATATATACATACACACTCAGAAGGTATGTTTGATAACAATATTCAAATTGACATGATCACAAATCATTCCCAAAAACAACATAGCTACTGTCGTGAGTATGTATGAGCATCCCATGCCACTTTTTCAAGAAAAACTGAAGAGTAAAGCGATTTTCCATTGCCTGGAAAATTCATTGAGCTGAGCTGTATGTTGCATATAATCATACCAGGCCCATTGATACAAACCGTATTCATAATTATAAGAGACACATTCAACACAGCGATTCATGTATCATCATGAATCGCTGTCTCATTTCATCCTTGTCCCAAACCTTTTTCTTTGTCCCCTATAGTTTTAACTCTACCAAGGGGTTTAACAGCAAAATAATGCAGTTCAAATTTGCTGCAAATTAAATCAAAATTGCTGTTCCAAAGATGTCATATCTAACAAGACATCAAAAATTTAACACCGTAGGCAATGTAAGTACTATTACTGTCATTACTGGGAGTACTACGTATGTAGATAACAATGGTACATCTATGTACATGCATTAATTCTTTTGTATATATATCTTAAGTCAGTCAAAATTTTATGTTAGATGGGTTAGATAGACAATAAATACATACCTAAAATCTAATATTAAAAGTTTTAAGGAAAATGTTGACAAGATTTAAATAATAATATTTTTTTTTATGTTTCACCCCTAACTAACAAAGTTATTTGTTTTAGAACTTTAATGTAAATACAAGACAAGTCATTATTAAAACATCTATTAAAATAATGCCAACTAAAATTTAATTCATTATATAAGTATAATTTAGCATAAAAAGGCAAATGAGAACAATAAATGTACTTAAGAATCTTAATTTAAAAAATAAAAAATAAACAGTACTAGAAAAACTCAACAGTACTAGAATAATACCTTTTTAATATCTTCACTAAGCAGCATCATGTTAATATTAAAAAATACCTTTTTTGATTTTCAATGAGAGCTATTTTAATAAATGAATTATTATTGTTTTAAAGATGTTTCTTGCTAGCAAGTACTATAAGAATAACAACAAACAACCACATTTCTTTAAGAAATCAGTATATTATATCATATTTACATTAACACAATAACAAAAAATATAAAATAATGGACTGTTTAACAAATATAACACACTTAAATAGTTGAATCCATCATTACCAACTTTTGAAAAAAAAATTTGGAAGGAAACAAACATATAATGAATGAGTTGTCTTGAATTTATACAAAATTCCCAGCAATTATTTGAATAAACTTAACAAAAATAGCTACATGAAAAATCAATGATTCACGGACATATGGCTAATATTATAAAACTACATTCAGCACTGTATGGCTAATATTGACATGAAATAATCGATTATATATAGCTTGGTTACTCAGTTAAATATACGACATAATGAAATCCAATACTCCTTGTTTTATTCATACCATGTACTTAAGGTCCAAAAACTAACATATTAGTTTATTTATTTTAATGAAAGGATTTTAAAAAAATTACATTTCAAAACATACATATTAAAAACATGAAACTATTTCCCAATTATTTTCAAACGAATTTTAAATTAAACTTGGTCCAAGATTTGTAATTTAACCAAAAAAAAATGATTTAAGTGTTTATTTAATTATGCAATAATTATTTTTAGTGACATGTTTCAGGATTCTAATTCATATTTTACGTTTAAATATAGAAAAAGAAGTGATTCACGTTTCCGAGTTTACATTTTGAATAGCTGCTGCATATGCTTCTAACCCCCACTAAGCCCATACGTCACCACTTCCCACACACTTTGCAGCCCACACCAAATTCCTTACAATGAACAAATGCTAAAGTAGTATATATACAAACTTTATTTTCAATACATTTACGTAATGAAAAATGCATAATTATTCAAAAACATAACCTTAACGAAAAAAGTAAATTACTAACTATTTACTACTTTATATTCATCAAGTAGAGCCTTTAAAACAATTTATTTGTAATCGTCAAAATAAGAACCGGCAAATTATAAAGTGTGAATTAAATGAAATTTGTTTAGTTTATCGCTACCAACAATTCTGCAGCAACTATTAAAAACAAAAAAAAACGTTTCACTTACTATCAAAAAATAATTACTAATACTAGAAAAAAAATAATACACGGCTGTTTTGTTTTTTAATTCTCAATTGCTACAAACTTATTAAAAAGTAATGTAATATTACCTGAGTTAAAATATCTTCTCTCATGTTGCAATTTCGACGAACACAATTGATATTGGAATCTTAATTATAAAGTAGCTAAGAAAGTTTGAAACAATAAAATACGATATTATCTATCACACGTCGCGCGCACTTCTAACTGCAACTGTGTTTCATTCAAGACTGGGCTGCTGTCATTATATGCCTGTCGTAACAACAAACGACTTGGCACCACTGAACTAGCATAATACGTAATGAAATCAACGAATCAAGGTCGCTTCCCTGTTTACTTATTTCGCCTCAATACAGTACACAAAGAACTATTTGATTTTTTTTTTTAATTTGATACACAAAACAAACCTAGTAACTTCTGCATTAAAAATCACTCGTCGAATATTTTAACCATTACGTAATCAATCGGGTTTATTATTAATTTACACGGCTACTCAATCATTTGAAGCATGTTAATTCTTGCCTCTGAAAACGTGAATTGTAAAGCCGCCAAATATTAGAACTACCGTCATTTATATAGCGGAATGACGTAAGATTTACGGCAATAAGTTATATGTGGCTATAATGTTACAAAAAAAAGCCTTTATATACTTAAAAACAAATCGCCAGAGTTTAAGTTTTACACCTCAGAATGTATGTGTAAATCTAAGATATAGCACACCAAACTGAGAAAAATGAAAATACCCACGCATCGCAATGATATATCGAACCAAAGTTGTTATACATAACGAACACAATTTTATAAAGTTTTTGTATAACCTCAGTTTATTTTCATCTTTATAATGCACTCCTGCATAAACAGGTTCCTGTCGGCCAATTCAAGTGTCGATGTAGGCAATGAACATCACTTAAACATAGATTGTCGACATGTGATCAATATTCGACGTAACCATTAATTTACATTATCAAACATTTCATGGTTTTTTTTTTGTTTTGTTCAAGTTAGAATTATAAATTGTATTTCAGCCATATTCTTGGGTAATCTTTTTGTCATTAAGTAATGACTAAGAGTGTGGTGAAGGTAGATTAATTATAACTACAATCTTTGTTATCTCCTACTGCAAAAATGATGTCTAAGAACAGTTTTTGTTTTTAGTAGAAATATTTGTATTTTTTTTTTTTTTTGTCTTCAGTCATTTGACTGGTTTGATGCAGCTCTCCAAGATTCCCTATCTAGTGCTAATCGTTTCATTTCAGTATACCCTCTACATCCTACATCCCCAACAATTTGTTTTACATACTCCAAACGTGGCCTGCCTACACAATTTTTCCCTTCTACCTGTCCTTCCAATATTAAAGCGACTATTCCAGGATGCCTTAGTATGTGGCCTATAAGTCTGTCTCTTCTTTTAACTATATTTTTCCAAATGCTACTTTCTTCATCTATTTGCCGCAATACCTCTTCATTTGTCAATTTATCCACCCATCTGATTTTTAACATTCTCCTATAGCACCACATTTCAAAAGCTTCTAATCTTTTCTTCTCAGATACTCCGATTGTCCAAGTTTCACTTCCATATAAAGCGACACTCCAAACATACACTTTCAAAAATCTTTTCCTGACATTTAAATTCATTTTTGATGTAAACAAATTATATTTCTTACTGAAGGCTCGTTTAGCTTGTGCTATTCGGCATTTTATATCGCTCCTGCTTCGTCCATCTTTAGTAATTTTACTTCCCAAATAACAAAATTCTTCTACCTCCATAATCTTTACTCCTCCTATTTTCACATTCAGTGGTCCATCTTTGTTATTTCTACTACATTTCATTACTTTTGTTTTGTTCTTGTTTATTTTCATGCAATAGTTTTTGCGTAGGACTTCATCTATGCCGTTCATTGTTTCTTCTAAATCCTTTTTACTCTCGGCTAGAATTACTATATCATCAGTAAATCGTAGCATCTTTATCTTTTCACCTTGTACTGTTACTCCGAATCTAAATTGTTCTTTAACATCATTAACTGCTAGTTCCATATAAAGATTAAAAAGTAACGGCAATAGGGGACATCCTTGTCGGACTCCCTTTCTTATTAGGGCTTCTTTCTTATGTTCTTCAATTGTTATTGTTGCTGTTTGGTTCCTGTACATATTAGCAATTGTTCTTCTATCTCTGTATATGAACCCTAATTTTTTTTAAATGCTGAACATTTTATTCCAGTCTACGTTATCGAAAGCCTTTTCTAGGTCTATAAACGCCAAGTATGTTGGTTTGTTTTTCTTTAATCTTCCTTCTACTATTAATCTGAGGCATAAAATTGCTTCCCTTGTCCCTATACTTTTCCTGAAACCAAATTGGTCTTCTCCTAACACTTCTTCCACTCTCCTCTCAATTCTTCTGTATAAAATTCTAGTTAAGATTTTTGATGCATGACTAGTTAAACTAATTGTTCTGTATTCTTCACATTTATCTGCCCCTGCTTTCTTTGGTATCATAACTATAACACTTTTTTTGAAGTCTGATGGAAATTCCCCATTTTCATAAATATTACACACCAGTTTGTATAATCTATCAATCGCTTCCTCACCTGCACTGCGCAGTAATTCTACAGGTATTCCGTCTATTCCAGGAGCCTTTCTGCCATTTAAATCTTTTAATGCTCTCTTAAATTCAGATCTCAGTATTGTTTCTCCCATTTCATCCTCCTCAACTTCTTCTTCTTCCTCTATAACACCATTTTCTAATTCATTTCCTCCGTATAACTCTTCAATATATTCCACCCATCTATCGACTTTACCTTTCGTATTATATATTGGTGTACCATCTTTGTTAACACATTATTAGATTTTAATTTATGTACCCCAAAATTTTCCTTAACTTTCCTGTATGCTCCGTCTATTTTACCAATGTTCATTTTTCTTTCCACTTCTGAACACTTTTCTTTAATCCACTCTTCTTTCGCCAGTTTGCACTTCCTGTTTATAGCATTTCTTAATTGCCGATATTTCCTTTTACTTTCTTCATCACTAGCATTCTTATATTTTCTACGTTCATCCATCAGCTGCAATATATCGTCTGAAACCCAAGGTTTTCTACCAGTTCTCTTTATTCCGCCTAAGTTTGCTTCTGCTGATTTAAGAATTTCCTTTTTAACATTCTCCCATTCTTCTTCTACATTTTCTACCTTATCTTTTTTACTCAGACCTCGTGCGATGTCCTCTTCAAAAATCTTCTTTACTTCCTATTCCTCAAGCTTCTCTAAATTCCACCGATTCATCTGACACCTTTTCTTCAGGTTTTTAAACCCCAATCTACATTTCATTATCACCAAATTATGGTCGCTATCAATGTCTGCTCCAGGGTAAGTTTTGCAGTCAACGAGTTGATTTCTAAATCTTTGCTTAACCATGATATAATCTATCTGATACCTTGCAGTATCGCCTGGCTTTTTCCAAGTGTATATTCTTCTATTATGATTTTTAAATTGGGTGTTGGCAATTACTAAATTATACTTCGTGCAAAACTCTATAAGTCGGTCCCCTCTTTCATTCCTTTTGCCCAGCCCGTATTCACCCACTATATTTCCTTCCTTGCCTTCTCCAATGCTTGCATTCCAATCTCCAACTATTATTAAATTTTCATCTCCTTTTACGTGTTTAATTGCTTCATCAATCTCTTCGTATACACACTCTACCTCATCATCATCATGGGCGCTTGTAGGCATATAGACGTTAACAATCGTTGTCGATTTAGGTTTTGATTTTATCCTTATTACAATGATTCTATCGCTATGCGTTTTGAAATACTCCACTCTCCTCCCTATCTTCTTGTTGATCACGAAACCTACTCCTGCCTGCCCATTATTTGACGCTGAGTTAATTACTCTAAAATCACCTGACCAAAAGTCGCCTTCCTCTTCCCACCGAACCTCACTAATTCCTACTATATCCACATTTGTCCTACCCATTTCCTTTTTTAAATTTTCTAGCCTACCAACCTTTTTTAAGCTTCTAACATTCCACGCTCCGACTCGTAGAATGTTATTTTTTAATTTTCTGGTGACCCCTTCCTTAGTAGTCCCCACCCGGAGATCCGAACGGGGGACTATTTTACCTCCGGAATATTTTACCAAGGAAGGCGCTCCATTATTGCTATGTGAAAATGCAGAGAGCCACATTTTCTTGGAAAAAAAGCAGCTGTAGTTTTCCATTGCTTTCAGCTGCGCAGTACTCAGAGGACTGAGTGATGTTGATACGGCCGTTTAAGTCGTCCTGACTCACGCCCCTAACAACTACTGAAAGAGCTGCTGCCCTCTTTCAGGAATCATTGCTTAGTCTGGCTCTCAACAGATACCTCTCTGATATGGTTGCACCTTCGGTCCAGCTACTCTGTATCCCTGAGCACTCAAGTCCCCTCACCAACGGCAAGGTCTCATGATTCATAGAGGAGGAAAATATTTGTATATTCAACCTATAAGTCTAAACCTACTTCCCCTTGATAATAATGCCTAAGTTTTTTTTTATAATAGCTGATAGCAATATATGGGTTTAACAATTAATTAAAATTGACGTTACTCCAAGATAAAATAGCTTGCCTTGCATTACAACTTTAGAGTAAAGACCTATTACATAACTATCTTCAGACTAATTATTCATAAGGTCACATACTTACAAAACAAGTTTTAATTACACATTGACTGGGTCCAGGGTGAACTGCATCCCTTACATCATTGTACTGCAGCGCTTCGTAAACCACATCCTAGAAAATTAAAAGCTATGAAGTAAAGATAAAATCCAGATGGCCAAAACCTTGTTTATTAAACCAGTTCCCATAAATCAGTGATATGTTAAATAATGACCAACAGCAACCTACTATTGTAAAAAATGAAATATTACACTGATAGCTACCACTATTGTTTGGTATCACTAAGTGATTTGATCAGAACAATTAACACTTATCATTTTCATGCTGAATCTTTTCATAAAATCACTGAAATCTTTTGGTGATGGCAATTTTTACAAATCAAGGGAGTAACAATTTCTCTTTCACATGTACAGAAGGAAGTAACATACTTATAAGTACTCATCTTACAAGAAGTTATCTTAGTTTTAAATTTATCTCCAAACAGTTCACATAACATCCAACAAGAAATCCATAAATGTATAACTTTTTTTTATAGTACTAGAATGATTGTAATAGATTTTTAATGTATAAAGCATTCTACCAGTGTTAATAATATGTAAGAACATCTTTAATTTTAGGTGTCTTCTTATGTCTTCTTAGTTTGAAAATAAATAATATATACAATTGCAGAATAAATTTCCAAAATCTTCCTTATCCAAAATAAATTAATTTTATATTTTTCATATCAAAATTAGAAGTTTAATATGTAGTTTTGTAATTCATAGAACTTCTCTTTGTATTAACTACTTTGGAATTATAAAAAATTTCAGTTTTTATAAACTGCCTTACACGAATATAATGGCCATTTTTGTAACAATTAGAATTATGTGTATTTCCAAACACTTCTTTTCAATGCTGAATTTAATATTAAAAAAAGTTGCCTATCCTGCTTATAAATAATGTACAGGAGTAGATTTTCTTTAACTTACCACACATTCAAAAGAATTTTATTAATTTAGGAATATTATTAATAGTAATAAATGTTATACTGCAAGATGTGACTCATCATCAAAAAATGCAGTCATTCATTTATAATTATGGACTTTACTTAAGAGTTGAGTCATATTTTTTTAAACAAAGAATTAAAAATATGTTATTAATTTTTTTCTTAGAAATAACTGTAGTTTTTTTAATAATAAATATTTTGCATTAAATAAATATTTTACATAACCTACTGGGTTAGCCTAGTGGTTAAACTTGTTGCAAAATCAGCTGATTTTTGAAGTTGGAAGGTTCTAAGTTTCGAGTCCTTGTAAAGGCAGTTGCTTTTATATGAATTTGAATGGTAGACTGTGGATATCGATGTTCTTTGATGAGTGGGTTTCAATTAACCACACATCATCTCAGGAGTAGACGACCTGAGTCTGTTCCAGACTACATGTTTACCAGTACATTAACACTTACATTGCAGCTATGTCAGGCTGGCAGGCTGGTAGCAGTAATTTCATTTGCCTGTACACACACCCAGACCCAGCAGTAGCTGGAAAACTGGTTGAGAAATATATATGTAAATATTTTATGTAGGGTGTCCTTTCTTTCTTTTTCCTCTTTAGCCTCTGGTAATTACCATTCAGGTATTACTTCAGAGGATGATATGTATGAGTGTAAATGAAGTGTAGTCTTGTACAGTCTCAATTCGACCATTCCTGAGATGTGTGGTTTATTAAAACCCAACCATCAAAGAACACCGACCGGTATCCACAATCTAGTATTCAAATCCGTATAAAAGTAACTGCCTTTACTAGGATTTGAATGCTGGAACTCTCGACTTTCAAATCAGCTAATTTGGAAGACATATTCACCACTAGACCAAGCTGGTGGGTTATATAGAGTGTCCTAGGAATTGTTGGCCAAACTTTGACTAACAATTAAGTACATCAAAAACTTTGAGACTAATTAAGTACATCAAAATAAACAAAAAAATTCATATGACATATGCTCCTTACCTTGCTTCATTTTCCCTCTGTCTACCATTATAAATGTTTCTCTTTCAATAAAAATGTATATCTTACAAAGGAATTGAAGTGTTTTAATGAGATTTTTTGTCCAATAACATCTGGTAAAAAATAAAATAAGTTTGAAAATTCCAAATATTGGCCGGCCATTAAATTTTTTTTTTTTACGATCTGCTTTAACAATTTCAGCCATATATCTGCTGTTTACCAATCAATTCGAACAAATCAAGTGTTATTTTGTTCAAAATAAAAGAGTAACATTTTATTTAATAAAACATAATTTGATAAAATTAACATTTACAGAATTAATTATTAATGATTAAAATATTTTATTTTCTGCAATTTTTGAATTTTCAAAATAGTAGATACAGAAGATGTTATTGGGTAAATGTACACCAAATTTCATTAAAAATCTTAGTCCCTTTCTTAAGCACACATTTTTATTGAGAAAACACAAAATGGTGGACAGAGTACATTTGTTCACATGAATTTTTTTGTTTATTTAGATATCCTGAATCCAGTCACTTAAGTTTGGCCAGCAGCTTCCAGGACAACTTGTATTAATTATCATTTACTTCATATTATTTGTAGGCCTATTAATTTAGTTAACATTTGTAATATTCCTTAATGTTTTTTTTTAATTTCAGACAGAAAATAAACTAACATACATTAAAGAAAGTAAATCATTATTATAAAAAAATATGCTAGAAGTTTAAATTACGATTATAATTTTACTCTCCCATTACAAATTATTGAAGTAATTACAATTAATTAGTCATTGTAATTACAATCGACTAGTAATATAATTACAAATATCGATGGTAATATTAGTTTCTTTTAGTGAAGTTCCTGGTATCAGTATTAATTGCACCCATCTTTAAAAAAATTAAGAAAAGATTTAAGTATGTAATCAAATAATATATATATATATATTTTGTCAAATTATATGTGTTTGTAAAGTTCATATCTTTTAAGTACTGATAGCTTAGGTTTTATATGCTATACGTACAATTGTGTATGTAAAACTACTTCTTTTAAGTGTTTACACACTTAAGAATCAAATAAAATTTGATTCTGTTGTAATGTTTGTAATATTGTACCCATATGTGTTCCTTGCAAACGCGGGTAAATGTACATCTGTATTCTGTCAATGTATTATTTAGTGCAACCATGGGAGTCAAATTTTTGTGCTCCCTGGGTTGCAAAGTTATATTGATCTTGCAAATTTTGTTTCTTGCTTTGAAAGCAGCATAATAACTTTCTTTCATGAAAATGTACCTAAGTTTGTTTGACCACTGGTTGATGTATATCTGTATCAAATATTTTCTTTTGACAACATACTGCATAAAATACGAAAAAGTCAAAAACACACCCAGCAACAGGAAATAGAAAAATACACCAAATATTTTTACCTTATATTTAATTGCTGTTTAATATTAATTTCTGCACATTCTTAATTGCAAATAGTTTTTAAGAATTCTAATTTTTCATATGAGAATAAAAGAATAACCTGATACTTATAATTACAAAAATTATATTATTAGTTAACTAAACAATTTTGATGAATTACTTATAATTAACAAATAGAACAATAGCATTTACTTGTTAAATATGTAATATATTTGTTATTTATTTTTCATTGAATAAAGCATTAAGAAGTTGTAAATTAAAAATGTAATTGTGATACATTTAGAACATTCCCATTCTTTTTTAGTATTCTAGAAAGAGGGCTTTGAAGAATGGTTCATATTAGCAACAACTTGATTGATTACTTAATATGAAACTATGGGTGTTAATTACTTTAGAAGAAGGAATGTTTGGCTGAAGTCAGTAGATAAAAATAAAACTTTAGAACAAGCTGACAGTATGGAAATAGAAATTACATAATTAAGAAATGTAACTAAGTAAATTTATCATTGTAAAAGTGACTCCAATTACTAGCAACCAATGTTATGCCCATATAACTAAATCCTTAATCATAATTCTTTCTTAAGAGAAAATAATTAAATAAATAATTAAATATTTCATAAAGATGATTAATCAAATAGTAATAAAATGTAAGAATCTAACAAAATTTAAAAATGGCTAATTTTAACTGGAGAATTAAAAGTTTTTACCATTTTTAACTTATTTTGTTGTGCATAAAGTTAAATATAAGTACATTACAATTTTGTACATCCAGATCGGTTGGAACTAGATATGATCCAAAGAAATAAGAGGCAAAATGATTTGGAAATATCATACAGCCTATTTTGTAAGTGTGAAATAAAAAATTACAGAAACTTATTTGATATCATTTTTAGTGACGTATGAAAAATAAATTAAATGTTTACTTACAAAAAGATTAACTTAGAAGAAAATAGATTTAAAAATACAGATTTTGTTTACAATACACAAATTACACTTCATCATGTTTCTTCAAATGTGGTATAAATAAGATTAATGTACTATTATGGCTATAGCTTATGCCTATATAAAAGTTGTAAGTACCAGTTAGATAATATGCACATGCATATAACAGATGGATGTGTAATCTAGAGTATTTGATTTATGTAAAATAAAAAGAAATCTTGGCAAAGAAGATTTTCTATGAAGAAGAAATTAAAAAAAAGAGTTATATCAGATAAATGAATTTATTATTTTTTTGTAATTAATAATTATGTAAAAAAGTTTTTAAAAGATCTACACTGTAAAAAGTTAAGTACCTCTGTTATTGCTCTGCTACTGTATTTTTGTACCATTTTTTAAATTAAGTAAATTGAATAAATAACTCTAAAGAAACTGAGTTAGATCTAACTATAACCCAAAATTCATGTTACAAATATTAAATTTTTATGTTAATATTACGACAGTATGAAATAAAGTTTAAAAAAATGAGTATAGATCTGAGTGGAAAGGTAAAAAAAAAGTTTGTTTAGAGAGAGAATTTATAGATCAGATGGACTGATTTAAGTACTTAAGTAGGTATTTTAACTGAGACTTCAAGCTATTCAGTATAATAACACAAAATTAAAAATCATGAGCAGCTTTTAACAAAAAAGAATAGACTAACTTCTCATTCTACCAACAACATACAAACACACAAGATTATTGAATATAAAGAAAAACAACATAACCAAACTAAATCAGATCTTACATCAAAATTTCAAACAAAAATAAAAGTTACTAAACAAAAAAAAGCTGTAATTTTAAATAAATATACTCTGTACCATCAACATAGAGAAATTGTTTATTTTACAAACCAAAATTCACCAACAAGATTCACCTATATTATACCTGTGTCATGACAAATGAACTAGCAAGAAATATATAGACAAAATCATTAGCTCTACTATAAAACTTGAAAACAACTCCTACCAAAAGAACACAAAATATCACAACAATGAAATAAAGGATATACATACACCAGAAAGCTGTACACTTCTATCCTTTAACATAACAGATCTCAATACAAGCAAACCACTCAAAAAACCCTTAAAAACAAAATGCTATTAGAATACACATAACTATTTAACATACAAGAATAATTACTACGCATTCAATCAGGCCTGTTAATGAATTAACCAAGCCTCGTGGCTGAAATATTACTTTAACATTAAAGTATACAAAACAGTAAAAAACAGACTATTATTCTATCTCCACTACAGTAATGGTATACTCATGTTCAAAAACAAAACAAGATAATGCTACATATTCCTCACAATTTTTTCCATAATTTGTAGAACTTTCACAATAGATTACTAGCATACGTTTAAAATATATAGACAATTAATTAATAAAAACATCCAAAACTTACCTAATTACTCACACAATACAAATATATAGATCTTTTTACATGACACATTGCCTTTAACACACCACCCACAAAATTACACTGAAGAATTCAATTCTGTAAAATAACAAACACATTTTAGTGATTATGAATCTGCATTTAAAAATAATGTATTTTAGGTATTATATAAAACACTGAACAAAAACTACAATTCCTAATGTACTCAACAAACATTCATATAAAACTGACAAATTTTTAAAAGGAAGATAGTGTTTTTGAAACACAAAGCATCATACCAAAACATACAACAATGCAGGTTTATATAAATTAAACTACAATAATTGCATTAAATACTTACCTTCAGCAAACCAAATACATCCATCCTTATATTTGGTTACACTTTCTTTCATAGCACACAGAACAACATATAATTATTACACATATCAGAACCAATATTTGAAAATCACCTTGTATAAATAGGAACTGACAGATTGATTTTTCATTTTATGCATCAGTCTAAAAAAGTAATTTACAAAGATGTAGAACATGAATCATATAAAATATGCACATAATTGTATTATACACCTATTCATTTGAATTGCAAATATAAGTAACATAAATGAGAAAAATATAATTTTTAATTCTATATTAGCTGATTACCAACTCTACAGTGACTCAATACAACAAAAATATTCTTCCAATAAATAAAAGAATTTCCTAATCATTTATGATGTAAGCTGTTTACCCACCAGTGATTCCGCTGAAGAAAGAGCTTCATATTTAGCTCTAAAAAAATCTGGAAGAACAATTTCCATATATCTTGAAATAGTTATTAATAATTTTCAAATACAACTGATATAAATTCTGTAATAAGTTTTTTTTTTTCTTTTTAATAAATGGTCTACATTAAGAAACGACCTCTGAGAAAGAAATGATTTACTCTACTAGGCAGTATATATAACAGAGTACATAATTTTGTTACTTGCTCTATTATTCTCCAAATAACCAGTATGTAACTTTTATGTATATTTTTTTAATTTTGTTTAATATTTAAATAATAACTTTCAAAGTATCGTATTTATTAGAGTACCGCCCCCCGTCACCAAATAAGCTCCGCACCTTGATTTTCCTGAACGAAATTCTAAAAAAAAAAAAAAAATCGAATATATACCGGTATTTTAAAGTGCAACAGATATGATAAAAAAAATACATTAATACGAAAATATTCAGAAAGTAAAGCATTTAATTCGTTCATTTAAATTACAATATTAATATTACATTAATAATTAATTACCGTAAGTACTAGTTTAGTACAGAATCAGTAGGCAAGTAAAATGAAAAGAAAGTATCATGTTGAAAAGGATCATTTCAATACGCTTTTTAAAATGGAATTTTATTTTTAATTAATCGTTGTCACTGTCAATGTATGTAGAAGAGTTATCGGTAGTCACCAAGTCGCTCTGCCAAAGGTGATCGTCTTTACTTGCCATCAAGTTCATTAGATATTCCGCATTTTTTAAAACTTTTCCTTACTAATTCTGTGGAAATACCTTCCCAAACATCTTTTATCCAAACACAAATCTGGTTAAAATCTGGGTATTTGATTCTTCTTGCAGGCGTGAGAAAGAAATTTTCATCAGCCATCCATTTACTATACAGCTGTTTTAATGCAGATTTGAACGGTTTATTAATGCAGACATCTAGTGGTTGCAATAGAGATGTCAATCTGCCTGGAATTATTACTTGGTCTGTCATACCCTTTTTTAAAATGTCTTTCACTTTATCAGTCTATGCCCCCGATAACTATCCGTTACTAGCATATCGGTATTTTTTTTATTAAGTAAATCTCCTGATCACTTTTGCCATACACACCTGATCCAATCTAAAATTAAGTTTTCGTCCATCCAACCTGATTCCTGTGCTCTGATAATAACTCCATTTACCTGTACCGTAGGAAGAGTTTTTCTTTTAAAAACTATGTACTGAGGTAATTTTGATCCATCATAAGTAATGCAAATTATAACACTACACCTTTGTTTTTCATTACCACCGGTGCTAATCGTAACACTTTTTTCACCTTTTTTGTTTACGGTTTTGTCAAATGGCATTTCAAAATATACGGGAGTTTGATCAGCATTTCCTATTTGAGAAGGCAAATAGCCTTTATCTTTTCTAAGATTAATTATATATTTGTGAAAATGTAATGTTTTTTGTTCATTTTAACAAAATCATTTCAAGAGAGGTTACATCTAAATACCAGATTTAGTTCAAAATTAAATATTTATTGTAGTACTTATTCAATTACGGTTAAAAAATAATAAATTCCTGGCTAGTTAAAATTCATGTTTGATTTTAATTACTCAAGATTTTAAAATACCATTCACCATTTTCCTTGTTTAGTTAACAGATAATATTCTCAACATATGTTTATTTAGGAGATTTGAGAATTGTTAATAAATTAGTTACATGTACACCCACGGTTCTACATCCTAAATATTAGAATTTATGAAGAAACTTAATTACTTAATATTTTAGAATACTATCTTGTACAAATTTGAATACTATATCATGAATATTCATGAACCACCAAAAAACTCCTATATGGTGTTTTTTGGCGGTTGGATTTCAATTAACCACATATCTCAGTAACGGTCGATCTGAGACTGCACAAGACTACACTTCATTTACATTCACACATATCATCCTCTGAAGTAATACCTTACGGTGGTTCCAGGGGCTAGACAAAAAAAGAAAGAATACTATCACCTGTTAACTTTCATGTTTAGCTTGCAAATGGTAGAGGTTTTGTGAAAAATGTATTACCCAAAAAAAAATAAATAAAATCTGCTTGTCTTCTGTATATCTATACATTTAAAATAATTGGCAAAAACCTTGATAGTCTTCCAGCCACAACCATAGGATTGATTTCACCAATATTTTTAAATGAAAGCTTATGACCCCTAGATATATCATCAATGGTTAGACGCCTGCCCCCCTTTGCCAACAGCACTAGAAATAATTATTACATGGTAGAATTACTGATAAAAAATGGGAAACTATGCATTTATAATAAACATTTAATTCTGAATTATGGGGCTAATTGACTGTTCTATAGTAATATTACATGTTGTGATACTGTTAACTTGTTTGCTAAATTTACTTTTAAAATCATGTAAAATTGGATTTATTTAAATTTATTATTAAATTTCTCTGAATGAGATGTTTAGTGGCTTAATGTGTGTCTATAATGTATTTTATATTAGAACTTGCTTGTACTCGTACAACCTGTAAATTAAATGTTACATGATTCTTTTTAATCACTGATGATAGCTCATTGTTATATATAATAAAAATAAAACTGAATTTTTCAGCTAATACTTTGTGAGGATTGACAATTATTTCTCATCGTTCTTTCTGATTTTTCCTTTATCATATTGTTTTCTAGCTATAATAAATTACTTAAACCAGTTATTAGCTACACCTGTCAAACCTATTATTTCCAACTTTTGTAGAAATTAAAAAACTTTTATAGTCAAAAACAAATCAATGTTTTGTTTTACTTAAATATAAAAAGATTGATGTGGCATTTCCTTCTGAACTCATTGCATCTTTCACCTGTTTTATATACTACTATACATTATATTAATTTAAATAAATGTATCAATTTTATCTTTTAAATAAACAGATAAAAATGCTTGTATGCATATAAATATATATACAGAGTGATTCCAAAATGCTCAACAAAAAAGTTCACATAAACATAGGACAGAAAATGATTCGTTAGCAAGTTCGAAACATTAAGCCCTACTTTCTGCTCCCTCTTTGAAACTAAACCATACTAAAATTCTTGGGGTACAAATTGAGGGATAAATTTGGTGCGTCCTTATTGTTTTTGATCTAAGAAAATGAATAAAAGTGGTTCCAGACTTCTACCTCACTTTAAGGAGAATGGAGTAAAACACAAAAACATGTTGTTGTAAAATAACTCCTGGAGACTGCGACTGTTTTGAAATTTGGAATCTTGCGATTCGGAAAATAAATATTCTACTGCAGCAGCTGTAGCACTTCCATTTCACGCATCCAAAATGAACACCATACTAGCCATACAGCCTACTTCAATGGCAAAGCGGCTACGTTCAAACTAAAATTCACAGAAAGCATTCAATAACGACACCACAGTTCACAGTAGCTGAAATACTTGATGTACCTTAGAGAATGATTTAAACAGATACATTTTGGTGCGTTGTTGATCAGCTATTGCTATTTTATTGCCAAATTAAAATAATGTTTGAAATAATTTATTGTATTTCTGTCATAACAAAAAAATTATTTTCTAAATAATTTTTATTTTACAATTGCTGTGTAATTTCCAGTTTTTTTTATATATTTTAACAGGAAATTGTTTTTAAAAATGTTCACACCACTAAAAAAAATTGATATTTGTTTACATTAAATAACTAAACTACTTTTCTGATAAATGTGGTAATGTATTGTTTCTAAATAAAATTCGAATTTTTCTATTTTTTTATTTAACTTATCTTAAACCACTTTGTTCAGAATTAAATTCTCTATAAGTTTTGTTTAAACGTTTTATGTGTTTATTACCCATTTAACAAAGTTACTGTATGTGAAAAATAAAAAAAACCGTTTTTCTCGAATTTATTGGTTTTTACCCCAGATTTCTCAAAAACTACTTAAGATACGGTTCTGGGACATATTTTATTAGATTTTTCAGGTTAGAAACCTTCTGAAATCACCAACTCTGCTCCTTAATTAACGTCCTATAAATTTCAGTACGACCTGATTTCAGCAGGGTAGTTGAATTCCGAACAAATTCTTTCACTAACCGAAACACGCAACGAAGCATTTTAGTACATGTACGGTATCTTCATGATACACTTTGTGTGTGTGTGTATACACTCTTTAACAGTGAAGAGGACAGACAGTCTTTCTTATTCTTAAACTTTTTACTAAAGTTTAAAAACCTACATACTACTGCTTTATTGTACACACAAAAATGATCCAATAAATAAAAAAAAGGGTAAGAGAACATAAAGTAAAAAGTGATTATTCTGTTGCTAAAAGGCATTTTGACAAAATATTTATCAGTCTCAAGTATAATGCATACTTTGTTAAGGTACTTTTAAGCTTCATACAAAAATTAACATCTGGTAAAAATAATATTAACTCATCCTTTCCCTAAAAATAGCTGAAGCGTCAGAATTATTACATCCAAAATAAATAAACTAAAGCGTTAGAATTGCTTCTAGCTAACCGTTGATGGTTAGAATCAATGTAGCCAATCAGCTGATTTAACCGTGCAGAAGACAAGTTTTGTAGGTTATGTTTGTATTCGCAATTTGTGGTTTTAAAGTCGAAAATGTGGAAAAATGTGAAATCTTCAAAATGGTACTTGGCAATCCAGAATGATATTATTAATGAGGTATGCTGTTTAACTGTTTTATCATTTGAATTAAATGATAATGATTTAAGTTTTGTTTGTAGTCTTTTCTAGAAACAAAAGAAAGAAAGGAAGTAAGCATAAGAATTTTAGACAGTTTGTTTTAAAAAGTAATAAGACTATCAAAGTTAAGATAAGTACTAGAAAGTTATGTATATTTTTAAATTCTGTTAGATTACACTGTTCAACAAAATTAAATTTTTTGTTTGTTAAATGAGAGTGTATGGCTGATTCGTATGGTATTTTTTTGTTGCAATTTCATGTATGTTAATAGAATTTTTCTATTGGGCTCAGTTTTTTTGTAATTGAAGTTTCTTTTGAGATAAAACAATGTAGGGTGAATATGGTAATATGACAATACATTACATGCATTTTGTACTCGCTTAATATCTATTTCTTTTGTATTTTCTGCTGTAATTTGATGTAAATAGATCCCCCTTTAGATTCCAGCAGTAATCACAGTAATCAGTTAATATTTTTGTGTTCCATTTTCCCTGGTATTGTGTTTCCATTGCAGATATCTCCTGGTGAAAGTGTTTTCCATGTTCATCACTGATAGCACCGAAATTGTTAGGGAAAAAATTCAATGAGAATGTAAGAAATGGATTTTGAGTGACATGTTACACTCAAGTTCTTTGTAGTTTTGAAGTTGTTAACTCACAAGTTTTCTGTAGTTACTGTTTGTATGGTTTCCAAGGAAGTTGTTTACCACACTTTGAAATGATTTCCATCCAGCAACCTCCAAATCGTTCAGACATTCTTCAAACACCAGATCACTCATTAGTTTTCTTATTTGTGGTTAGCAAATATACCTTCCTTTATTTTAGCATCACTTGTATTAGGGAAATGTTTTTTAGAAACTGAATAATATGTCAGCACAAGATTCGATATTTTCATCTTCATCTAAGTTCCATGTATTAGGTGGTACTGGAATTGAAAACTCTTGGCTATGAGGCAATGGCCACATAGCAGAGGGAATTTTTGTGAAAGTATTTATGTTCACAAAATTCTATCCTTATGGAGTTCATGCATGATAACTACCTGTTCATGCATGAAAATAAGAATGGTAGTTACAAAAAATTAAACCTGATAGAAGGATTCTGATTTCATATTTGAAATCAGCATGGAAAATATTATAAGAACACTCTCATTAAACAAAATCATTATTAATCAGTGTTTTTTAATTTGATACTTAGAATAAAGCAAAATTTTCAATTTCAAGTGAAGTATATGCCATTATTTTTTAGTGATATAAAAAATTTGGGAAAATTAGTAGTAATAAAACTAATTTGGGCATCACTGTTCACTCCTTTGGGCAATTGTAATATAATGGTGTTACATATAAAATGTTCATTTTTCTGTTGATTGTGTATTATGATGAAATTTTAACACTGCTTAGCAATGTTAATTTTAATTTATCTATATTGTTTTATTTTAGAGTTTGCCATTGATTTTTTTTTTACAGGTCATTTGTTTTGTAAAAGTCAAACCAGTTAAGATTTCAAATATTAGACATCAAAGTACAAAACACTCTAAATATGTTTCACACACACTAGCAAAACCACCACCACCTCAGTATATACAATATACGCAACAAAATAAGCCAAAAAATAGAATTTCTCTTGGAGAATTGCTTCTGTTGGTGAGTATAAAATAATGTACTAATATAATTGATAATCGTAGAATCAAAATAGATAAATGATGTAGTTTAATGATATGAATTTTATTAAACATGAGATCCATTAGTATGTATCAATTTATAATAAAAATTAGATAGTATGACAAGAATACATTCATTCTTAGTTTTTTTTTGTACCATCATCAGGGATAGTTTAATTATCATTTGAAATTGATTTGTCAGTATAAAAATAATACATTAAAAACACTCCATATGGTAAATGAAAATATGTTGTGACAGTTAAAGGTTTATTGAATTTGTCAATTTTGTTCACTTTTTTAAGTAGAAACCTGACATTTAAAGGCCTCAGAAACATGTACTGAGGTTATTTTTTAATGTTATCTTTTACATGAGTTTTTAATTTTTGCTGATTTAATTTTAAATTATTCAGTTATCCATAATTATAATAAATGTAGTCAAAAAAGTACTTAAATTTTAATTCTATTTTTGTTAAAAGTTCATTTAACTCTGTTATGTCTTTTATTTAGTTTCGTTTAATAAATATTAAAAAAATTTAAACAACGGCGATTTAGCCTAAATATTCTTCGAATTCATGTATTAATAAATAATTTATGAAAATCTTAAACATTTTAAATGTCAATGAAACATAATGCTAGCTAATCACTTTTTGTAAGATATTTTCTAAAAAATAAAAACTGTATTTAATCTACTTACTACATATAAGATTGAGATATCTTTGCTAAATGTCTCTTTATATTAAAATGTATATTCTTAAGAATTTAATTCATTTAAATAAGTTTTTTTTTTGGTAACTGAAAAGTAAGAGGGATTTATTTCTTTTTTGTATAAATTTAAAAAACCAAATGAGAATGCTGTAAAGAAGTTACTGAACAGGAAGTTTAATTTATACTGTGTTGTATGTAAGACCAATATTGAAGAACAGCACTTTATGATAAGGTAAAAACTTCAATATGTAAATAAATAAAAATTAAAATTGTTAAATAAGTTAGGTATAAGTTTTGAAATCATAGAAGATACTACAGACCTTATTAAGGTCTGTATAAGGTCTTATTAAGGTGTATAAATTATTAATAAGAAACCAAAACGAATGAATTTATTTATGCAATAAAAAAAATTCAGATAAGCATGTCCAGGAAGTTCTAAGCCTGACACAGAAAACATATGATTTCTCACAATATTTTTTTAATTTTACAGCATAGTCCACTTCCAATCTGATTCATTTAGACTAATGACTTTTAAATTTTTTAATACCCAGTTTTTAATACCTTCAGTATAATTCAGTTTGTCCAACTCTGCAAAGTGAAATGGTTGTCTCAGCTCTTAGCGTACGTTTGAAGCGAATCTTTATTCAGTAAGCTATTTCTTCAGATTTGGGAAGAGAAAGTAATCACTGGGAATCGAATATGGTGCATATGGTAGCACTTAAAAGCATAAGTCGTGAAGTTTTGCAGCAAAACCTGAGATATGGATGCAGGTTCATTTTCATGGCAAAAGAGCACTTTCTTTTAGGACAGACATGGATGTTTAGCCTGAATAGCACCATTCAGTTGGTACAATAGTGAAGCATAATGCTATTCGATGATGGTCTTGAGCAACTATCTTTTCCAGATAGGCTATGTGTATCTTATCACCAGAATCGCAAAAAACCACAGCCATGACTTTTTCTGCTGATGGAACTGTCTTTGATGCTTCCATCAAAAGACTTTGGACTCTCATTGGTCTCTGGTTTGTTATGGTGAATCTGTGTTTCATCTACTGTTAAAACTCAGTGGAATCATGTTTAAGTAAGTCTAAATACCCTTGACTATTGTTCAGTTAAATTCATTTATAATCAACTATTAACAAAGTAGACACCCACCAAGTGGAAAACTGTTTCATATCCAAAACATTGAGTAAAATGTAGTGGACATAGTCTATCAAGATATTTACAATGTTAGCAAGCTTGCATACCTTCATTTGGCGATCACTTAATACAGCATTGTGAATTTTTGTGACAATTTTGTCAGAGTGTCATAGTGATTTTTAGACGTCCTTAGTGTTCATCATCTTGAATGGACATACAACCATGTTTAAATTCAGCAGCCCACTTTTTTAACATTGAAAACAAAGGGGAAGAATCTTTTAAAGTAGAATCTCTTTTTGTATATGTCTCTCGGCGATATACCTTTTAAAACAAAGTACTTCATAACAACTCAAAATTCAATTTAATCTATTTTTCAGAGATTTTCAAAACCTGTTTGCTTTAATCAATCGCTATAAACAAGCAACTTAGCACACTTGTCTGAAACATTACAGCACACCATTTAAAGAATCATACTTGACAACTATTGTCATAGTCATTTGATCATACTTTTACTATTTCTGTGTCTGGTCAAGAACTTTTTGAATGGTGCTTGTATATATTCTTCCAGTATAATTCATTTTGTTTTTCATTGTTTTATTGTTTCATTAGACTGTACCAATAGGTACATTTGGCCTTGGTACGTGGCAAGTGAAGAGGAGAGAATGGAAATTAAATTTAATTAAAGATTTAGAAAAACGATTGAGTGAACCTCCTATTGATTTGCCAGAAGAGTGAGTAAGCTGTTAATTGATTGTGTTTTTCTTTTAAGTATACAATGCAGTTTATTTATTATAATCATATAAAAATTGATTGACTTTTTTTCTTTTTGAGAGTTTACAAGATCAACTTAGTGGTCATCTGGAGAAAGAAGGGTATTTTATTGTGAAAAATGATTAATAGTAACTAATATAAAGTGAGATGAAATTGGCCAAAAATTAAGAACTAAATCATTACCATTCAGTAAAATAAATAATCCATTCAAGGAATGTTGGTAAAAAAAAATAATAATTGGAAGCACTGAATCTGAACAGTTCAATTTTACACCTCAGTTACTCAGTATATGATAAGCCTCCAATCCATAAATTGTAACCATTCTCTTTGTCAATTAATTAATTCATTCAACCCTGTTATTTGTAATTAATATCTTAATACTTTTCTGTTCTGTTTTGTAGTAATTTTATCAATAAATAGTAAATTATCTTTTTAAAATAGCATTTAAATAAGATTCATTTTAAAAAATTCAAGGTTTTGTCCAAGATTTTTGAAAACGAATAAATATCAATAATCCCACTCACTGTCTTAGGCACCAATTGAGTATGTTAAAAAATCTGGTAATCTCAAAAATAAAATTCATCGAACATTAAAACTAATTTTATAACCTAAATGCATACTGCATTATATTATTGTACAGACATTGTGCCAATTTGTATGGGAAACGATTTAATTTTGAGCTTATCTTATCTTCAAATCTTTTCATATTTTGATGTATTATATTCTATTGAACACTCTGAATATAAGAAAAAAATAGACAAAAACCCAACCAGAAAGCAATAAAGCGGTTACAGTGATAGTCCACAACAATGTTATCTGTTTTCAGTAAACTTTATAAACATGAATAGACTATCAAGTATGGTCTAATCATTATTTGGAATGCTTCAGATGTGAATAAGTTTCTGTGTAGTGTTTGTAAGAATACCTTGGCAAATTTTAATCATTTATCATTAGACAAAGTGCAATTACAGGCTTTCATTTATGAACAGGGCCTGTTGTCACACAGTAAGTAAGTGCCTTAACTGTAGCTTTTCTTTGTCATTGAATAAAGAAAATCATCTTTTCTGGAGTTATAGTATTAGATAAGGGTTATTTATATAAAAATAAGTTAAATATCAATTTCAAAAACACATGGCTTTTAAAAAATAACTTCTATGCTGGTTTGTTGCAAATTGGCCTTTGGCAATTGCTTCAACTTGAAATTGCTGAATGAACTAGACCGATTAAATGGCAGTTGTTGGCTGGAACAGTTGCTTCCCTAAAGTTTGTTATGTTGTGATAGTACATTAGTCTTAAACTACAATTATTCCATTTTAATTCTACAAATGATCAGTGCATCACTTATTTTTGATTTTTATGATATTTGGTATATGATAACTACTCACCTTGTAGTGGCCAAAAAATATTTAAAAAAAAATTTTTCTTGAGTAATAGACTACTTTCTAACTTGGCAGTAGGTAAAAACAGCTATTTTCGTTACTTTTTCCATGAGCTGTAGCATTCTTATTTTACATCGTACAGAGGGTCAAAAAGGGCTTTTTGGAAAGAGTAAAGATGGAACTTCATTTTGATTTACTCAAACTTCATTTTGTTACACAACCAAATCTTGTAATGTTTACTGAATTTATGTTTACAAATTGTTGTTTTTTCAAATTTTGGGCCCAAAATAAATATTGAAGGCCTTAAGGTAACGGCCTGTTTTTTACCTTTTAACTCTTAGGTACTAGTAGTACTTTAAAAACAAAATTTTTACTGTTACCAAGTGTCTTTCATTAAAAAAAATGGCCGCCAAATCATAAGATTTTGAAAAAGTTTAATTTTTGGGGCCCAAAAACCAAATGTGGGACAGGTGGCAAAAATTTGAAATTTTTACAGCATTAAGTACTTTTTATGTACTTTAAAACCATATAAAATTTATTTTTTTATTCAAAGGGGTTGATGAGTAATGAAGCTAATAAATCCGCTAAAAAATTGTTCCTTTTAAGCATAAACAATATATTCAAAAATACTGATGTTATGTATTTCTTTCAGATTATAAAAGTTAATTGATAGTCAGTTACAAAATGATGAACAATTCAAATACATTAACAAGTTGTTCAATTCACTTTTACCTTATTTTACTCCTGCTAATGGAAGTTATGAATAAATCTTGCACTTTTTCATAACAAACTTAACTAATATAACTTAGCGCTCTTACCATTTTTTTTTGAGTAGAACTGACAAGTCCTCATTCATCTTTGGTATAATGTTGTCTCTTCCAATAGTTGATAGAAAAAGGTCTGAAGACATGAGAATCTTTAAAATATTTTCCAGTTGAACTCATGTTTGATTGTCCCTCAATGATTTCTTGAATGAAGTACCGGGACCCTGCGAATGGAAAAGTGTATTCTATATTTCTCTTCATTTTAATGTACTTTGACTTCAATGACATTGCCTAACCACCACTTGCCATCATATATGTAGTAGACATAATTCTTCCATTTTGGCTTTGGTAAACCTATAAAGCAATTAGAAATACTAATGTCCTTGTGAACCGATACTAACGTAATAAATGTTTCTTGATTCAGAGTCACCCTGACTTTCAGAATACATATCTGACTTGTTGGAACATAACTGTAAAAGGTTTTTGTTTCTGGAACTGTTGTGATTACCTGATAATGAGAACCGAGGTATTCTTCGGTCTCTTGAACATCATTATTAGAGCAGAAAATAAATGTTTTATTTTTAATTTTGTCTTTGCAATAATTGTACATTTCAGAAGGTGTAACAGTTTGATTGTTGACTATCCTTTGAAGGCTTGCTTTAGTCATGGTCCTTTTTACAGTTCCACATACACCATACTTTTCCATGGTATGAGGCAAAAAAATGCCATTCAGCTGTGATTTCAAAATCTTCTTGATGGTAGCACAAATTTATGACATTTTTTTTTTGTTTTTATGTTGGGCTGAGGAGCCATCAGAAAAAAAAAATGTTTAACTTGTGGTAACAGTGTTTTTACTTTATTTATAACTTGTTTTGGAAGCAGAATAATGATGTAGTATTGTGCTTCTAGTACTCACTAATCACACAGTAGCTTTGGCTCTGTAATTTTCTTTCCGTTTTTAAAATATATGAGAAATGGATATACTGTGGCATACATTTTTGGCCAGAGATATGACTGGACTTCATCCTGTATCACAAAAGTAAAATTTTGAGAGAAGTCTCCTATTCAATACATTCACCCTCTAACAAGTTTTCCTTTTTAATGATTAGGAAATTAGCTTGTTTCTTTGCAACAAAATGATGCCTTTTTAGATTATTTAAATTTTCAGAATATTTATCTAAGTACTCTTGAAATGGAAGAATTTGAGTAGTTAGTTGACAACGTTCAACAGAAACCCACTGTTCGAAAATAATTTCAGAATCAAAATCATCCCAGCTTTCTTGCAGTAATCTGAGCCTTTCATTAGTACCTGGACTTTTTCACACTGTGACAACATGTATGTTTCATTTTCTACCACATACCGTGGTTGAAAGGAGAATTTTATAATCAAATTTCATTTTTAGAGCAAATAAAATGAGTTTTACATTTTGTTGGGTGACACACACATAGAGTGAGTACCTGACCCACCAGCCAGAACACAAAATTTAGGTCTTAAATCAGCAAATTTTGAAAAACCAATTTTTAAATTTTGTTTTTCTTTTGAAGGCTGTGTACAATTCTTTTAACTTACATAAGATAAGCCTTTTTTGAATATTAACTTTCTTCCAGTCAGCTTGTCTTACAGAGACACAATCCTTCTTGCCTGGCGTCATCAGCTATGTTCATCATTCTGGTAAAATTCTTGGACACATTTATTAATAACATTTCCATCAATTACGTGACTGGGTTTCTTTTTGCCAATTTGTGGCAAAATTCCACTTGTTTTAACTAAACAATCCAAACACTGTTTGGATTGACAGGCCAAATACTGACTAACACTAAACTCATTTTGAATTTTTTGAGTGCTCCAGCTTCTTGGTAATAAACTTAAAATATTAATTTTTTCCTGGATTGATGTAATTGTTTTCATTTTATCCATT
The DNA here is from genome assembly GCF_047948215.1 of Lycorma delicatula. Taxonomy (NCBI): domain Eukaryota; kingdom Metazoa; phylum Arthropoda; class Insecta; order Hemiptera; family Fulgoridae; genus Lycorma; species Lycorma delicatula. The sequence goes on from NC_134462.1 coordinate 70,445,931, forward strand.
ATTTTAAATAATTAATTCTTCATATTCCCTACCTAAATCAGCATAATTTTGTTCTACTAAACTGTTTTTTTCTGTAGAAATATTTAAATCAAAGGAATCATTTAATTTACTGGTAACTGACTCGACTATTTTTGATGAAACTTTATTTTTTAAATTTGGTTCCTTTGTACTGCTTAATAATTTTTTAACCTTAACGGTGGTGGTGGGGGGTGGGGGGAATGGCAAGTGTGAACAAGCTTTATTCACTGACTCGACTATAACCCATTGAGGCTCAAATATATCTTGGCATTCTGGTTCACTTTCTGTCTCTGTTGTGGTTTTGTATTTTGTTTCAGCATTTTGTACACAGTGCTCTGCCTGAAATTAATTTTAAATTTGAATTGTTTGTTGAAAGTGTCCAAGTTATTTCTCAAAGAGATTTCTTAACCGGTTTAGTGTGACAGCTAAATGAGTCTGAGCAACTTCCCCCATTAATATGAAAATATTTATCTAAATATTTGGTTTTATGAAAAGTACAGATATTTTTTGTTTTAGTACATCCACTTCTTAAAGGTATCAATGTTATTTGCTGAAACTCTAAAATCTAAAGAAAATACTAAACCTTAAAGTATTGTGCAATACTGAAGATCTATTGTAAGTCAATTTGTGTGACATTCTGTTTCAGTGTGAATGCCAATTAAACATACTCCATAATCTGTTTTTATAAAATGCAAGGGTTCTTACAATAGCAATACAGTTAGTATAAATTATGAAACTACCAATTGCACCTCACTTTGTCTTATCCCAGTTTCTCTACAACTAAAATAAAAATTTCTCTAATTAATAAAATAAATTTTACATGGTTTTAAAGTACATAAAACGTACTTACTGCTGTAAAAATTTCAGATTTTATCACCTGTCCCACAGTTTAGTGGTTTTTGGGCCCAAAAAATGAAACATTTTTAAAATCTTGAATTTGGTGGCAATTTTTTTTTTTTAATGAAGGACACTCGGTAACAGTTCAATTTTTTCTTTATTAGTACTATTAGTACCTAAGAGTTAAAAGGTAAAAAACGGTCCTGTTACCCTAAGCTCTTCATTATATATTTTGGACCCAAAATTTGAAAAAAAAACAATTTGTAAACGTAACTTCAGTAAATATTACAAGATTTGGTTGTGTAACAAAATGAATTTTGAACTTAGATGAATTTCAATCTTTACTTTTTCCAAAAAGTCCTTTTTTGTTCCTCTGTACGAAGTAAAATAAGAATGCTACAGCTCATGGAAAAAGTGACAAAAATAGCTGTTTTTACCTGTTGGCAAGATAGAAAATAGTCTATTACTCAAGAAAAAGTTTTTTTAAAAATAAAAAAAAAATATTTTGGCCCCTATGATGGGTAGTTATCATATACCAAATATCATCAAAATCAAAAATAGTGATGCAATAAAATTTTTGAAAATTTGTTGAATTGAAGGGGAGTACTTGTTACAGGAATTGGATAGTTGTTAAGATAAATGAGATGAAAATATGGAAATAAAAACATAATCATAGACATATTGTTGAAGGTAAGTAGTCGTTTGATAGGATTGAATGGGAGTCATTCTATAGTGCTATATTAGGTCATAAACCCTGATTTCTGTTCTAAAAAATTGTGTAGTTTGTAGAACAACCGTAATTAGTGTATAACTGCTTTCAGCTCAAATGACTCTCATTTAACAGTTAACCAAATGAACAATTTTATAGATCCTATTACAAGTCCACATACAGCTATACCAAACACCACCTGATTACCATTTAGCGAAGTTCTTTTTTGTTCTTGGTGGCATTCTGACTACAAAAAAAACTTCACTATTTATTCAGGCTACTAGACCGATACACAAAAGAAAAGTTCATCAGTTGGTTGCAGCCAACTAAAGCTGTGCTGTACTCTGTATACAGACAAAAAGTATTATTACTATTTTTATATGTTTTTTGGCCTTCCATTTTTTGTGACATTTATTTTTGGGCTTTCGATATTTTTAAAAATTTCAAGATTAATCAATACAATGATGAAAAGATTTGAAGATAGGCAAAAGATATTGTTCAAAATCATTGTGTGGTTTTGTATGAAATTATTTCTATTATTGGTTTTTAATTTAATAAATTACATGAGTCATTCAGTAAGTAAAATGGCCAACAATTGTAATTAAAAATCTGTATAAATAAAAGGTGTAATGTAAACATCTATTATCAGAATTTAAAAAAAAATAAAGTCAACAGAGAAATTCAGATACGTAGATGAAATCATTCAACCAAACACATTAGTTAAAGAAGCATATAAAGTAATAGTCAGCAAAATGCAGAAAGCTATGTCCTGAAGAAAGAGTGTATACAACAAAAAACTAATATCTAGAATGGGTAAGATTGCGCATTACATCATTGTAATCCAACCAGAAGAATCATAATGGAGAATGCATAATACTAATTCAGGGAAAAGTAGATAAAATAGCGATAGGAAAGATACTTATACCAAGGAAAACAGATGAGGTTGAAAAATATAGAAGAACCATTAACTGTACCTCAAAGCAGACAGATTCACAGATGCCATATGAAAACAAAGATTAGTCTTTTGTAGACATTTAACCAGAATTAGCCTTAACAGACTAACCACGTGGGTTTCTGACAAATGTAATAGAGACAAAATTAATGTCATGTGGTTGAAACATCTCAGAATTCCAGATATAAAACAAGAAGATAAGGTAAGAAGATCTCAGAATTCCAGATATAAAACATACAGTTATAGAGAATAGAAACATATTTAGAAATAAGGTGCAAGACTATGACATAATCTAGAAAGTAAAAGAGTGTAGAAATAAGAAATGATCAGGAGAGAGAAAGAAACAGTCTAACTTGAGAATGAAGGTGGTTAAAAGAATAGGTTACTGACCTGAAATTAAGTTTTAATTGTGGTCTTATAGTAACCAATTTAAAAAACAAAGAAAATATATTTATATGTACAGAGTGGCACAGGGTGTAAAATTTTAATTAATTAGAATAAATTAAGTAAAGTTACTAACTCTTATATGACGTTGAAAATATGTTCTAGATTCCACTTTTGTAGAAATTTCAATATACATTAGTTTTTAAAGATTACTTCACTTAAGTGCTGTCCATTTTTGCATACTCATTCAATAACCCTATTCTGAAAATTTTGCAAGGCATATGCAATGTGTTCTCCAGGATGTTGGTGATTTCCTCTTCAATCTGTGTTTTGAACTGGGCAAGGTTTCTTGGTCTAGTCTGGTACACAAAGCTCTTCAGTTGCCCTCATAAAAAGAAATCACAGACTGAAAGGTCTGGAAACCAATCGATGTTAACAGTCCTTGAAATTATGCAATCACCAAACAAACGTCTCGCTGCTGCCATAGACTGTCTGACAGTATGTGAAGTGACTCCTTCCTGTTGAAACCATGTTTGCTGAAGGTCAAGATTTGGAAGAAAATGGAGCCTAGGAGCAAAAAAAAATGTTCTAACATGTCAAAATAACATTGAGATGTGACAGGGACAGCTGAGCCCCCTTCATCTTCAAAGAAGTAAGGGCCTATCACCCCATGACATGAAACTGCACACCATAAAGTAAGTACTTTAGCACTGAGTAACAGATGTTGGTGAAGCTGAGCAGGGTTTGTTTGCACCCATTAACAGAAGTTGTGCTTATTCATGCACTTAAGTAAAAATGGGCATCTGACATCCAAAGATTTTCAAAAAGTTAGCAATTTCATTGATTTTAGACAACAGTTTTTTACAAAATTGCAGACGCAGTACACAATCATTAGGTTTCAGTTATGGGCACTTTGAATCTTGTATGGATGGGATTTCAGGTTGGAGTATTCTTTACATGCTCCGATGTCTGAGCTCCAGTGATGAGCAATTTTCCACACCAAACGAGGACTCCTTATCACTACAACTTTCATGGCATCAATGTTTTCTGGCATATGTACAAACAATACATCTTCACTAGGTTTTATTTCAAAGCCACACCAGTCTTTTCAAAGTTACTAACCCAAGTTTTGATTGCATGTGAAGAAGAAACTTAACTGCAGGGTAGTCAAAATTGTCGCCAAAACACTCTTTGTGCAGTTTTCAAAATTCCCATTTCTCTACACCATCCGGTAAGTGTATATATACGAGGGTTTTTTTTAAGGTCCGATGGGTCACGAAATAAAAACACGTGCAAAAATCGGATGAACATTTACGCATATGTGTTGCGCAGCGTATCTAGTATGGCCTTCAATCACGCTGTGTTACTTCGTTTAATTCTGAACATGCAGCGAGCGTGTAAACAGGTCTACAACAATAGCATCTCCAGCCAAGTGTGAAGTGCGTTGCAGTAATTCAATTTCATCAGGCAAATTCATAGACGAATAAGTAATGGGTACGGTGAAGCTTCAATGAGTGACAGCAAAGTGCAACAATTGTGCAGGAACTTTAAAAGCAGGACGTGCAGATATTCATGATGCAGGCGGTCAGGGAAGGAAGCGAGTGTCAGCCGATGATCTCATTGAGCAAGTGGATGAGGCAATTCGAGAAAATCGTCAGTTCACAATTTGTTTATCGAGTGATTAGTTTCCTGAAATTTCAAGGTCAGCTCTCTACACCATTGTGAGAGACTTCAGTACCACAAACTGTGTGTGAGTTGGGTTCCAAGATGCTGTCCGACCATCACAAAACAATGAGAATGGATGCCTCCCTAACATTTCTCCAGCGCTACCGCAATGAAGGAGAAGATTTTTTGAACAAAATTGTCACAGGGGACGAGACATGGGTACATTTTGAAACTGCAGAAACAAAAGAACAATCCAAACAGTGGATGCATTCTCATTCTCCCAGTAAACCAAAGAAGTTCAAGCGAACCTTCTGCAACAGAAAATGTGTACGGCTACTGTGTTCTGGGACCGGAATGGAGTTCTCTTGGTGGAATTCATGGAATGTGCCACGACTATCACTGCAGCCTCATACTGCATAACTTTTCAACTTCTACAAAGGGCAATTCAGAATAAGCAGAGAGGAATGTTGTTATCAGGCATTTTTTTTCTCCATGACAATGCTTGGCCGCACACTGCAGCTGTAACAAAGAAGCTCCTGCAGCGTTTTCGTTGGGAAGTGTTTGATCATCCATCATACAGCCCGGACTTGGCTCCATCTGATTTTCACCTCTTGGCTCACATAAAACGCTGACTAGGAGAACAACATTTTGCCACAGACATCGAGCTGCAGACCAGCGTAGAAACATGGCTGAAAACACAGGCGGCTATGTTCTATGACGAGGGTGTTGGAAAGTTGGGACTAGGAGGACAACATTTTGGCACAGACATCAAGCTGCAGACCAGCGTAGAAACATGGCTGAAAACACAGGCGGCTTCGTTCTATGACAAGGGTGTTGGAAAGTTGGTACCACGCTACGACAAATGTCTAAATTGGAGTGGCGACTATGTAGAGTAATAACGTAACTATGTAAGTACTTGTTACAAATAAAAAATTTTTGATTTTCACTGTGGTTTTAATTTCATGAACAATCGGACCTTGAAAAAAAAACTAACCTTCGTTTATATATATATTTATATAATTTTTTCACAAGTAAACTTGGTGTTTTTGTCCTTGTTTAAAAAATCTGATCAATCAAATTTGTAACATTATTGCTGTAATTTATCAATGTTAACAACTCTCTAAAAGAATTTTTTGAAAAACAGTACTGAGATAAGATTTGGGTTTTATTGAGGATGATATTCTTGAAGTTAGATGTACATTCTTGAATGATCAAGCAGTAGAGTAGTACATGCATAATTTGTTAAAATCTTAAATATAACAGTTAGTTTAAATTATGAATGGCACAAAGTTACTGACTGATGCATAATTATTTGACTGAAGATAAATTTTTAGAAATAAAAGTAATTTTTGATGAGACAGGAATCCTCATTTTGAAGCAGAATTCATAAAGCAGAGCATGGAGTGAAAACATCCTAGTTCAAAAAAATTAAGACCCTGCCATCTGTCAACAGTTGAATCTTAGCAAGAAAAAAAAAGAAGAAAATTGTGTCAATTTTTTTGCTAACATTCTTTTCTTATGTTACTAAGAAACTGGTGCAGTACCATATGAACAATATGTAGATAAATATGCAGAACAATATGTAGATAATATTTTTAGGATTTAGATAATAATTTAGAATTTTATATAAAAGTATCTGAACTCTTTAACCTACATTATTTTACAAATAGAATCAATAATTTAAAAATAAGTGTTAGGTTAATAATAACTGTTAAGTTAATAAATGTATGTTTCCTCTTAATTATATTATTTATCAATAATTACAGTTTATTTTGCTTTGTTGTAAATAAAGTTTGGCTGAATTATCATCACTTGAGTACAGAAAAGTAAAAGTTGAAGGTAAATTTGATCATTCAAATGAATTGTACCTTGGACCACGTATGTTACTTAGTGGAGGAGAATCTGTCGCTAAAAGTGGTTTATTGTCTGTTGGAGCAAAAAAGAATGTTGGTCATCATGTTGTCACTCCATTTATTCTTTCTGATAGTGGGTAAGATGCATATATTGCTACTTTAAAATAGTTTTGCTCTATAGATAAGTAAATTAAATTCACATTTTAAAAATATTTTTTTATTCAAGAATTAAATTACATAATAAAATTTACGTGTGTGTTTTGGTTAAGTATAAATTTTTACATGTTACTCTAAATACAATATAAAGATTTTTGTTCTAAAAAAATAACGTAGAAAATTCTGTATGCTATTGCATAATATTATATGCTATGATTTTTTCTTTATACAGTATAATATTTAAAAGTTATGTTAAGATAAAGTTTTCAGGTAATTTTGAGTCAAGTCTGCTCAAATAAACTAAGAAAGATAATGATGATAATGACACATCATTCTTATGATTGAAATTATGTAAATATCTTTATCCAGGCAAAGATATAAATTTGAATTTTGAAGAAGAATGTACTTCTTCTTCATGATTAATCTTTAATGATTAGAGGTTAAGTACCTCTAATCATTAAAGATTTTTGTAATTTGTATGTGTGTGTGTTATGAAAATATAGTTTTAAAAAATTTCAATGACTTTCTTTCAAAACATGTTATAATATTAGATTGTGCTTCCAGAACATTTTTTCAGAACTGTCATTTGAGTTTATCGCATATAACTTGGACATATATGTCTTGTGCGTCTCTCTCAGTATAGTTGCAGGTAATATTTTTGTTAATCATGTCTATGTTGAAGTTGTTATGGAACCACATCATTATTTATTAAAATAGTATATTTGATATATGATATTATTTGATCTATTTTATATTTGTTTTTATTAAATTATTTTTTATTTTTTTGTAAATACAATAAAATATCTATTGAAAGTTAACTTATCATTGCTGATAGAAATCTTTGCTTTATCTTATATAAAGTACAAAATAAAAAATTCCTTTTGGCATGTCAGAAGGTGGAGGCAGATTTCACTGGTGCTAAGTAGGGGATAAAAAAGATTTCCACCTTAAAGTTAAGGAAAAATTCACATTTACTCAATCCGACTATGGCTGCATGTGTAAAAAAGTTTCACATGTTTAGCATACGACAATCCCCATTTTCTTAAAATTCCAGCAACATTTTGGTCATCCCTTGTCGTGAGGATTGATCATATCAAAAATTGATTCAGACAAAAGTTTTAGGTAATGTTTAGAGGACTAACGACCACTTTAAACTGATTCAATACTGTGCCTGTTAAGGAAGGTATGATTCATTTTTATCATTGAAACCTCATTTTTTCAACCCCCTGGGCCAATGGTTAGTGATATCAAAAAACTTTACTTATGTAAGTTTTAGGCCCTTATTCAAAGAATAGTAGGAACTTTAAACGAATTCGATATTTTACTCAATAAGAAAGTTATAGCAATATTTTGTTTTTTTCATAAAAGCCCCTCCATTTCCACCCCCATGGTTTGATTTTGCTCATTAACGAACTTGACCGAGATTTTGGATCATTATATTTTATGTATCAATTTGAAAGTGATTGGCGCAAAATTATGGCAGTTATTGTGTCCATAAGAAAGTGATATGTATGTATAAATATATATATAAACATTTGAGCAGACAGTGGTTTTTGGGGTCTTGGGGATGTGAAATGTGATATCTCAAAATTCTCTGGATGTCAGATCATGGTGCCCATACAATAGGTAGCTTTCTTATAACATCTAACTAAAAATGTACTTACAGATAAAAAAGTCTGCAAGAATTTAGCTTTCTTATGACATCTAACTAAAAATGTACTTACAGATAAAAAAGTCTGCAAGAATTTCATAACTTTTTTCTGGCTGTATCAGTCAAGTTGTGAAATTGATTTTTAAAAAACATTTCTGGCTAAAAAAAACTTTTAGCTAAAAATTATTTTCGTTTTTAAAAAAAAAAAATTAGAAGTTTCCCCATCAGGAGGGTAATGGTTAGTTATTTTAGTGACTTTATTGTTTAAAAAAATATGTTTTGACAATTCAAAATTTGAAATTACAATAAAAATATTCTTTTCATTTTGGGGACTCCCATACTCAAGGGGAAGCATTTGGGTAAAATTCATTTTTAAGAAATAATCTGTAAGTGGTGATAATATATTTAAAAAATAACTTTTTAAAATTGTTTAAAAAATATAAAGATACAACAAGAATTCTAAAAAAGAAAGTTGTAATTTTCTAGAAAAGCAATGACCCACCAGTCTGGTCTAGTGATGAACTTGTCATCGCAAATCAGCTGATTTCAAACTCGAGAGTTCTAAGGTTCAAATCCTAGTAAAGGCAGTTACTTTTACACGGATTTAAATACTATATTGTGGATACCAGTATTCTTTAGTGGTTGGTTTCAATTAACCACACGTCTCATAAACAGTCCACGTGAGATTGTACAAAACTACACTTCATTTGCATTCATACATATCATCCACATTCATCCTCTTAGGTAATACCTTATGGTGGTTCTGGAGGCTAAACAGAAAGAAAAAAAAAGGAAAGGGATAAAAATTTTTGGTTAATTTTTTTTTCAAGAAATTACAAAAGTAAGAGGTATCAAAAAATCAATATTTTTACATTTTAAATTCAATTGGTAACTTGTAATATGAATTAAAATTAAAAAAAAAAAATTTTTGTTACCATAGACTAAAAAATTTTTATAGTGGTTTCAAAGGCGTATTGATTTAGGAATTATAGGTTAAAAATCTCCCATTAACTCCTTTTCTGAAACAAGATATAGATAAAAAAAGAAAAATATATATTCATTTTTTTTGAGGAGGTGAATATTAAATAAAGGTTTTTGTAATTAGTGATCTATAAAAAAATTTCAACTTTTATTAATAGTACAAGATCCGGGAAGCTGATTTCTGAAGGTATCTGTTTTTTGTTTTTGTTTTTTTAATGAAACTCGATTTAAATGAATGATTAATGATAGTGTAATACATTACCAGGTTGCGTAGCAAAAGTTAGCCACAGTTATCTTTAATTAAATATATTGTAATTTATTTTAACAAATTGCAATTATACCTTTTTAAATGAATTAAACTTCATTTGAAAGAATGTAAAAAAAAAGTGGTTGTCAGCTCTCAGTCAGCCACACCCTCCAAGTTAAAAGGCCACAGCCTCCAGGTGTAGACAGGTGTGTTATTAATTATTTACGCTTATCGTGATTATCAAAAAAATCATATACTGAATTGAAGTTTAATTTTTTCTGTACACGATAACACATATTTGCCTGTAAAAAAATGGCCACAAATAATGGTTGCCGTTATTTGGAACTAATTACTTTCAGTCTGGATGAGCAAGAACAAGAGAGAAAGAATGCACATGCTGCTTCATGTTGTAAACAAAAATGCAGCGCGACTGTTATAGTATGTTTTTTTTTTTTTTTTTTTTTTTAATAAAGATGTTGACAATCTATTTTAGACTGAAAGTAATTAGTTCAAATAGTGGCACCCACTACTTGTGGCTATTTTTTTACAGACAACCATATGTAATCATGTACATAAAAAATTAAACTTCAATTTAGTATATAATTTTTTTGAAAAACACAATGAGTGTAATTAATTAACAATAACACACCTGTTTACACCTGGCAACTTGGAGGTTGCATTTGACTGAAAGCAGGTCTTATTTAACATGAAACTATTGGTGAATAATATTTGTAGTCAATTGAATTTTGTGCTACAGTTTAGGTTAAATATCAAATAATCATATCTAATGTAATTTTTCTAAATAAATTTTATTTATTGATTTCTATTATCCTAATTTTGTTTAGTAAACGAATTTTAGTCAATCGAGGTTGGGTTCCTACTGCAATGTTAAACGCTAATAAAAGGTTGGAAGGGCAGATTGAAGATGAAGTAGAATTAGTGGGTATTGTTAGATTACATGAAGAAAGAAGTACATTCATGCCGTCAAATCAGCCACAAATTCGTGTTTACCATTATAGGTATTTTTTCAGTGTAATGTTTCTAGTTTTAAAGGTGTTAATTTAAGTGCGAAAGCCATTTGTTTTGTAATACATAAATTACAAATGAAGACATGATCATGGGTATACAATAACATGCGATTATTCCAACACTGATTTCAATAGCTAAAGTACAGGTCTGACATTTTCCTGAATAATGTTTTAAAGAAATTAACAGTAGTTTGAATGAATAAATGATAATGCTTGATGACTAGATGAGGTTATGATTAGATTAGAAGTAGATAAAATTATTTTTCAACCGCAACATTGACTTTGTTTTATAAGACTGATAAAAGGTCCATGCATAAAAGTACCCCCTCCAACCAACCAACCTCCATCGCATATTGATAAATTTATGATTAAATCCATGGTTATGATCTTAAAAAACTAGGATTCACTATTTTATTATAGTGATGTGATTAGAGAACCTCAAATTATGAAAATCTCACAAATTTCTTTATTAATAAAGGTTCATGAGATTGAGTGTACTTGTATCAAATAAACTGAATTTTTTTTACCAATAACAGTATCTTTATTTTATACTGAGATAATGTTACTTTCAAAATGTTTTGTTCTGATGGGGATAAAATTCATATATCTTTGACATAATTTTTAAATTCTCTAAGAAATAAATTGATCAGAATTAATATTTATATATGTTTTTACGAAAGTTTTTTTGTTATTATTTATCAACTTCAGATAATTTTTTTTTTCATCAAAATTTGTAATATTAATGCTAACTATGAATAAAGGTTTACTATGAATAAAGATTTTCTCATATTTGTGAATAGCTCTAGTTTATGGTCTTAATAATTGCAAAATTAATGTAAGAAAGACAATGAGAAAGAAATTATTTAATAATAACTAAGGCACTAACATTAATGATAAATGAGAATTCTGTAAATAAATAATGCAAAATTAAATAGTTATATTCCTAATAAATACAAATAGTAATAATAATAAAAATATTAGTAACAAAAAAATTACGTATCTTAATATACAGTACATGAAATGCTATACATGAACAGATATAACAGCCCCTTGCAACTTATCTGTTCTTGTTATCATATGACTATTAAATCAACTGGCAGATAAAAAGTCTTTAGTTAACATTTTTTCAATGTGCACTATATCCTAACTTAACTAGTTATAGACCTACTTAGACAAGACCACAATACCAATAATGGGGAAAATCTTAAATGTGTAGAAAAATATGTTTTACAAAAGTTTTAGAAGTTTATCTTTTAATAATATTATTTTATTTTTTTAGTAAAATAACATTTAAGTGAGAAAATGGCAAAAACTATTTCTAACTAAAAGACTTAATTCTTTAGTAAAGTAACATTCAAGTGGAGATGTAGCAAAAAAATTATTTCTGGTCAAGAGGTAAGGTAGTGTCCTGGCATATTTTTAAATTGCTGCAATAAGAACATATATGTTGAAACAGATCCAAGACCAGTTCAATCTGTGTTACATAAAATAAAGGTTAAGCTATTCATGAATGGTTCACAAAAACTAACAGACTGTATTTTATATTTTTTGATAATTTTTAAAAATATTAATTACCAGCATGGATTTTAAGAAAAATTGTAGATTTTATCCTTTGAAACTCAAGGAATATATAACTCAAATAACAACAATCAAATGCATATTTAGTAGCTCAACTCTTTTAGATTGGTGAAGTTAAATAATGTTGGTAGAATTTTTCATTTGGGTGGATTATTGTATAATGTTTTTGGAATTTTTTGGGTAATTAGTATTTGAGCAATAAATATTTTAACCTTTAAGTGGCTTGATGAGTTGCTGCCCTTTTCAAGATGCCAAATAGAACTAGAACACATTCACCCTGGCCATGTTTTCAAACAAAACTTTTTAAATGATTTCTACAATTTTATGAAGTCTGTGTAATATCTACCATATTTTTAGTTAATTTTTGAGGTAAATTTAGGAATAACATTACCAACAACTGTAACTTATTGCTTGGGTAGGTGTAATTTGTCTTACACCAAAAAATAAAGTGTTATGTACGCTTTTCTAATGTACTGTTTTAACAAATGCACATCATAAAACTTTATTTTTCTAAAATGAAGTGTTATCAAGGAATGAAAATTTATAAAATTCATAAATCATTACCTTTTTTCTACTTATATTTGCTCAAGTAGCCCAAATATTTTTTTATCATTTCAGTTATTTTTAACTAATGTAATATATTACCTTAGGACATTTGGAGTTGAATTTCTGATAATTTTTAATTAGATCTAAATATACAAATATCATCTTATTTAGATAAGAAAATATTGTGGTGATGAGATTAAAATTGACTTTCAACTTAAAAATTGAAGAAGGGTGGTTAAATCTTAAGCATTTTTCAAATGAGGAAAAGTTCAACAACATTATTGGGCACTTATTTATTGCAATAATTTTAGTAATATTGATGCTGTTTTTTATTACACTGTAGGTGAATCATGAAATCTGTTAAAATATTGTTAATCACATGTTTTGTTTTTCAGAGATTTGAAAAAAATGGCAAAAAAGACAAACACATTAAGAGTGTTTCTTGACGCATGTGAAGAGAGTACAGTACCTGGTGGTCCTATTGGTGGACAGACTAATGTATCACTTCGTAATGAACATATGTCTTACATCATTACTTGGTTTGTATTTTAGAAATGCCTGTGTTTTTCTTTATGTTAACACCGTTGAAAAAACGGTGTAGAACTTAATAAGTTTAGAAAACTCAATGTAACTTGAAGATAATTTTGAGTAATATAAGAACTATGCTCTTTATCTGAACTAGAAAGTTGTGGCTCTTGGCATTAAATAAAAATATTATTTCATCCTCTTTAGCACCAAATAGTAAACCAATTGTTCTATAAATGGTTAGATAAGTACAAACACCTATCAGTAGATCCTGCTATAAATCATACAGAGGCTATTTTTCAATCCTTCTTTATTTTCTTCTGTTTTTTTATTTTATAACTTCCTAGTTCTCTGAATTCTCTACATGGTCCCACATAATCTAAGAAGCTAGTTCTACTTGATGTTGAACATCATTCATTATTCTCAAAGAAAGCAAAGTCTATTAGTAGAAGATGCTAATCTTGTAGCATAGGTATGACACATACGTGTCATACGTATCACAGCCATAAGAAAGATTGGGAAATTAAGTGTAAGACAATTAATTAACATACTCTTCTTTTTGGAAACAATGTACTGGCTGTAAAAAAGAAAAGAATATTGCAGTTTAAATAATTTGTTATAACATCTCTTGAATGAAGTTACATCTCTTGAAGTCAGTATTGATTTAAGGCTAGAATCAAAGAGTAAAGGAATAGTTTTAGTTTGGCGTATGGCTGTAGATTGATTCTGTATTTTTCCTTTTGACAGTGGTACTATCAAAAATGGTGACTCCTGAACAGAAAACCTTTATGTTTTGCAGTTTACTAAATATGAATTAATGGTTACAGTTCAACATGTACTCCATAGAAGTTTAATTGTGATCTTCCAAGTGATAATAACATTCATCAATGTATAACAATTTGAAATGAACAGATGTTGTGTAAAGGAAAGAATACAGGACTATCAAGAATGTCTGAAGAAACCCTGTCAGGGAGTCTTTCCTTTGTACTGCTAAAAAAACTGTTTTTGGGAAGGCCAGCTGCAAACTAGCAATGCCAGTGATGACAGCATGGAATATTTTACAGGAACTCTTATTCATGGTTTATTATTAACGCTTTATTAATTCATGCTTTTCTTTTCATCGCTTATATATTTTATTTTAGTGGACAAGTTAATCAACGTAATTTCCATATCTGGGGTCAGAAAGTCCCCATGAACTATTACAATGAAATGTAAGAGTCACTTTGTCTTCCCAAAATTAAATGTTTTCTGAGCAATATCTTGAAAACACATTACAGCTATTTTTTTCGTGCATGGACCTGATGTCAAAGCTCATTTGCATTAGCTTCCAAGGTCACCCGATCTTTAATTTTTTCTTTTGGGGTTAACTAAAGGATTGTGTCTTCACTACTTGCTGATCTAACCAATTTTAGGCACAGAATTGAAGCAGCTGTTGCTTTCATTACTGCAGATATGGTTAAAGTAATGGGGTCAAACTCTCCTATAGGATAGATGTAAGGTGATGAAAGGTGATCACATTGAACAGTTGTAGGGAAAACTGTAACAGTTATTCTTTCATTTGATGTTTTTCAAAGTTACTCGATATTAAATAGTTTCAAAACCCCAATATTCTTTTTAGTACACTCTGTATTATATAATACACCTGTACTAAATTGGGAACAGAAGTCTGTTAAAACTATACAATTCATAAACTCCAATATAATTAAGTGTTTATAACATTCTTTTGCTCACTGGATTATCTTCTTTTAAGCAGTATCAAATAGAAAAAATGAATGGTACCTCCTTGTTTAATACCAGAACTGATAAACGACTAGCTGGTACCAAGTTAGGAGAGGATGCATGGTAAACACCACTGATAAGGTCTCTTAGAGTGTCATTCATGTTTCTTTCTGTTACAATCATTTTGCAACAATGTGGAAAGAAACAACACATTTTCTTATCATCCAGGAGAATGCTGTGGTAATTTCCCAGAGATTTTATAATTTCTGTTATTTCCTCAATACATATCTTCTATTACTAATAAAAGTACAATCATTAAAACATCAATGATTTCATTTATTGATTTTTTTTTTAACGGGCAATATCTAAAATAATTATAAAACAATTACTTCCTGTCACAATTTATTGCTTTACACTTAATTTCTCAGTCTTTCTTATGGTTGTGATACATGTAAAGCATATGTACTAATAGGCATTGCTTTCTTTGAGAGAAATGATGTTTAACATCAAGTGAAATTAGTTACTTAGATTATGTGGAACCAGGTAGAGAATTCAGAGAACTATAAACTGAACTAGGAAGATATAAAATAAAAAAAATAATAAAACTGATGAAATGAAAGAAGGAATGAGAAATAGCTTCTATATGATTTGGAGCAGGATCTACAGATAGGTGTTTGTACTTATCCAACCATTAACAGAACGATTGGTTTACCATTTGGTGCTACAGAGGGATAAAATAGTACTTTCATTTAATTCCAAGAGCTACAACAGTTTATGATTCTAACTAAGGATATAATATTAATTTGATAATAATATTTATGTGTTATTACATGAAATCCATATACAGGATTTAATCTCTGTCATTATTGTTTTACTGTTAATTGAATTTTACTACATGAGACTCTGGTCAGATTTTCTGGTCTTAATTTAATTGATACAGAAAACTTACAACTCTACTGGTTTTGTGCCGTTTTTTTAATTAGAATTAGTCTGCAGATAATATTCTAGAATTTTTCATAGTTGTATTTTCAACAGGAAAGCAGAATAAAAAATTTTCTTTTGATATTTATTTTATAACTTATAAATTATCACTACAATGTTTTTCTCAGTTTGTTATGATGAACATCTGTAGTCCAGTTTTAAGTGTTCTTTATTAGGAAATAAACTGTTTAATTTTGACACTTACCTATCTATTATAGAAAAATTGTGAAGACATTGGTAAAATAATAAATATTTAAATTTCTTACTACATCATAAACAGTCTTAATTTTTTATTTTCTGTTATAACGGATTTTGTAGTAAGTTCTATTTTATAAAACATCAGATAAATATGTTTTAAGCAATTGTTTTAAAATAAAGATAGGCAAAGTTTGATCTGTCTTTTTACTGATTTGAAAAAAAAATAAAGAGGTACAATTATCGTTTTAAATTAAGTTACTCTGGTGGTAGGATGAAATACATAATAATTTTTATGCAATTAAATTTTTTAGGGAAAAAAATAAGAAAAATATTTGAACTGTATTTTTTATTTGCTTATTGCAACTAGAAATCATGTATGCGTTTTGTCCATATATTATGTACCAGTGCTTATTAATTATTTTTTTGCTTAAAACTGAAAAAGTATTTTATTGACATTAAATGTGCAAGTAAACTATTGTGTGATCCGTTTAAAAAGTTTTACAGAATTGAGGTTCAAATTAATAAATTTGATTTACTTAAAATCAAATTTGAATGCCCATATGTGTTCTTTGGTTGATAAGATTAAATTAACAGCACTGACTTAAGAAGTAGTTCACTGGAGGAACAAAATTACTTTAGCTGCAAAATCTGCATTTAACCTAATAGCTTATTTTTGTTATGTAAAAAATTTTCTGTTTACAATAAAAATTAAATTGCTTAAATACTGTATTTTTTCTTTGATATATAGGATTATATTTAAAGATTACAGAAAATAATTGTGAAATAAGCTAAAAAATGCTTGTTTGAGTTTGTTCAAATTATTGGTTTTTTTTTATAATATATGAGCTTCAAAGGGATTTGTTAATAAGATCTTAAGGGATTTAGAACTTGTCAAGTCATAGAGATTAGTGTGTTTGATATCCATTTTTTATTTTAATTTAAAATATAATCTTGTCTAATATTGAAAAAATTAATATTATAAAAATTTATTAGTCATTTGAGAGTTCACTAGCATTTTTAATTAATTTTATTGGTGTGGATTATTTGTCAATTTTTAAAAGATTTTCCAAAATATTTTATATTTTACTAGTTCATGTTCAGTGTGATGTAGTAAATCATTATATATGTCATTTTAAGTAAAAATGTTCAAATAAACTGTAACAGTGTATATGTGTGGGTTTGCGCATGCATATGCACACTTGTGTAGACTGCATTGACAAGATATAAAAGAAAACTAATTCCTTCCTTCTTTAAAAAGTATTACATCACTGGTTTAAAATTGTTTTTAAACAAAAGTACTTTCAACAAACTGAAAAAAACTTGTACAATTTACTTATTATAATTAATAATCAGATTGAAGCATAATACATTGAATTTATTTTATTAATGCCATAACCTCCAACCTCTGTGGGAGATCTCTTGTCTTTCATGTAGAAGATTCTGGGTTCTAAGAATGATGGTCTGGCTGAAAAATTAATTTCTTGCCATAAGACAAAAAGGAGTAGTGTAGCTATAATTGGGCAGGCTTAGATGTATATTTACCAGAGAAAGATAAAAAATAAATTATTGCTGATTGTTATAGGCAATTGATATAACCCTGGTCAACATGATTTTTGTCTCACAAGTAACAATAGATGTACTTAATGCAGTTTTTATCCTGTTTTCAAGTATGTATCGGAATGTCTCCATCACCCAAATTTTTTTTGTTATTTTAATTTTTTTTAAATATTAAAACGTTTTTCGTTCATTTGTCCATTGTCAAATAAAAGCTCCTAGATCATTGTAAATATGATGGAACCAAATGAGCTAACTCAAAGGGTAGTGTTGCTACTGTTGTGCATGTTCAGACATGTATAAACATATACAAATGTGATCTAGTGTAGCACAAATTTATTAGAACGATGCCGGTTGTGAGATAGTAGTGAACCAGTAAACATGTCATTGTAAGTGAGTGCTTTGTGTGTCTGAATTATTGTGTATTACATTTTTACAACTTTATTTCTTTTAATTAGTTGTTAGTTACCAAATGCATAGTCTGTTTAAATAATCCTAACAATTTTTGTTATGTATGTGGTAAACTGATGCTCACGTCTCAAAGGCGAAACCTTACTTCATTAATAAAAAAGTGTTAGGAAATTTATTTTGGGTGTAAAGTCATGAACCAAACAAGGGTTTGGGCCCCACATGTCTGTTGTTTATCATTTTCTAGGCTTCTCACTGCATGGAAAAATGGCACACGCCATATGCCATTTGCTATCCCTATGATTTGGAGGGAACCAAAAGATCACTCTTCTGACTTATTTCTGCAAACATTAAAGGGATTACGTCAAAATCAAAACATACAGTGGTGTATCCTAACTTGCAGTCTGCAAGGCGAGACCAGTTCCACACTGCGAAGAATTGCCTATACTAAAGGCTCCAGAACATGTGACATTAGTTGAAGAGAGTTCAGAATCTGATGGAAGTAAGGAAGAAAAAGAAACAGATTCTGGTGATACAACTTTTGAACAAACAGTTCATCTGAGCCTCATTCACTGACTCAAGAAAATCTTAATGATCTCATACAACATTTAAAGTTATCCAATAGAGAGTGTGAAATGCTTGCTTCCCAGCCAAAAGGTTGGAATCTTCTTCAAAAGAATA
Source organism: Lycorma delicatula (assembly GCF_047948215.1). Taxonomy (NCBI): domain Eukaryota; kingdom Metazoa; phylum Arthropoda; class Insecta; order Hemiptera; family Fulgoridae; genus Lycorma; species Lycorma delicatula. The sequence goes on from NC_134462.1 coordinate 70,464,602, forward strand.
CAAAGATATGTATTTATTGTAATCGTCATTCTAAATATAAAGACTATTTTTCTGAAGAAAATGGCTTAGTGTTTTGTAACGACATTTCTTCTCTAATAGAAACACTTTGTAATAAACATAACCCAACAGAATAGCACTTGTTTATTGATTCCTATGAAGTTAATTTAAAAGCTGTGCTTCTGCATAATGGCAATAAATTCCCATCAGTACCTTGACTCACTCTGCTAGTATGAAAAAAACATATGAAAACTTTAAATTTATATTTATATAAATTATAATTTATATTTATAACAATATGCAGTGTATGAATGGAATATTTATGGTGATTTGAAGGTAATTGCACTTATTCTTGGTCTGCAGCTTGGTTACAAGAAGTAGTATTGTTTTTTTTTTATGTGAATGGGATAATAGGGACAGAAAAAACCATTTGATTAGAAAAGAACGGCCTAAATGCGAATCACTCATTCTTGAACAGAAAAATGTGAAACATGACCAGTTGTGTAATCCTAAAAATGTTTATCTACTGCCATTGCATATCAAACGGATTAATGAAGAATTTTGTCAAGGCCATGGACAATACCCCTGGTTTCATGTACTTAAAACAGAAGTTCCAAAATTAGTGATGCAAAATTAAAGAAGGAATATTTTTGGGTCCACAAATACCTACTTAACTATTGAATCCACTGGAGAAAGCAACTTGGCAAGCATTCAAAAATGTTACTCGTTGTTTTTTTGGAAATGGAAAGATGGAAAATTACTGTGATATTGTCAATGATCTCATACCATCTTATAAAAATTTTGGTTATAATATGTCCAAAGGATGTATTACAACCCATATTATAGTCCGTTGGACCATCAAGAGGGATGCTCCACAGGCAAAATATAGCAGAAAACCGTCATTTTTACTTTCTATATGAGTCAAATGTTTGAATATTGTGTAGTTAAGAATACAGAAAATATTAAAATATTTGAAATTATAAATGCCTGTCTTGAAAACCTTGCGTGATGATGAAAAACCGATATCATATTTGAATTCAGAAGAAAAAATACTATCAGAATCACATATTTTTCTTCCTGAGGAAAAAAAATTATTTTTTGTTCCCCATTTTAATATACAGGGTTATCATAAAAGAATGGTCCGGTTTCAGTAATTTATAGGAAGATTGTAGGGAAATTTCTAGATGTTATATTGGTATCCCTGAAAGCCTCCAACCCATAAGTTTGTTTATCAGCAGTTGTAACCACAACGTCAGTTCTTGTATTGTTGTTGCGGTGAGTTTAGCAAGTTACTATGTTCTCGGATAAAGACAAAGCAAAGTGTGTTTTATTGATGGCCGAATTAAAATCCGTAATTTTAGTTCAACGTGCGTTTTGACATGAATTCGGAAGAGATACACTACACAAAAATAACATAACACATCAGTTCAAACAATTAGAAGAAACCGGATCAGTTAAGAAACAGAAATCAACCGGCAGACCAAGTGTATCAGACGAAACAGTTGAACTAATTAGACAATTGGCAATTAGAAGTCCTGGGAAGTCCATCCCCTGTCGAAGCGTCGAATTAGGTATTCCAAAATCAACAGTTCACAAAATTTTACTTAAAAAACTGAAATTACACGCTTATAAAATTCAGATACTGCAGGAATTGAAACCCGATGATGGTGTAAAACGTTACAATTTCGCTGTTGAAATGTTGGACAGAATAAGTGAAAACGAATCATTTTTAGATTATATAATTTTTACAGACGAAGCTACATTCCATGTGAATGGATGTGTTAACAGACACAATTCACAAATACGGGTCTCTGAAAACCCACACGCAATTATTGAGAAACAATGCGATTCACCTAAAGTTAATGTTTGGTGTGGTGTGATGAGAAATCGTGTAATAGGGCCTTTCTTCTTTGTTGAAAAAACAATTAATGAAGTTGTGTATCTTGACATGTTAACCGATTATTGCTTTCCTCAGCCGGATGAACTCGAAAACATTCATAAACTTCATTTCCAACAAGATGATGCTCCCCCGCACTTCAATGCATCGGTCACGGACGCTTTGAACAAAAAATTTGGAGATCGATGGATAGGCCGGCAAGAACCTATACTTTGGCCTCCAAGGAATCCAGACCTGACACCTTTCGATTTTTTCTTGTGGGGGTACATCAAAAGCGTTGTTTATACACAAAAACTTCGCGACCTAAACCAATTAAAAAACAGGATTAATGAAGCAATGACAACCACTAATGAAGAAATATTAACTAATGTTTGGAGAGAAGTTGAGTATCGTTTGTACATTTGTCGAGCGACTAGGGCGCACATATTGAAATTTATTAATTATGTAAAAAAATGTTTGAGATGACAAATTTGAAAAATAAAAAACATAAACTGTAAGTAATTCTGTTTTAATTTAAACCATGTTCAAAACCGCACCATTCTTATATGATAACCCTGTATAAGCCACTCCTTTAATGGTAAAGCATTTTCTAGTATAACTTGCATCCCATTACTGGATTAATGTAAAACATGAATAGTCATGTTATTTCCTATTGTCTTCATTGAGCTGAATGTTCTGTTGGATATCAATTTTGCCAAGCATTTAGTGGAAATATAAATAATATTCACTAATAAAGATAATTGCAAGTGACACCTCTATTCATATAAAGACTGCCCGTGAAGTTAGCATCATTGTTCCCCACGATAAAACAGTGACTGGTGTCTCTTGTACTTTAGGTGCTTTAAAAGCATTGCATTTATGAAAAAGATGGACAGAAATGTAATAGCAGCAAATAAGTGTACCTTTTTCTTATGGAATTTTATATACTGCCTCTAATAAGTAGAGCAAATATGTGAAGTATCATATTAAAAAATAATTATTTTAACTTATTTTTATAACAATTATAAAAATTGATATAAGTTTTATTGATGAAATTAACAGTTCTTATAAATAAAAAAAATTAAAAAAGATAAAATAATCCGATAACTACATATTTTATAGCTAATATTACTGGTCCGTTGGCAGGAATACAACTCATCAACTCCCTTGTGATATTTGAAATTTATTAAACAAGATAAGAACAGGACATGGATGGTCAATGATTTGATTACAAATGGAAAGCAGTACGTTCATTGTATGACTATGGTTTACTATTCACAGACAATTGAACATGCAGTTATAAGATGCTGTCTAAATAAGACCGTTATGCAGGTTATTTAAAACTGTTGTACAGGTTATTTAAGACTGTTAAGAAGGTTATACAATCCAAATAAGATTATACAACAGATTTTTGAATAATATCCATTACAACTTGCCAATGACTTAATTTGGCTAAAATTCTTGAGGCTAGATTATAGTTGTGGCATATTAATTTTCACTTTTTGACTGTTGGTCAGCTGTAAACATATAATAAACTCAGTACTGAATTGTATGTCAAACTACATATATATATATAAATTAGTATTAATTTAATGAAATTAGTTTGTTGTGCAATGTAAACAATATAATCATTAAATATTAATTTATTTCAAAGTAAAAATTTCATTGGTTTTTATTTTTTTGTTTCAGGTACAGTTTAAGTGCTCTAACAGCATTCTTGTGGTGTAAAAAATTCTTATTTAGATGAACATATGATGTATTTAAAAGTGTTAGTTTCCTGTAAATAATTTTACCATTAAATAAAATAAAAACATGGTATTATATCTTGTTAATTTCTTCTCACAATAATGTATCATTTCAGTTTTTTTTGTCCTTGATTTCACGGATAAAAATTATACAAAATCTATTTTAAGATGAATAGAGTTTAATTTTTAGTTTTAAAGAGATTTTATTTTTCATTTACATTAAAGCATTATGGAATACAAGTACAATTTTTTTTTAAATTTAAGTTGTTTCATCTTGTAAGCTAAAGCTTGCCATAGTTTTAAACTGAAAATCTTGAGTTTTCAATGTAATTTTTGTGATGTTGCAAACCCAAAAATAAAGATGATGAAAGATATCTAATGGCCGAAATTTGGGCTTTTATTGCCCTTTTTGGTTATATTAATCAGTTCTTTATAATAAAAATAACATTGTATGAAGCATACAGAAAGGTTGATTTTTTAGATTATAAAACTCAACCCCATTAAGCCCATTTTAACCCCATTTTTTTCAGATTATAAAATCAGTAACTGAATCTAATCACTATTATTTTTCAAACTTTAATTTAAATAGTCATTATAATCATTTATTATATTAATTTTCTTTAAAATATAATTTTAAAGAAAAATTCATTTATAAATATTGATAAAATTCTATCAAAATTTACTTTGGAAGTAGAAGTTTATGTACATATTATTTTTTATTTAAGCGCTAAAATTAAGTAAAGAAAACATCAAAAGGAGATCTTTCATAGAGCAAAGAAATATATTAAAGATGAAATTTGATAATCGGATATATATATTTTTTTAATTAAGTACAATACTTAATGGCTGTAAAATATGGACAATGGGAAATCCAGAAAGGAAAAATATTGAGGCTTTCAGAAGATTGTATTAGAGGTAATAGTAAAAATTTGGTGGTTTGTAGCATAGAAAATGAAGATGTTTACAATAATCCAAGGGAAAAACTTGTGGCAAAGTCGTAATAGAACTAGATTAATAAATGATGCACTAATCAAAATTATATATTTTGGAATTTTTTGTTGAAAATCACTGCTAATCCAAAAAAAGATAATTAAGTTTATAAATAATATATTCATCATCATCATCATCATTCACTAAAGGCTACACCTCAATTTAGCCACGTCATTTTCAACTCTGCTTCTCTCTTCAAGTCATTATATGAACCAAGGCCCATCTCTTCTTTAACATTATTGATGATGGTTGCTCTCGGTCTACCTCTAGGATTTTTACCCAAAACCTTGCCCTCAAATATATTTGTCAGGAACTGGTTATGTCGTATTACATGTCCTATCAGTTTCGCTCTTCTTCTTCGTATAACATTTAGCAAGGACCTCCTCTCACTCTCACTTCTGCTAACACTTGATCATTTCTTTTCAAATCACCCAGCTTGTTCTTGTTATTCTTCTCCAAATCCACATTTCCATTGCTTCCAGTCTTCTTTCTGCTTTCCCAAGTGTCCATGTTTCACATCCATAAGTTAGAACACTCCAGACATAAATTTTAGCGAACTGTTACCTTATTTGCATATTCATATGATTATCAGTCAGTATATTCGTTTTATACTGAAACGCTTTTTTTTCCAGTGCTATTCTTCTTTTTATTTCTGTGGCACATTTATTATCGCTAATGACTGTGCTTCCCAAATAACAAAAACTGTCAACCTTCTCTACAACAGTACTGTCTAATTTAATATCAACCTTTGTAACTTCCTTTGTTTTTCCTACAATCATAATCTTTGTCTTCTTATTAATTTTTAGTTTTAAGTTTTGTTAGTACTTTAGATAGTGTTTCTAACATTATCTCCATTCTCCTTGCTGATTCCACCAGTAACACAATATCATCTGCAAAGTGGATACAATGTATGGATTTTCCATTAATTCTGATTCCTTTTGTTTTTCTTTCATTTCTACAATAGCTTTTTCAATAAAAAAATTAAACAAAAAACAGTGATAGTGGGCAATCTTGCCTGACTCCCCTTCTTACTTTGGCTTCTTTCTTTAAGCCGTTGATTTCAATCTCCCTTTTCTGCATTTTATACAGATTCAGAATTAATTTTCTATTTCTCCAGTTGGGCTTTATTTCCCTCATTGTTTAAAATAGCCCAATTCTTCTCTCCAATAACACTCTCAGTGCTAGTATCGCCTCTCTAGTTCCCTTCCCAGATCTGAAACCAAACTGGTCTTCTCCCAAATTTGTCTCAATTTTCCCTTTTATTCAGCTTTTAACAATGTTTAGTATTATCTTTGAAGTGTGGGATAACAATGAGATTGTTCTGTAACTGGTACAATCCCCCTTCTTAGGGGGATCGTTGGTCATTTCCCTTCTTAGGAATTATTACAGTTTTGCTATTTATAAAATCTAGTGGTGGTGTCGTTCCTTCTTCATAGCAATGTTTGATAAGCCTATACAAACACTCCTTTTTTGACTCTCCTAATTCTTTTAATATTTCTACCAGGATGTTATCTGTGCCTGTCGCTTTGCCATTATTCAGGTTATTCAAGGCGTTGACAAATTCTTCCTTAGATACAGGTGGTCCCATCATGTCTTTATCCACCCTATTTTCATCTTCCCTACTGTTAACAATATCCTTTCCTTCATATAGCTACTCAATATATTCTACAAATCAATATAAATTTGAACAAAAGGACTTGAAAAATTTACACTTTACGTCTTAAGTGCAAATAGTGACTGCAGAATATTATGTGCTTATAGCATATATCATGGAGTACACAACTGCATCTACAGAATGCCAACTTCCACTGGAATTTGGTGAATGAAAATGTTTGTAGGATTAGATGTATCACACAAGATATTAAGATCAGAAGATAAATGAGCCCATTTTTACTTTATCAAATATTAAACTATAAAACAAATAACTATTTTTTTTACTGTGGTGTCTGAGTCATGTATGTGTACTGCAGTATTAATTAAACAATTTTTTTTTAGCTATGGATTTTGTTAAAGGGAAGACTTCAAACACAGTTTTACGTTTACATAAAAATCTAAAAGGTCTGCCGACATCAAGCCTGTAGGGGAAAACACCTGCCTAGTGACATTCTGATCACCATACCCTCCTCATTCCTTGCCCTGTTGGGCCTTAACAGGAGTCGTCTATCACCCTCTGACTTTTTACATCTCATAGTAATAAGCCTGGCCTTGTTGGGATGCCACCGATGTAAATGCCTCGGTAGACATTTGCATCGATAGTTTAATAACTCAGCTTATTGCCTTCGCTGTAGGCCTCATCCAGACTGTGAATGTCCTACAGTCTGCTGACAATAAAATTTGATCCTTCAGTTTAGCAATCAGGATGTTATTGACTTTCCTTTCTTTTTCCTGTTTAGCCTCCGGTAACTACCGTTTAAGATAACACTTCAGAGGATGATATGTATGAGTGTAAATGAAGTGTAGTCTTGTACATTCTCAGTTTGACCATTCCTGAGATGTGTGGTTAATTGAAACCCAACCACCAAAGAACACTGGTATCCACGACCTAGTATTTAAATCCGTGTAAAAATAACTGGCTTTACTAGGACTTGAACGCTATAACATTCGACTTCCAAATCAGCTGATTTGGGAAGACGCGTTAACCACTAGATCAACCCGGTGGGTAGGATGTTATTGACTGGACCGCTCAAACATAAGATAGCCATACTTACTAAAATAGCCAACTTAATTCATTGAAAAGGAAATCACTATTCATTATTTTTAATTAATATAAATTTTTCTTGAGAGTTGAAACAGTGTAAAACACATTGTTTTGCAACAGAAAGAGGTGGTAATTATCCAAATATTTCTTATGTTTATGGTGATGCATGTAAAGCTCACTAGGTACAAAAGACATCAATCAGAGTTGGTTTCTGTGACTGTAATTATATTGCTTGTAAAGTGATTATACAAGAATGAAATGGAAATCATTTCATTTTCTCTAGTCAGCCTTGCATTTTCAGTAGTTACTTGTGACTTATCTCAGGTCACCTGCAATCATTATGATTATGATTGATAGCACTTATACAATGGGATCAACCTCTTTTTTTTATAAGAGCAAACAATTAATTAAAGATGGGAAAGCAATTGAAAGCAGCTTCTGTTTCAATGTAAGATAGTTTCCAAATTATAAGTATATAATCCCACCTAAAATATAATCTCTTGGATAAATCAAAATATTCCCTCAATAAATCTTGAAGGAAATTGATTTTCCTCAAGAAACCAGAACAAGTTTACACCATACAACAACAAAAATGGGCTGTCAGTGAATGTTTGGTGCCCATAAATATGAAAACTGTAGTTCAGTACAAACTGACTGTGTTTATATCTATGATTGCACAACATTTGCTAAAAACAATAGTTATTTATTCTTAAAATATTACTAAGTTACTTCTTACAAACCAGACAACAGGACTATTTTCATGTACTCAACATAACACTTTGACTTACAACTCAGGCCTTCCATTACACACCATTACACTTCCATTACTATATTTAATGAATTAGCTCTCCATTTAAAAGATCTTTTCACAACTTAATTAAAATGAAAGAAATTTTCTTTTGTAGGACCAGTATTTCTCTTTTAAGTGAAGTTTTGTAAATAATACAGTAAAAAAGTATGGTTTTAAAAACCTGAACTTTTTGAATCTTCAAGTAATATTTGCTAAAGTTTCATTAAAATCTATTGAAGTGTTATTTATTTTGTATTTATTTAGTATCTTCACCTATTTAATTTAATATTTTTTCATTTATTTATATTTTTAATTATTAATATAAACTTTAAACACATCTATATTGTATAATTAATTGCGTATTTATGATGCTACTCTGGTCAAGGTTACCCTTGATTTATTCAATCAAAGTGTTGCAATATCTTTTAATTATTCATGGAGCAGCATACCTATCCATCTGTTGTGATTTATGAAGTGTATTATTATGTACCAATTAGAATAAAATATTTATTTATTCCATAAAGCATTTTATATAACTAATAAGTTTTTCTCTTAGACTCTGAGTATAGTTTAAAACAATTTTACAGTACGTAAAATACATTGTAAGAAATAAAATCTACCTAATAGTTGGTCCAAAAATGATTTATTTATAAATAAATAAAGTATAATATATGTTTTAATAATGATACCATACTACCAGGGTTTAGAAAAATGTTATCAGTGTGAAACAGAGATGGGGCAAGTACGACCAAAGGATTATGATATTTGTCAAGTATGATCCTCTAGAAGGCATACTGCAAAGTATCAGATGCTACTTGTGTTTAGTTGTTTGTTTGTGGAAATCAGGTAAAGCAAATAAATTTTGTCATTTTCTAAGAAGTGGGTAAAATTGAAGTTTGAGCTGTTGTATTCTTGTCTTAAAAGGTTTAATCTCATCAGACATACAAAAAGAATTAGATTCCACTTTAAAGGTTTCTGCTGTTTTGTTTTCGATAGTAAAAAAGTGGGCTGATGAATCTAAATATATTTGTACATCTATTCAAGATGATAAATGCTTGAGACTCCCAAAAACTGTTACAACCACCAAAATTCATAGCCGTATTTAATCATTGCCTACTGAAAGTATGTGAGCTTGCCGACATTGCAAACATCTCAATAATCTGTATCCACTACATGTTACTCAATATCTTGGATATGAAAGAGCTTTTTGCTGGATAGGTGATGAATTTGTTAACAGTAGACTAAAAACCCACTGGGATAGTCTAGTGGTTAAACTTGCCTTTACAAAGCCGATTTTCAAAATCAAGAGTTCTAAGATTCTAGTCCTTGTAAAGACAGTTGTTTTTATATGAATTTGAGTACTGGACTGTGGATACCAGTGTTCTTTGGTAGTTGGGTTTCAATAAACAACACTGGGAAGGCAATGGCAAACTATCCGTATAACCTGCCATGAAAATTCCAAGGAATTGGAATTGTCAAGTGTTGAACTTGACTGAATGGCTAAATTTATTTTTGTTGAGTCAAAAATGCATGTGATTAAACAGTTCTAGGGTGTTTAGACTTATTTAAATACAATTCCTGCTGAGTTTCTTTGACATTTTATAACAGTAGATGAAACACAGATTCATTGTTACACATCAGAGTCCAAACAGTAGGTGAGAGCAAGTGAAAGTGCACCAAAAAAATGATAATGGTTCCATCTGAAAAGGCATGGCTACAGTTTTTCATAGTGGGGATCATAGACTACCTGGAAAAAGGTAGGACTATCAGTAGGGAGTGTAACCCATCACTAGTGGTCTGATTGAAATGTGCTGTTCAGACTAAATGTTCACACAAGGTTTAAAAGAAAGTGCTTTTTCACCATATTAATGTACCTCCAAAAATGTCTCTGGTTGTTGCTGCAAAACTTGACAACCTATACTTCAAAGCATGTCTTCCACACATGCCATATTACCAGATTTGGCTTCCAGCAATTATTTCTTCTTCCAACACTTGAAGAAACTACTTGCTCTGAAGTAAATACAGATTCACTTATGAAGAGACAACTGCTTATTTTGCAGAGTTGGACAAATCATAAATTCTGAGGATATTTAAAAGTTGAAAAGTCATTGATCTCTAGATATATCAAGGTATCACCTTGCATGGTGACTACTTTGAAAAATAAAAAAAAAACCTCTGAAAATCTTGTGCTTTCTTTGTCAGGCCAAAGAAAGTTAATTAAGATTTAAAACTTATAAAAGAGAATTATTTTTCTTTGTTAATTATGTTAACAAAAATTTTCCGAACAGTTCTTGTTATTGAGAAAGAGGTAATAAATAAGAATTATTTTCTTTATTGAGGGCTTAAATTAGCAGTTTACTGTATTAACCTAACCATTTTTATTGGCTTTATTGTAACAAGCATTTTGTATTAAGCTTGTAATTATAATAATTATATAACAGAATAATAGCATTATCTTTATTGAATACCATTTTATTAGCACTTACATTATCTCTCACGAGTTTACTCAACCTTGAATAATTTTTTTTTTTATCATGCGATTTTATTTGTCTGATAACATGTTTAATTGCTTTATTGTGAATTTTACGAGCACTTGTCTAAATAAAAATAATACTACTTTAAATAAAAAATAATGTAATTAAAAGATTTAAATTAGATTAATTTTATATTTTGTTCATATCTAATTCTATAATTTGTTATTTAATATATTCTTTTGTTTTTATTTTTAAAAAATCAGACAAATATGTTGTATTTTAATTTATAATTTCAAATTGTGATAAATTATTTTTTTGCAGATCAGGATTTCTAATCTGCTTTTTTCACGTTAGATTAGACAAGACAAGCATGAAAAATAACAATTCTTTGGATTATTAATGAGAATATTTTAAAGCAAAGAAAAGTTTATTATTAAATAAGTAATATTGTATATTATTACACATAATAGTAAAGGTAAGTTCAATCCACATATATAAAAATTATGGTTTATACCCCAGTTGTAATAACAAAGCAGCTACCCTACCAGATATTAGAAGATCTCACCATTAACCTACAGATAGAACTATGATAAATACCGAGTGCTCTCCAGTCAGGGATTTATTTTTTTTGTCATTTCTTGCTACAGTTATTTATAGCCATTTTAAAAATAAATATATCTTCATTAACTTTATCAGTTTTGATTAACATTAATTAGTATTTTTATGTAAATTTTTGTTTTTGTAATTTTTACCAGTTAATTTTCCTTTTATCACACTTAATGAAGGTCAACAACAATTAACGTACTACAAATAATGTATTGTGAAATTTAATGTGTTAATTAGATGCTAACATTAAATTTAACGCACTTTTAAATGAAAATAAAATAATCATTAACACTGATTTAAAAAAGAAATTATGTGTTAATCATTCACAAAGTATTGAATATTTAGACAACTAAAAATTAAAATGCTAATGCTCTTTTGTTCAAGTGATCATTATAATTTACCCTGTCCGAGCTAGAGGTGTTTGCTGTCTGTTGTGACGTTATAAAATCGTTGAAAAAATGTATATATATATATATATATATATATATGTGTGTGTGTGTGTTTTTATCTATGTATAAGTTAAGCAAAAAGTTGTAGATATCCTAATACATTACTCCAGTTTTCTGAAATGATACCCTCAAGAATAACAACTGTCCTACACCTGATTTACTAGAGGTAGTAAGAAGTGTTTCTTATAGTCTTTTTCATTGACTTGAATGTACTATGGAATATAATAAGGCAGTAATTTCAAGTATTATGAACACCATACACTTGCTGAAAGCAGTTACTTTCTTTCCATTAGACTTGTATCTCAGATGCTTTACACAATTTGGGACTGATAATGAAAATCATAAATTAATATTCTCATTTCTTTGCTATACAGTGTATTATAATTCCTGTTAATGTTATACTCATTGTTCCACAGTAATGGAAAAATAATAAATTAATAAAAATGCAGAAATTGTTTGTAATAAAAAAAAAATCTGATAATACAGTTGTAGAACTTTCCTGTCAAATGGCTTTTTTCTGATGCACAGCTTACACACTCAATTTAATTTAAACTATCATTTTACTTAACTATTTTTTGTTTATTTAATTTGATGATTTTAAGTAAAGCGTGTATGCATACCGCATTTCATTTGCACGACTATGGTGGTACTAGTGGCCACTTTAATTACCCTTTTACACTTAAATACTATTAATTTTTTTAATTCTACTGCTCACCTGTGATGTCATAACATAGCAGATGACTACAGCAGCTGTACGTCAGTGCTACACTAGAGCTCCTTTTGGTGAGAGGGGGTACTTTTGATGCAGTATATCCACTTAGCCAGTAGTTTATTTAGAGCACTTTTTGGAATGGAAGTACAATTTTAAAAAAAATTTTTTTTTTTTTTTGTGCCTGTTATCAGTATTCATCACTATGAATATCTTTAATAATCACTAGAAGTTGACAATTCAAATAAAAAGTATGAGTTTTATATACTAATGAAGCACTTTTTAATAAAATATTTCTGTATGAAAATAAACGTGTAATTTTATTTGACATCAAGGAAATAAGCTTTACTGAACTGAACATATTCAGTTTAAGTCATCAGGCTTCTTGTAATAAATTACAAATTTAATGATCACAGTTGATTATAAATTAGAAATTGAAGGGTTATAAATTATGAAGATTGTAAGTCTTCAGTAAATAAAGGGTGATTAGTTACGAAGATTATAAATTATGTTCAAAGATTGATTACAAACATTTTGTGAATTTTTTCCCTCGTATGATTATTAGTTTCCCCTAATAAATTTTATTCATGAGAAGGGATGTTCCCTTGGTTTAAGATTCATGTTATCTTTACCTTACTTCAGGTAAATTTTTATCAATCCAAATTACGTAGGCCTGCATTGCATTAAGTAATTATGGGCAATTTAAGTTGATATTTTAGCAGTTTTTAGACTTAATTATTTTTTCTGTTTACTCCCTAAGACAATAACAGTTTTTGTTATATTTTTTTATTCTTATTACTATAAAAACTATTTAAAGTAACCGTTTTATGTTTTTGTAGGTTTATCACTTAATTCTTGCTTCGAATTGTTATTTCTCCTTTTTTCATTTATTTATTTATTATCTTATGCATACTCTTTCCTTAGTGTCAACTGAGGATGATTTTTTCCAAAACTGAGATTACTGTTTACTTTTAAATTTTAAGTAAAACACTTTTGTAACTGGATTTTCAATGTAATCTTGCTTTAAAATCTATTACAATAACTATCTTTTAATTTGTAGTTGTACAATCTTTATATTTAATAACTCAGTATTATTATGATCAGTAGTGTGGTATTGATTGGGTTTTCCCACTTCAATTGGAAAAACTAAATGCATTATTATATTTTATTTTAAAAATTACCTTTAGCTTGGCTCATAAATTTTCTAAAAGCAATTTGCATGGCACTAGATGAACAGAAAGGAGAACAGTGATGTATACTGTTCAAAATATATACTGTATAATTCTGGGTTGTTCAAAACTCATTAAATGAAACTAATGTTTAAGTTAATTAGTAAACATTTGTTCAAAATTATATTAAATAAAAAAATTAAATAATGAGAATTGAAGTATGGGTCACCTCCTAGTAGTGTTTGTCGGGTAATGCTAAGAACTGAGCAAAATACATTTTTACCCATATGAAGGACAGGTAAACTGTAACTACTATTTTTAAAATGGAGACCGACTATTTTCAAACCCGCAATCTTCAGATCCACTCAAGATTTTCAGGTTCTGTACTGACCAAACTGTTCTTCTGAAGAAATTACAATACCCTGCTAGTTTTTATAAATTGAACAGGGTTTAATTTTTATTTATCATTATTGTTCTCATAAGCATGAGTTTAATGAGCCCAGGGGTCCAGGGGACAAATCCACCTGGCTAGCAGGGAAGAATGAGCAAAGTGAGCCCTGATTGGTTAGTATCCATTTAAATAAAAAATACATATTGCTTTATTAAAAAAGAAATCACATTGTTTTTTGCTGCCTACTTAGGCAGCATTTGTAATCTTTACATTTCTGCCAGTGATTTGTCATATAGTTATTTTAGTATTTTGTTAGTTCCAAATTACACAAATTTTAGTAAGAATCCTTCCTTATAAGCTCTTCACTTAGTTTAGAGCAACATATGCTTGGCCTTTCACAAAAATATTTTTACCAAGATCACAGCTTTACTGAATGTAACATTGCGACCCAGCTTAGGATTAATGGATCCATTTGAAGTTCAACATCCCGATATCTTTTAGTAGCATGAAAAGTCACACTGACAGGCAAAATCAAGATGTAGCCATCTGCATTTTTCATACAATTAATTATCAATGGTGTCATCATCAAATTGAATTAAAGCAGTGGCTACTCTATATCTTATAAGTAATCATAAGACTACACAGCTTGATCCTAAAAGCTTGCTATTTGAAATCTTGACTATACCGATCTGTTTACAAAACCATCACTGACAGATATGTAAGTATATGTTTGTATTTTTATACTCATGTCCCCCACAGCTAATTTTATTCTGTGTAAAAGAACAGCATTTTTTTATATCAATTGGAATTACATAATTTGGAAGCTTTCTTCCATATATGGCAGCTTTCCAGGATTTGTCAGTTGCAGCAATATTATTATATATTTGACGTGTGGTATATAAATTTTTGTCATTTTTAATCGACTTCAAAAAGTAGAGGTTGTAAATTCCACATATATATTTTTATGTTTGTCTGGACAACTTTTGATCAAAGGTTGTGATTTTGATGATTAACTTTTTAAATGATAGATTAGATTGTAATGGTTGCTTAATAATATTAGATCAATGGAAAAAATTAATGGGCAAAAAACAATTCTCTTTTGTCTTTTTCTTACTGAAGACTATTTTGAAAGCCTGCCCATAATTAAATTTAAACGAAATTACAAAGTTAAAAACCATAAAATAGTTTCTTTTAAATTGAATCAACTCCAAATTAAATAAAATAAATTTATCAAAATTGCAATAAAAAAGAAAATGATTTTTCCTCTACACCTTCAATACTCTCTTAAAAAACTTACTTTTTGAAATCAATGCCAAATTTTAAATGAATTATGAGTGAACGAGATGCAGATTTCAAATTGGCACCAACTTCAAAAAATAGTTTCAAAGATTGTATTGAAGGTGTAGTGGAAGAATTTTTTTTTCCTTTTCAGTGCAATTTTTTATGGATTTGGTTCAATTTACAAAAAGGGTTTTTATTTTTATTTTAGTTCTTCAAGTGTTCATTTTTTTTCATAAATTTGTTTTTATTCTTTTTTTTTTGGTAGTTTACGTTTTTATTTCTGTTTTTTTTTTTATTATTTGTTTTTACTGAAGATGATAGTTTAATAATCAAAGAATGCATTTAATAATAAATTTTCATCTTTCATAAACAATTCTCAACTTATTCTCTTTTTTAATTTATTTAAAAAATTGTTTAACACACCTGTTTTTTAACGACTTTTCAAAGAAAAGTACAGTGTTAATTTCGGTTACATGGTTTGAGCAGGGGGTGAAAGTGAAAATTAATCTTCTTTGCATTTTGAGGTATGAAAATACCACTCACTTTAATTGGGGTTTTGTTGTGTATATGTATATATGTATATATATAATATATGTATATATATATATGTGTGTGTGTGTGTGTGTGTGTGTGTGTGTGTGTGTGTGTGTGTGTGTGTGTGTGTGTGTGTGTGTGTGTGTGTGTGTGTGTGTGTGTGTGTGTGTGTGTGTGTGTGTGTGTGTGTAGGCCTATGTATAAAATTTTGTTGGTCAAAAATCTCCAAAACTCCATAATCAATTTTTTTTAAATTTAGATATGCTACAGTAGTGTATCTGAAGTTGTGGATGAGAAAATTTTGATGAAGATTGGTTGAGTCATTCTTGAGCTACATCCAATTTAAGGCTAAAACATTGTGGCTCAAAAATCTTCAAAATTACTTGATCATTTTTATTGAAATTTAGATATGCTGTCATGGTATATCTGAAAATTTTATGAAAATTGGTTGTCATCTTTGAGTTACGGTCAATTTAAAATTGAAAAAATTTGAACAGGGTAAGTTAGAAGCATAGTTTGTTATAATGCTGCAAATAAGAATGTTGATGTTTCTTTACTGCGAGTATCTTTTGTTAGCAATATTAAAGCAAATTAAGAAAAAAATATTAAAATAAAATAAAATTAATGAAAAATCAGTCCTCTTTTAAAAATATTCTAATCGTACATCATTTTCTTTAATTAAATAAAATATGACTAAGTAGCTTACAAAAAGGATATTATTAAATATTTCTAACTATTCATTTACCAAAATGAAATTTAAGTAGAAATTCTTTTGTTAATAGGATAAAATGATTTTCATTAAATAAGTTTTCAACAGCTAAAACAAATTTTAGTTAATGAATCTTGTGTTAGTAAAGGAATGGCTCAATCAACCCAGCATTTGTTGTTTGATCACCCTTCTATATAAGCTCTATATACCATACTATCCTGAAATTGAAAGGTCATGGGAAAACAAGCCTTTCATTAACTGAAAGGCTCTGTGGTACAAATCAAACTGTTAGATTGTGTGGGAGTTCAACTAAGTTGCTATATTTAGTAGCAATTTGTAGTATTTCTACTTGGAATAGTATGTCTAACAAGACCTAAAAGGAGTATGCAGTAAATTTCAATTCAATATTAACTCATTTAAAAATATAAAAAGTTAAACTTAAAAGGTTTACCATACACTTAGTAGAACACAAAGAATATGAGAGAGATTTAAATTCGATTTTATTTTAGGGGCTCACCCAAAAATAATCAACTTTAATAACAGATTATTTCACAGAAGTCTATATTATTTCTTTGATTGATCAATAAAAATAAAATTAAACATTATAAACAAACTTAAAAAGATCTTTTAATAAAATTCTTACTCATTGTATTTTTTCTTAAATCCCATGAAGTAACCTGCATTTAACCATCCATATATATATATATATAAATATTTGTTGATAATTGCCTCAAGGTAGAAAGATAGAGTTGATAGCCTAAGAATAAATGGGAAAAATGCCAATAAATCATTCACTGATACATTAGTTTTTATATTTTCAAATGATTTCAATAGACATGGAGGTTGTCAATTCAATTAATTGAAATAACTTTTTTTAACGCATTTTTCTATTTTACTTTTCACCAAACAGAACAATTTTAATATATTTTTTCTTAATATTTTGTTGAGAAAGTAAATCTAGTTGGGTCTGTTGTAATTTCTTGCAGATAAATGGGTGATTTTTCAAATAACAGTTTACTTTCCATATCAATGATTTGAAAACAGTATTTGCTTATTATTGGATTATAAATAAACATTTTTAAAAAACTTAGAACAAAATAATAATAATAATATATAGTTTTACATTCAATATTGTCATAGTTTATGCTCAGTATCTCTGAATCCATTTTCTCAACTTTTTATCAAGACTAGCCTTTTTTTCATTGTGTTTTCTGTGGGTGCTTTTTTCATAAAACAAAAATATTTGTATTCATATGAAATGTTTAAACAAATATTAAAATCAAATAAAATTTAAAAAAAATAATAATAATAAAAAAAAAAAGATTAAAACTAATACTTTTTCAATCCGTTTAAAATTATGTTTAGAAATTGGCATCAAATTGAAAACAAACTACCACCAGATTTCTAAACCTAAATTTTTAAAAACTTGAAATTTAAAACAGAATTTTAAAAAAGTATAATTTTTTAGTAGTTTTAAAAAATTTATTTTATTATAGTTTTAAGTTTATTTTACTACCTGTTTTGTTTAATGTGTATAAAAATAAGTAGAGATATTCTTATCAATAAGTCTTCATTTTGCAAATTAGCCAGTTTAAATACATTAAACTGAAATACAGATGGTAACAAAAATGACTTGAATAGCCTTCAAAAATATATTGATTTGAAGAACAAGTACTTACATTGAGACAAAAACAGTAAAAGATAACAACCTTGCCATTCTCTAGTAGTGACCCACTACTTCTTTAATATTGTATGAATCTTTACAGCTATTTATTAAATTCAGTTATATGAGTATGAAAAAATTGTATTCATTCTTTACGTTCAAAGTTAATTTTCACAGCTGGTTTTTCAAAGTTATTTAATAACCTTGAAATACATATTAGTGAATACACATGTTAATCTTACTTAAAAATAGGATACTACATTTCACCCCGTTAATTTATTACAATGACATACTTTTCATAATAAAAATTGTTGACATAGACAATTTATTATTTCTATGTCACGGACAACCTGTTACTTGAGTAAAAAAATAATTGCAATTAAAAAAATGATTGATTACCCTTTGTTTAATTTAAATACTATAATAAATGAAATTTTAAATATTTAAAGAAATAAATTAATAATATTCAAAATTGTTTTTATTTTATAAGGCAAACATACCCATCACTTTTCATTTACACTGATATAAGTGATCTAATATGAATAAATAACAACACCATTCCCAAGAACAATAAGCTACCTGTGCCGGGTATATTGAGGAAAATGAAGAAGTGAAAATATTTTTTTTCTACTTTCTACAAAACAGTTGAATTTACTTTCTCCAATGAGCAGGAGATTGAAGACCGGGGCCGTGCGTCTTGGTAGGTCAGGTGGGATGAATCCCCCACAGGTCGCTGCACGCACGGTATATTTCCTATAGTGTCTAATTTAGGTGCGATTATATGGGTCTCCCCCGATCGGTATATCACACAGTTTCTTTCCGAGCATGGTGACTTTCGGTTGAGTTTGGCTAAGTTTTGTTTGGTGGATTCGAGTCAATGCCCGGATTGCGGGACTGATGATACAGTGGACCACGTCCTCTACATCTGTCCCTGATACGAGGTCGAACGTTAACGAGTTGTTAGGAAACTTGAGAAAATACATTCCTTTCTGGTCCATATCAACTGGATAACCCGCGAGGAATGGTCTATAGTGGCTGGTTTTCTTTACGCCCTTGCGGTGTGTAGGTCTGCAGAGGGAGATTAATCGAGGTTCTCGATCGAAGTAGGATTCCGGGTGGCTAGGGTTCCGGCTTAGGCATTGGATTGGTTGGAGGTAGGCATATTGGAATCGTGCCACGGTTATATTGGTATTGTTTGTGAATCGATTTGGGGCTCCCGCTGGTGGGGGTGGCTGCACTTCCAGGGTATGGTACCCGTGCGACCGGAGGTGTGGCTTCCCTTCGCCGGTGGCGGTCCTTATCGTGACTTGGTAATGCCACGCAAGACACCACGATGGGACCTGGTTGGGGTGCGGGATTTGTCCCTGGCTCCTGCGCGGACAGGAATGAGGTTGCGTTCCCCTTGTTAGGTGACCTAAACTGGTCGACTTATTTGGGTGTAGGTCTGAATTTCTACGTTGCGAAAAACACAATTTGGATTGGTATGAGTGTAGCACTGATTTAACTTTTAACTCGATCGTTTTCTGAGGCATTCACAGTCACGAATGGTGTTGTCAAATCTGTACTAGGCGCGGGGTTCGCGCTTCGGCGGTTTCGGTTAGTTAGTTTGAGGGAATCATGTTGGGCTGGATGTGAAGATGTCCGTTTGATGCCTACGTGAAGGCGAAATTTGATATGTATTTACTGATGAAAATGTCTGCCGAGGCATTTACATCGGTGGCATCCCGACCGAGGCCTGGCTGATGACTGTGAGATGCAATCAGTTAGAGGTCCTAAACCCCCGGTAAAGCTTCTCAGGGCTTGGAATGGTGGGAGTGGTGTGGCGACCGGTATTGTCACAAGGTGGGTGTCTTCCCCCTACGGAGTTGGAATGACCATTCCTGAGATGTGTAGTTAATTGAAACCGAACCACCAAAGAACACCAGCGACCTGACATGAGATAAAGCAACTCACAAAAACTCTACAGCCGTTGCAAAAGATAACGAGTATCTCATGCCAGGCTTCCTCAGATAGATGAGAAATAAAGCGTTTTCCTATTGCTTCTGTAACTTTTTAATGAGTATTACCAAGCCACTTTTTTGAAATACAGCTGATAGCGCTACAAATGACACTGTTCATCACGGGAACAGGATGTACTAGAAGTTATGTCTAAAGTAAAGACTATTTCATTGTAAAAAGATTTATTCTGAAAACTTTATAAATATTTTTTATTTCTCTTAAACTACATACCTTAAACTATTTCTCTATATAATCGCCACATAAATTAAGGCATTTGTAGCGATACGCCAGCTTCAATATACCCTAGTCGTATTCTTCTGCCGCCAGTCCATTTAGCTATTGATTAACAGCATTTTTAAGTTCATCGTCACCCATGAATTGCTTGCCACTCAAAAATTATTTCAATTTCCCATACAACCAGTCCGGACTATATGGTGGGTGATCGTAGATTTCCCATCCAAACGTTCTCAGTAAATCACGTTTCGGACCCGCAACATGTGGACGTGCATTATCGTGCCGCAGGATGACGCCTCGGTCAGCCGCTCAGGTCGCCATTTTGAATGGCGCGCCGTAACTTACGTAGAGTTTCGCAGTAGCCTACTGCATTTATAGTCGTACCACGTGGCATGAAATCAATCAGCAATTTGCCAAACCGATCCCAAAAGACTGTGGCCATCAGTTTCCTCCAAATGGCTGTGGCTTGACCTTCGTTGGTCTGTTGGTGATTGAGAATGACCCCATTCACTTGACTGCCTTTTTCTCTCTGGCGTGTAATACAAAATCCATGTTTCATCGCCGGTAACAATCAAATTAAGGAACTTATCAACTTTTTCTGTGTAGCGCATTAAAAATTCCAAAGCAGATCCGATTCGGAATTTTTTGAGATGTTCCGGCAAGACATGCGGCACCCGACTTGCACAAACCTTCCTGAAGCCTAAATAGTCATGAACAATGCGACCGATAACAGCTCTTGAAACATCTGGAAAACGAAGGGCCAGGTCGAAAATCGTTGAGCGACGATCTTTTCTGATTTCATCATCGACGCGTTTCAACAAGTCCTCCGTAATTATCATGGGCCTCCCCGAACATTCTTCATCATGCACATTAATTCTGTTTTTTCTAAACCGTTCACACTCTTTTCGGACGTTTCTTTCATTTATTACATTATCACTGAACACAGCAACCAACTCTTATGAATTTCAGCCGGCTTAACGTTTTGATGGTTTAAAAACGTATGACTCCATGTATTACACAGTCGGGGGCAACATCGATTTTCCTATTTGTTTTATAACTAATAACTCACACGTAATCAAAGATACTGCAACGCGACAACTTACAGACAACAATTCAGTGTATACATTACTAACGTGGCCATGAACGTCACAGGTTCGCCAACCTTAAGGAGAGAAATTTCCCAGCGTTCTTTACTTTAGAGATATTCCTCTACATGAAGATATGTCTCATGAAGATCCTTATCTCAAAGAAATCATTTCTGATTAATAAAAGCTTTACTCACATGATTTATATTCATAGTCATAAGAAACAAGGCAGATAAGTAAAGTAACAAAATAATGTATCCCTTCTCTAGGAAACAATCCATTATGTATAATATCTGTACTCAGTTGGAAAGATATAATTATAGGCTACACAAATAGAGACTTTACAAAATTTAATTAAAAGAATACATTCTACACAAAACTGCATAATAATTCAAGTTTTAATTTGTAGAAAATTAAATCTAAATAAACAATTTTTTAACATCCCTTTCTTCTAAGTTTTTCTAAAGTTAGGTGCATGGAATTTTATGTTTTTTTTTATGGTTGGATGCCCTTCTGATACCAAACCACTCAGGCAAATGCAATGTGGAAATTTTTTGCAGCATGTGAGAATGTTTTGACTGGAATTCAAACTTAAACTTTCCAAATGAATTTCAGAGAAAATATCACTCCACTATGAAGATTGGAAGAATTAATATTATTTACATATTTCAAGCAGAAGCAAACAAAATCAAAAAGAGAACATAACTAAGGTGTAAAGGGATTCCCATTAAAAAAAAACACAAAAAAAAAACAATAGACCAAGATGGATATAAAAAAACCAGAAGTGGAAAATTTAGAAAAGATAATAAAAAATTATAAACCTGACAAAGTTATAAGAAAAAACGTACTTAAATATGTAATTTTTGATTCTATGAAAATGGTGTAAAACTAAATTTACCGGTTGCACATAATCCGGTTGTTATTGCAAGCCACTAAAATGGTTACTGTCTTGAAATGGTGAAACATTTTTAATGGCAATAGTATGTTTTTTCAGGTGTAAAAACTGTGTTCATGCAAAAATTTCAGCTCAATCAGTTCAATAGGTTTTTTTTTACGAAAGAGTAGCAGATTCACAGAAATCACTATATATATATATATATATATATATATATATATATATATATTATAAAATATCAGATATAAATATTCATAAGTTGAAAGTAATTCAAGTGAGAGTAACTGGAATGTGGAAAAGCAATAAAAAAATAATAACAGTAGACAAGTCAAGTCAAACAAAGGCAAAATAATCTCGAATCAAGCTCACCTTCAAAAATTCTGATGAAGTAGGTAGCAGTACGTTTATATAGAGTAAGTTCAGGGTTGTATGATTGTATCAAATCATTTGATAAATATTAATTAATTTTATGTTCAAAATTCTGGTGTATAAAGTTTAAGTGTAAACATTTGCAATTTTATTGTTTTTAGCTGAAACAAAAAGTGTTGGAAGATATTATATAAAACAAATAGAACTTTTACAGCAAGAAAATGAATGCTTGTTTGTGTAAGAGCATTTGTAATTATCTCAATTATTTAATTGTGAGTGTCTACTTCTGGCTAATTACCTTAACAGACGACCTCTTTAAAAAAAAAAAATCATTCATTTATATTTCATGTGAGGAAATCGTAAACAATTAATTTTAAAGTACTGAAATCACCCAACAAAACATGTTGATCACAATACTTATTTTAATTAAACATAAAGTAATCAAGCACTCACACAAAGATAAAGAATGGAACTTGCCAAGAGCAACTCTCTATAACTTGTTCAAAATTTAGTATTTTGTTAACACAGTGCTTTGTAATTTTTTTTTGTAACAGCTGATATTACTGCCAACAGAATTCAAACCAGCTGTAAAAGTATACTTGCATTCACATTTTTAACAGATATATATACACTCACATTAGCACACAAGCATCACATTTGTTGGCTGTAATACAAAATATCACAAAACATTTATTAATCATTACCATCAGCCAAAATTTTATTTAGTTAAACCATATAGTATTATATTATATAATTTTATTATATAAATTAGAATATATATAATTCTATTATATTATTTAATAGAATGGCAAATATACTGATACACCACTTATATAAATAAACTCATATTGTGTAAGGTAGTTAAGGGACGGTTAAGGATGGAATAAATTAATGCATATTGATAAGTGGTGGATAAGTGGTGCATGTGGTGTTCTTTATTAGGATGTCCGCAGTTCGTTCAATCAGTAACATCTCATTGAGGGCTTCATTGTTCACTACATGGAGCATATCATACTATCGACTATCTCATGCCTAAACATATGTGCAAATTTATTGCTATCATTGCTTTTTTTATACTAATCAACTGTTAATTCAACAATTACTTCAAGCTTTATTATTTATTAATCAAATATTTTAACAAATCGTTAGAGCTTTTTTTTTTTTTTTATAAATAGTATGAGATTAATAATAATTAACACTCACTATATTTCTATTGTATAATATGTAATTAAAAATCTAATTGGTGTTTTTTTATTAAAAATATAACTGTCAGTTATAAAAATTTGTAGCAATACTTTAAATAAGTATTAATTATTTAATGTACAAATACATGAAATAATGTTAAGGTAAAATAAATGAAGATAGTAGATATACAAAAACAATTACAAAGTAAATTTATGTACACGTTGAATGATATGCTGAAAATTCAGATTTTTTTAATCGTTTATCACAGACACTGCTTGCTTTTTAATGGTGTATAATCCTCCATTCTCAATTAGTTTTTTTTGTTTTTAACTTTTTTTTTAGGTTTTATCTGGGCAAAAAACGCTTTGCATTATCATCCCCTAGCCACAATCTGTTTGTTGTAGTAAACAAACATATATCACATTTTTTGCCTCAATTAAAATACTAGACTTTCAAACTGCTGTATGGTAATTGGCATGAATAGCTGATACACATTACAGTAATTTAAATTATTGAATATAAACAGATAGCCCTAAGAAACTGTAAAACGTAATATAAAAACATTTCTGCATCTCCTAGAATAGTTCAAATGTTAGCCCCCAGCTTAAACTTGTGACGCAATGCCACATAACAGATACTATTCACGAGGATGTGGTGCACTGTCAGTTGGCAGTCTAATTTTTTGCTAATTATATGTAAGGCCTTATTAATGGCATAGAGTTCTGCAACGAAAATACTTGTGATGCTGGGAAGGCCAAACATGCATGTTCTGTTGCCAACCACAAAACCACATTCAACAGAATCAACATTTCTAGAACTGTCCATATTAAATATAACATCAGGATTCATGTGATTTTTAATATTATAGAATTTGTTTTGTAAGATTACCGGATTTGTGTACTGTTTATTATACTGACAAAGATCAAAGCAGTAATTATCATGATAAGGCTGCCAGGGAGGGTAATAACATGGTCTTCAAGAAATAGTTTGCGTAAATTATCATTGCCAACAGGAAGTTCATACAGAAGTGCATAAATTGCCATAAAAAAATTAGGTCTACATAAAGACCGAATACATTGTGTACAGGAACTGAAAACCTCAGACACTGTTAAAAGAATGAGGTACTTCCAGTCATTTATCAAGCAGGAGGGAAGTAATGGGATAGGCATACTGGATAATGTGTTTTTTAGTGATAAGATGTATTTTCACTTTAGTAGTCATATCAATAGTCAGAACAACAGATATTGGATTTGTGAACAACACAAAATCCATACATCTTACATGAATCACTGCTGCAATCACAGAAGGTACGGGGGGGGGGGGGTATATAATTGCTCAACGACAAATAGTTTGCCCGATTTTTTTTTATGAAACCCTTGACAGTCCAGCATACCAGGATATTATTATGCAACTTGTAGGTCTTCTTTAGCCTTTCTTTTTCTTTTTTCCTGTTTAGCCTCTGGGAATTACCATTCAGGTACTGATTCAGAGGATGAATGAGGATGATATGTATGAGTGTAAATGAAGTGTAGTCTTGTACAGTCTCAGTTCAACCATTCCTGAGATGTGTGGTTAATTGAAACTGAACCAGCAAAGAACACCGGTATCCACGATCTAGTATTCAAATTCGTATAAAAGTAACAACTGTCTTTACTAGGTCTTGAACGCTGGAACTCTTGACTTCCAAATCAGCTGATTTGGGAAGACGCGTTCATCACTAGACCAACCTGGTGGGTTTTCTTCTCTAGCCTCATGAACACAATTGTTATCTGCAAAAAGATGAGGCAACATTCCATACATCCAAAAACTCCATAGAATTTTTGGAAGAAATGTTTGGTGATCACATGATCTCAAAGGTTTGTGGCCCCCTCATTCCCCTTACTTATCATCCACCAGACTTCTTTCTCTGGGGTTTTTGAAAGGAAATGTATATGAGCAAACCCACGTACTCTACAAGACTTGGATTGAGCCATTAGTGCAGAGAAGAATTCCATTAGCCCTGATTTCCTATGAAGGGTGACAAAAAATATGGTGCAAAGGGTTTGGACCTGTCTTCAGAAAAATGGTGGACATTTCCATAATTTGCTGTATGACATTACTAATTGTGCATAACTACAATCCATGAATCAAATCAATTGTGAGTATCTCTGTATTACAGTCAATGGTAGAATTATGGTACATAATTTCATGATGTGTACGATAAAATGATGCACTGTATTTTTTAGTTAACTATATAATCTGCAATGGATGTTAACAAACTGAATGGAATAAATTTTTTTTTGAATTTTTATTAATTCAAGGAAATAATGTGAAAGTCATGTGATTGTTTTTGAAAGCTTTTTTTACCCTTTGATATCCACTTAAAGAAAAAAAAAATTGAAATTGAAATAAATGTGATGACAGTTACAATTAAAAAATATATCCTTAAGCAAAACACCAACAATATTATTGACAAAAGTAAGAAGCTCTTCTTTCAAGGTTATACAAATCATATATAATTTATGAATAAATAAATATATAATTTGTCAATCAATCTTTAAGTCGATAAAAAATTATTCTCAGTCTGTAAAAATATTTCTACATTCAAAATTATAGAATTAAAAAAAAAAACAGAGGTTACAATTTAATTTTAAAAAAAAATACACAAAATACTATTGCATGTTACTGAAATTATAGTTTTTAAATAAAAATTAAAATATATCATTGTGTCTACATCATTTTCTTATAATTTTCCTTTACTAAAAACAAAATAGAAAACGGATAATCAATGCCACTCACGCAATAATAAAAAAATAAATAAATTTTTATTGACATAAGTTATTTGTAGCCGACAGATATTCTTTGAAGTAACATAAGTACTGTATATACGCTTTACTAAACTGTAAACGATTTTCTATTTTAGAAAATTCGTGCCACTAAATATTAGTAATTATCCTCAATTATCTAGAGAAAAAGTTGATCCATTATTTATTTCCTTTCATGTCATCAAATATATAATAAAGACAGGTAATTGGGGACCAATAGCCCCGGGTAGAGGTAATGTTGCAATAAATCAGTTTTTTACGTATATCTCCAGAAATATTCGTCATATGAACGAAAAATTTACAACAAATTTTGTTCGTCTTTCCAAGCTCTACAATTTAAGGACAAGCATGATTAACTTTACTTATAAATGTTTTACTTGAACTACGTTTCTTTGACAATGAAAGCCTGAAACCTAATATTTTTATGCGTTTTCTCTTTTCTTACAAAAGAAAAGAGAAAATCCCTTTTATTGATTTCACAAAAAAAAAATGTTAATGAAAAAAATCGTAGCGCTTAAAAAACAAAAAAAAAAAAAATTGTTGTAATTTTTTTTCATTCGACGGATATTTCTCGAGAGTGAAAAAACTGATTTTTTATTCAATTTTTAATATAATTTGTCCATTTACACGATTGGCGGAAAAATCGTACCCAATTCTTAGTTTATAATATAAAGGAAGGATAAATATTAGGTTGAATAGTATTATGATACAACCATCATTTTATTCACACCTCTAGGTAATCTCTTTTCTTAAAATTTTCATTTCTTAAAACTATAACTCTGAATACAAAACAGTTAAAAACAGTCAAATATTATTGTGTATAATTTTCACGTTTAAAACTGATAAACAAACCTTTTCGTCCGAGAACATAAAATATTGTAACGGGATCAGTGTAACGAGTTTTTTCATTTAAAAAGAAAGAAAGAAAAAATAAATAAAGAGGAATCTAGAAAGAACTAAAAGGGATTCTTTTCTGAGAATAACGAGTCCGTTTAACAATTTGTTCTTTGTAATACAATGGCACCTCCAAAAGCTGTTGTCCGACGAGAAAGAATACCAAATCGGGAAAGAATTTACAGAATAACGTAAGAGTGCGGACAATGAAAAGAATGAAACGGGTACTGGTTCGGCAGGCCAGGAAATATAAATACTGCCGGGGGGACCAGCGGGCAGAGTTATAGGATAGGAACGCAAATCACCAAATCCATTCATAAATAAAACATGAAAAAATTTATAATCGCCACTAAATAACCATCCTGACCTCATAGGGGAAGACACCCTCAGCCACCCGCTCCATTCCGAGCCCTTATGGGCTTTACCGGAGATCATCTTCGAAAACTTTTGACATATCCAGTCCGCCTCGGTTAGGATGCCACCGATGCGAATGCCACGAGTCCCATCGGTGTACTACTAGTTAATGAACTCAAAACAAAACATCTCACCGAGTCTTAAGCAAGACTGAAAATACCTAACTAACAAAGGAATTTAACTACCTGCCCGTAGAAATTAAAGTGAATTCAACACACAACACGAAACATAAAAATATTACACGGAACAATAACGACACAGTAACATTGAAACAAAATAAAACATAATTTATCAACAAAAAAAGCAGAATAAAAGAGAAATCTAAGCAGAGCTCTAGATCCCCTCAGAAATCCCTTCCTTTGCTAAGTACACTACAAAACTCTACACTATTGCCCATTCGGCCTGGCTCCTCCAGTTTACATGGAGATCCAACGCCGACCCGATAAGATCTAGCCGACAGATGGTCACCGTACGCATTAACTCGTATTTCGAGCACTCATAAAGAACATGGTAGGTGTCCAATTATCCCACACTGAGGATACATCCCAGAATCTACTAGGCCGAATTTCTGCAGTCTGTCTCTAAAAGCACCATGGACGGAAATAAATTGCGTCACGTATATATTAGGGTGCACCCAAGAGGCGTTCCGCAAACCAATAACATTTGGAAAGAGATCATGCGTATAATGTCCACCCTCTGTCTCATCTCACCTGGCCTGCCACAAGGTACTGCCACGTTGTTCAATTTCTCGAACTTTAACCGAAGTCAACTCACCGGACTTCTTAGTAACATACCGCTGCTGCTTCTCAGACACAATCAAGTCTACCGGTTTCACGCCTGCAATCACCACGACTGCCTCTCGTAAAATAGTACGGTAACCACCCATTACCGTTACAATAATAGGCGTTGAGCCTATAATAATATGTCCGGATAACTTTTATATTTTAGCCTCTCCGCCCAACAGGCGCAGCGTATAGCATAATAGCCTCGCACTCACCTTTATACAGAATGCTCATGGTCTTAAAGTTAAGACACCAATCAGGATTAACCACACTAAAAAACCAATAACCCGTCCGATAATAGAAAGACATAATAGCAAGGGACTTTGTCCAGGATCTGCGATCTATAGGGAGAAATAATAAACTCCCGCCATCCTTGCGTTCCGGACAGAGTTAGTAGTTTTGCAAGCCCGAGTTTGATGCAGCTGCGATAACAGTAAACGTGTGGTAACGACGGCCGAAGAGTGCGTCATAGGTATTCCATCTCGGACAGTGGTTGAAAACCAATAAGCCATTAGGGGAACTATTTATAATGTAAAATGGAAGTGACAGTATTCCTTCCATTCATCCATAAAGTGTAGAATAGATATTTTGTAAATAGTAAAAGTAATTATACGTGCGGAATTTTATGAATTTAAAATTTTTCTATTGTTATCTTATTGTTAATGCGATATTAATTCTTATCAGTCATTATAACGTTTTTAGTAAATTGGTCGGCATTTTGGAGTTTATAATTTAATTGTCATTAAATCAATTTTGCCTTTTTATTTTAAATACTATTTTGTATGTTTTATATATATTTATAATCGTTGTTATTATTATTTACGTTATATTAAATACTTTTAGAGTAATAAATTGTATTTATGATAAATTTTTACTTTTCTAAGCCCAATTTATAAAAAAAACAAAAAAAAACGATTAAAATGTAAAACTAGATACTTATTTAGATATTTAAACAACCATTATAGGTAGGTAATGAGGAATTATTCTATATATAAAACAAAAGAAAATTAAAAACCTAATAATTAAAATATAAAATGACGATAAGATAATAGTAATAGAAAATAAATACATAAACAATTTTATGTAACACTATCAGAAAGTATTTACACAGCGTATATAAAGTAAAACTTCCTGTTGAAAAAATTGTGCAAGGTTTTATATTGGTTTTAATCACCCCAATGGAAAGCAGAATATTTACTTAAGAAACTAGTTTTTTATTTTACTCTATAAATACCAAACATAAAAACATGGGTATATAGAATTATTCTAATTTAAAGCTTTTATTCGATTTTTATTAACTTAAATTAAATCAATTTTCTCATAATTAAATTCCCTATAAATATTGTCTGCAAGTCTTTATTTTTTCCTTGGTGAGGGGAGGGATTCCAATTACGGACAGAGTGATGGACTCGCTAACACGTTCCGCAAGATCTTGTTTATGTGTGTGTATTAACCTGCGCCCTACCAACTAAACCTCCACCTCAAAAATTCCCCTCCCGGGGCAATTCTTATTTGGTTATTACCAACTTAACAAAGCAGATTTACGCCAAACCTAAAAAAAAATCCCTTTCGGCACGCTGGAAGGCAGAGGTAGATTTCACCGGTGCTAAGTAGGGGGATAAAAAAGATTTCCACCTTAAAGTTAATTAAAACTTCAAATTTACTCAATTCGATAATGGTTGTAAGTGAAAAAAAGTTTCACATGTTTAGCAAACGACAAGGCCCATCTTACAATTCCAGCTACATTTTTGTCATCCCTTGCCGTAAGAGTTGGTCATCAAAGACTTCGTCCGCGATATTAGTTTTGAGTTTTATTTCACTTTTTTGACTTTTGTTTTAATAAATTTTTATTATATGATTAATATTAATTTTTCACCTTATAAGTTTTATTATTTTGGAGCTACTTTACCCTTTTATTAATAAAAATTCCGGGCGATGAAACGCTTAGGCGTTTTTCGACCCAAAACAAAAAAAAAAAACAAACAAACAAAAAAAAAAGAATTGGTCATATCAAAACTTGTTTCGGACAAACGTTTTAGGTAATATTTACAGGACTAACGACCACTTTAAACCGATTCGATGCTGTGATTATTAAGGAAGGTATGATTCTTTTTTGTCTTCGAAACCCCATTTTTTCCACCCCGTGGGCCAATGGTTGGTAATATCAAAAAACTTTACTTAGAGAGGTTTTAGGCCGTTATCCAAAGAATAATAGAAACTTTAAACGAATTCGATATTTTACTTAATAAGAAAGTTATAGCGATATTTTGTTCTTTTCGAAAAAGTCCCCTTATTTTCACCCCCATGGCCTGATTTTGGCCGTTAACGAACTCGATCGAGATTTTTGGACGACTTATTTTTTAAGGAACAATTTGAGAGTAATTAGCGCAAAATTACAGCAATTATCGTGTCTATAAGTAAGTGAAATATATATCTAAACGTATAATATATAAATAATATCTAAATTTATATATATACTTTTGAGCTGAAGGTGGTTTTGAAGTATGGGGGATTTGAAACGCGAAGATATGTCAAAAATTTTCGGGAAGTCTAATCAAGGGACCCATTACAATAGGTAGCTTTCTTATGAAATCTACCTAAAATGCTTTTAGATTTAAATTTTGTAATTTTACAACTAATATAAGTAACAGTGATAATGCACTAGTTTTTCTGAATTGTGACAATGAAGAAAAATTTCAAATGTGTCGTGAGTTATTTCTTTAATACAGAATGTCAATTTTAAAAGTGTATGATGTAGGAGTCTAAGTACAAAATTTAAATTTTGATGGTATTTATATCACACATGTGTTACGGAAAATTTTGGATGCATGTTTCCTAACAAACCGTTCATTCGAATCGACGGAATTAACCAAAATATTTGTGTTACATTAGATCCTTCTCACTGCTCTTAGAAAATAAGGCGAGTTAGGCTCTAAGGAAAATAAGTTCAGGTATTATGATTATTAAATCCAAAACCGGATTATTGGTTTTAAATGTATAGAATCACCTAATGAATCTCAAAAATAACAAGGGCTAAAACTTGCTAATACTCGTAAGTTATCCGGAAGTTATATTTTACAGAATACATACTAATATCTAAAAAAAAAAAAAATAATAAGGAAAAGCCGCTGCGCAGACGTAAACACCGTTGGCTGTTTAAATAATAATCCCTAAGGGCTATTGCATTTTTATTTATTTTAGTGTTTCTTCCTCTTTCTTTGGCAAAAGTCCGTGTGCGCCACGAAGTTTCCTCAACTTCTGGGAGTCGCTCGTGTGGGCCACATTCATCGCAACATAGGACGCAACATAATGGATTAAATAATTTTTTTTTCAATTTAGTTTATTTTTTGTTAAATATTTCTGATTAACATTCAATTTTTGTTATTTATTTTTATTCATATTTTTATGTATTTTGTTAAATAAGTAATACATTTGTTAAGTAAATTTGTAATAGAATATCAGTATTTGTTTTATTTTAAGTCAATTCATCAACACCGTCATACTTTTACAAATGTTTGTAAATGTTACAAATGTATTGCTTGTTATTGTATTTTATATTTCATTGTATTTCCTTTGCAAGTAAATAAATAAACAAGTTGAATAAAAAAAAATAAATATTTTTCGTAATACAACTAGATTAGAAATTGAACAATTTTTTTAGGGTTTGTACAGCTTGTATGGACTTTATTATTCCATATAAAACTTCTAATTTTTCTCAATAATTTGTGTCCGTAGAATCTCAGTATCGCATTACTTGCTCTTCAGAGAAGAAACCTGAGCAACATTTTTTGTCGTAACTTGAAAATAAAGCATACGTATGTTAATACGTTTTTTTTTTTTATGAAAGGAATACGCCTTTAAAGTACGGCAGAAACTTCCTGAAACACTCTGTAATTCTGTATGTGGATATACAGAATGATTCAAAGAAACGGGAAATTTTGAAAGTTGTGTTGGTTGCCGTGGGCGATTGGTATCACTTGATAAGTGGCGCCAGCCTCTCTAACTTAACCTGCCATTTAGTTGCCATGGATCCTTGGAGTGGTGCGCAACGTGCATTTGCTATCAAAGCGTTTTACAAAAAACAATGACAGTGTGGAGGGAGCGCGTAGAGAATTTCGCCGTCATTTTAATCTGAGACGGCACGACCGTGTTCCATCAGCACATGTATATCTAATTTTGAGAAAACTGGTTCGGCAATGAAAAAGAAACCTCCAGGCAGTGAGCGAACCGTCCGTACACCACAGAATGTTCAAGCTTTACAAGATGCTGTCACACGAAGTCCACATCGGTCAATCCGTCGTCTCTCAGTATCTTTACAATCGCATAGTTCAAGTGTTCGAAGAATGTTAGTGAAGGACTTGCAATTTCATCCGTACAAGTTGCAGATCGTCCAGGGACTGAAACCGAACGATGCAGTTGTGCGAGCACAATTCTGTAGTGTAATACTTCAGAAGATAAATGATAACGAAGGGTTTGTTCACGAACTGTGGATGTCAGACGAAGCGCATTTCCACCTCAGTGGATTTGTTAACAAGCAAAATTTCAGATACTGGGCACAAGAAAATCCTACGCAGCTACACCGGCGTCCGTTGCACAGCCAGAAAGTGACCGTGTGGTGTGCTATGTCATCTTACCGTGTTATAGGCCCTTATTTTTTTGAGGATGACAACGGTCTTGCGATTACAGAGACGTCGGCTCGTTACGTAGCCGTGCTTGAAACCTTTGTTGTGGAACAACAAAAGAGATTTCCACCGATTCTTAACACAGCCTGGTTTCAACAAGACGGACCAATGTCACATACTGCACGAATATCCATGGCAGCTGTACGCCGATTGTTTGGACAACGTGTCATTTCACGAAATGGTGACATTAGATGGCCTCCCAGATCGCCTGATCTCTCAGCTTGCGATTACTTTTTGTGGGGTCACCTTAAAAGCAAAATGTTCCACAGTCGACCTGCTACAACGGAAGAACTGAAGGCAAAGATCGGAGAAGCAATTGCGGAAATTCCAGTTGAGATGTTACGTCAAACCATGAACAATTTAACAAAGAGACTTTGTGAGTGTTTTCATAGAAGAGGAGGTCACCTGCAAGATGTCATCTTTAAAAAATAAACTAAAATGTATGTATCCTAAAATGGCAACATTTGTACAATTACATGAAATAAAATTCATTTTCTAAAAAAATTTTTTCATTAACGTTATTTAATTTTTTATATTTCCCGTTTCTTCGAATCACTCTGTATATATATATATATATATATATATATATATATATATATATATATGTGTGTGTGTGTGTGTGTGTGTGTGTGTGTGTGTATATACAGAGGGAGGGAGAGAGAGAGATTCACGAATAATGAAACAAACTTTCAGAATAGGATCTACTGGTGAAAATAAAGAAGAGAGATTTTTTCTACTCCAAGAATAAAATGAAATCATTCTGAAATTCTTGTTACCAAATTAAGATGGTTTTATACTGAAAAACTGAATAATATAAATTCCAGAACGGCAGGTTGTAGTTTTCGAGAAACTTGTTACATAGCCCAAAAAATTTGAGCCCATCACTCACGTTAACAAAATTAGCAGTCGCTATTTTGAAAATTTTATGGTAAAATATACATCGTTTCATGTAACAGCAAAGAACCTTACCGAAAAATTTCATAAAAATCATTAAATGCGTTACAAGTAACCGAAACAACGACAAAGGTTGAGTTAAAATAAAATGTCTCTCTTTTTGCTTGTTCAATAATTCCAAATAGTGAATGAATGTAAATTAAGAAGAAGACAAAAGCTCACTCATGGAATTTAATAATTTACAGTGAAATCTATTAAAATTAAAAAAATTAGAAATTGTCAAAGAAATATATTTGTATTATACATAATTGTTTTATCTCAGAAGATGATTATAATAATAGTGTCAAAAATAAAGTTCGATAAAAAAAGTTGAGAGAATACTTGAATTAATTTATTTTATTACTGAAGGAAATAGTATACAGCATGTTAACTGTTAAAAAAAAATTAAATACATAAATCAGGTTGTGAAAGATGACAGATGAGGAAAACCAAACGATTAGTTCAAATAGAAACGAATGATGCATGAGTAATTGTCAACTACCATTAAATATTAAACAATTAGACGTAAATTAATTTTATAAAATGTTAGTTAAAGAATATTATTCAGTAATTTTCAGTTATTTATTTAATTTTTTTTAATGCTACGTATATTTAGTTTTTTGTTAAATTAAAAACACTTGTAATATTTTTGTTTAATATTATTGTTTATATATATATATATATATATATATATATATACATATATATGTAGAGAGAGAGAAAGAGCTAGCGCCTTATGTTACAGCTCATTAAACATAATTTTATTAAATTGTGTAATTTTAACATTTATCCTTTAAGTAAAAGTAACAATAAAAATATGTTTTCTTCAATAAGAACAAGGTAAGCGAGTTAAAAGCAGTACTTCGTATATATATATATATATGTCATGGTGTAATATCCGTAACTTCGAATACATGAAATTAACTATAGATTAAAGAAAAATTAAACCATTTTACTAACAATAAAATACACATACTTAAAACAAATTAATACCTATTAAAAATTATTTAATTGCTTTCAGTAATATATTTATTGTATTAAAAAAAAGTAATGATAACATTTTATGTCATTTAAACCTAGATAAAAATAAGCTGTGAAAAAAAGTGTTATAAAATTTTTTTATTATAAAAATTTATTTATAAATATTTTAACGAGTTTTTATTTTATTGTAGAAAACTAAAAGTGGTTTGAACTCCTAAATGATAATAAAATATCACATTTACAACTCGTCGTCCTGTAAACCTCATTTGAATAAATATATAACAAAGTAAATTAAAATAGAATTATTTATAATAAATTGAAATGAAATAAAATTTTTTTTAAATTTGTGTGGACACCACGTGACTTCCTTGTACACCTATTAAATTACGTATACACATTTTTTTTTTTAATGAAAAGTACATAAAATTTTATTTCATTAATAACTTCTGATTTTTTTTTATTGTTATTATCGAATTTATTGGACTTTTTTTTACAATCAGAGGTTAATAATTATTAATAAATCAATATATTTAAATTAATAAAAAAGGAAATGAAGTCGGATTCGAACCTATGTGCCTTCGCCTTGTAAGATTCAAATATTTCATTAATTAAAATTTTATTTGGCTATAACTCTGGAACAAATGAAAATACGTACCACTTACGATATATTATTGAAAAACTCTCAATGAGGGCTTATTATTTCAGTTAATAAAAAGTCCAAAAAACAAATGTTTTGGATTTTGGGCTTTTTTGGACACTTTTGGTTTATTCGATTGAAATCAAAAGGGGAGGTGCACAATTAGATATTACAGCAGTCGTAAATCCAAAATTTCAACATCCTACGGCTAATCGTTTTTGAGTTGTGCGAGACAAGTACATACGTACGTACAGAGGTCACGCCGAAACTAGTCAAAATGAATTCAGGGATGATCAAAATGGATATTTCCGTTCAAATCTGAAAACTGAAATTTTTTCACGATCACAATACTTCATTTACTTCGTACAAGTAAAAAATAAATAAATAGATTACTATAAGGTTATAATGTAAATAAATTGAACATGTTTTATAAGTTTTATTGTACAGTAAAGTGAAAAAGTTGAAAGAAAAGTTAAAAGAGAATGGGAGAAGAGCTTAAACAGTAAACATATACGAAAACATAAAAATGGCCACTACAACCAAATTCATAAAAACAAACATTCTGATCTTCTCAGACGATATTGCAATTGTTGTAAGAGATGTAGACGAGGTTAAAATCAAAATTCAAAGACTATGTGAATGTCCAAACAAAATTGCTCTTCAAATTTCTTATGAAAAAACTAACTGGTTTTTCAATGAAGAAGAGAACAGAACTCAAACCCTAAAGATTTCCGACAACAAAGAAATAGAGTTAAAAAATTTTAATATTTCGGAGAAATCATAACACCGAGTATAACTGAAAAAATGGGATGAAGAATAGAATACGAAAAATGGAACCTGCCTATCATCGCCTGAAGAACATCTACAATGAAAAATTCCTTTCATATAACTCCAAATTGAAGCACTATAACACTTTAGTTCTACCGGAAGCACTGTATGGTGCAGAATGTTTGCAGTTTTTTTAGAACAAGAAATAGCAAAAGTAAAAAAAAAATAATTTTAAGAAAAATTTATGAACCAAATACAGGTGGAATTTACAAAATGAAAAGTGAAA
Organism: Lycorma delicatula; assembly: GCF_047948215.1. Classification (NCBI taxonomy): domain Eukaryota; kingdom Metazoa; phylum Arthropoda; class Insecta; order Hemiptera; family Fulgoridae; genus Lycorma; species Lycorma delicatula. The sequence goes on from NC_134462.1 coordinate 70,501,630, forward strand.
AAATAGAAGACTTAATCGGGAAAAGAAGATTATAGTTTTATGGACATTTATGCAGAACGAACAACCAAAGATTGTCATAACATATATTTAATTTCAACATAAAAAAAGCCACAAAGACTAACCGGTTTAAAGAAATAGAAACAGATCTAAAAATATTAATCATTTCTAAGGATCTGTATGAAGACAGAGATAAATTTAGAAAAGTGATTCGAGAATGTAAGTTTCCACAGAAATAGAAAAAGAAGGGTGTAAACCTGAGAAGATGGACGGAAGAAAGGCGACAAACAACAAAGAAAAAGAATGAAAACCTTTTTGAAAAAGAAAAAGAAGTCAAAACTATGTAAACGAGTCCATAGTGGTCGGTACGAAAGAAGAAAAATATGGTAATTTAGTATTTGATTAATAATTATTGAAAAAAAAAAATATGTATATATATTTATTAATCTACTAAATAAATTATAAATATTTATGTAATTATGACCGTAAAATGAAATCAAAATCGGTCACATCATTTTAAACTCGAAAAGTAAGTAAGTACCTACATTATACTACTAGCAGTGCCTATTCAAAATGTGCTTACAGTAGATGTAGACGATTAAGAGAGAAATTTGTTTTCACATATACTATTAGATCACGTGATCAATGTGGACAAACAGTGGTCGACAATCATTGCACTACAGTCAATCATTTAGTACAGTCTGTTACATAAGATATTTTGTTTGTTACAATCTACGCGTAACATTAAATTATTTTTTAATAATTGTGTGTGTATGTGTGTACTCACGTGTGAAACAGTTTGTAATTTCTTTGTGTTTGTTTATTTGTTTTGCATTTACGTATACATATTTATTATATTTTTTTATTCATCTTTGATGAATAAACAAAAAGAAACAATCTTTAACACCCAGCTTAAAAAAAAAAAAACAAAAACAAAATTCTACGTAATAACCTACGTAGTGTTTTGAAAATTTTGTTTAATTTAATACATAATTAAAGTCTGCCATTTTTTAATATGTTTGGTTTTTAACAAACTTCAAACTTATGTTCGTATTTACTTTCTGTGAATTTTATTCTTAGTACTTTACTCAAAATCAAATTCTCTACAAGTTTATCTATTTAACAAAGTTATTTTACGTTAAACATAAGATAGTGTGTTTTTCGACCCCAACCTTATATCTTTTACCCTAGATTTCTCAAAAAGTACTAAAATATAGTCTGGGAGCTAATTTTTCAGGTCGGGTTTCATATAAAACCACTGAATTTACACCTTAATTTGTTCCCAAAAATTACAACATCGTTAATTTTACTGAAGACGCAGAAATCAGGGAGAAATCTTTCTCCAACTGACACTCGCGAACGAATTGTTTTCGAACCTACGTAAATATGCCCTGAAAGTTACATTCTGCGTATGTACCACCCTGTAAATTTATATATATATATATACCCATCTCATGTCAGATTTATTTAAGAAGCCGAGGGGTAAACTGCTTTCCCATTAATTTCTTTACCGAGCCAAACATTCTGTAGTACTTCGGTATACTAAGACAAAAATCAGGACTTTTTTGGGCTCTACAAATAACATTTTATCTTGTTCTCCACGGACCTGACTATGACAAACACAAATAAATCTTTTATTCTGATTGGTATTTAATAATACATTATACAGACCACGTTAAGAATGCATAAATATGGAACTCCGCGATTAAAATAAAAAGAACTGCCTCAGTATTTACCTGAATAGATCAAGGGAAATCGTGTAAAACCTTGATCAAGGCAGAATCACGTAATATACGATTAATCAAGTAATGGGTAAAAGATAGATGTGATTAACACATAAAATAATGTGAGAAATAAGACAAATACATAAAGATACTAAATAAAAAGATTAACTGGAAAATAATATATTATTTTGATAATATATTAACAAATATTCCAATGTAAAATGTTCTGTGTTTTTTTTTTTTTTTTTCATTTGTGAGGTCAAAAAATAGGTTATTTCATTTGAAAAATCTTGTTAAGCTTGAAATAAGGTCAAGGTGAAGGTAAAATCCAAGGTCACCATGAGGTGTTTCCCTCCACTGTGAATAACTTTTATTTAGATCTTTTTTTTTTATTGGGCATATTTTACGAGAAAATTACCTGGAGGCGATTAAAATGATACAATATATTACTGGCTCATTGAAGAAGGCATAGGGAAACTACTTCCCCGTTACTCTTTATAATAAATTTACCTTTGGTTGCTTGCTTTTTTTTTATATTGGATGACTTATTTTCGGAAATGAATTATGATTCATGTCAGATCGTCTATAACCATTACAGCTGTGGCACCAATCACAAATAACGTAAAGTAAGTTTACTGGTTAAAAACTGAGATTATATAATCTCAGTTTTTAACTGAGACCCTATAGGCTTTTTTGGGTAGATTTCGGTCCATCATTACATACATTTATACAAATATAGCTGAAAAAAATACAAATCAAAAACTGTTGCGATTTTTTATATTTTAAAGGAAATGATATTTACAAATTAAGGAAGTGAGTAATAATTCGGTTATATTAGTTTCTGTTGTATAAAAATTGGTTAACAAATCTTCAAAAATAGATCCGGTTACATTTTCAGAAGAGAACTAAACGGTTTAGTTTAAATTTATTTATTATTTAATTATAAATAGGAATCCCTTATTCCATTGTGTGTATGTATGTATGTGTGTGTGTGTGTGTGTGTGTGTGTGTGTGTGTGTGTGTGTGTGTGTGTGTGTGTGTATGTGTGTGTGTGTGTGTGTGTGTGTGTGTGTGTATGTGTGTGTGTGTGTGTGTGTGTGTGTGTGTGTGTGTGTGTGTGTGTGTGTGTGTGTGTGTGTGTGTGTGTGTGAAAAACCATTTGTTTCGGTCTCTACGGACTCTCTTTACGGTAATAAAAATGGCTTCAAAAGAAGCCTATGAATATCGCTAATCACTGTTTTTTGGTCAAGAAAACAGTAGTTCTACAGTGACCGGATTATAATTTTACCTCAAAAATGTCAAACGATGGTCGATCTAAACGGCATGAAGTTTTATAAACTTCATTTGAAATATAAAAAACGTTATTTTATTTTTGCATTAGAATAAAATTATTTTTGCATTCGGGAGACGATCATCTTGTTGCAGAAAGTTAATGAATTCCGAAAAATTATCGTGTACATTTAAAATTGTCTTTTTAATTTTAGCATTATCTGATTGCAAGAGAAACATTTTCCAAAGGCAGGTAAGGAAGATTTGGATAGGGGTTTTTTAAGATAGTCCTAAAATTCCTATTAAATTTATTCCTGAAATTAAGCGAATCGTTTAAAATTTATAACAAAAAACATAAATTTTTCTTTAATAAAAGTCTTCATGTACCGATTTTTAATGGAAGTAATAAAAAATGACTAATAATTTAATAACATGATAACTTCTGTATGGTGACATTTAAAAATAAATGTGGTTTAGATTACACCGCAAAAATTTCAAGAAAAATAATATATATCCAAATTATTAAAAGTTTAGCAATAACAAAGTCAGTGTGTGGTCAGATATATATATATATATATATATATATATATATATATATAAATCTGATACATATATAAAAAAACCACATTGATTTTTTGATTTTTTTTTCATTTACAGCTGTATTAGCAGCTGCAAACAAAAATATACGAATCATTGCTGCAAAAAAAAAAATAATATTAATAATAAATAATAAAATAAATATATATATATATATATATATTTTAAATAGAATAGAAAATATATTTTTATTTTTTTTTTGCAAATTTTCAAACAAAAAGCTCGATAGCGTTCACCATTTACTGCAACAGTGTCTATTGCTCTCTTCGAAAAAAAACGGCCCAATGACGCCACCACCCCATAATCCACGCCAAATAGTATTTTTGTTCGGATGTAACGATCACTGTTGAATCGAATGTGGACTGACATCATCCGAAATAAGGCAATTTTGCTTATTTACAAAGCCAAATAATGATGTTTACAAAACGATCAAGCCAAAAATTAGCCTAATCTGAAAATATGACTTTTTAAATGAAAATTTGGATCCACTTTTAGCTGCTCTAGGGTTCAATTAGCAAAGAATGGTCCTGTGATTTTAATTCTTGGATTAGTTAAATCTTATATAAGTGTTGACCAAAAGTAGAGAAATGTTTCTTCGAATTTTTTAACCAAACGTTTGGGCGATTATGCACGCCATAAATATCGTGAAGTGTATCATAAATATACACTCGTAGCCGTAACCGAGTCCATATTTCGATAATAAATTTGTATGATTTGTAAACATCGTTGAAACGAGTAGAGTTCCATGATGATTTGTCGTAAGCTAATTAAAACAAATGACTCATTAAAAGGTTTTAAAAAAATCATTGTCAGGACCACAATCTGCTAATTTTTTGAGTTCGATATGAAAGATCTCTTATATGAAATAAATATGTGTTAAGAGGTAGATTTAAATAATAATAGTAATTCAACGCTCAGAAATGGTATCCTCATGTAATATTAAATTTTTTCCAAATTTTCGATTAAAAAAAATTTAAACATTTCCTGTATATCCATTCATTGTAATATGTCTGTGTTCTAATATATATGGCCAATCATAGCGGTCCAAATTGATTAATAATATGATTAAAATTTTTAATTAGAATTCTAATTTTCAATCTAAATTATGTTTTTTTTTTTAATTTGAACTGAAAAACAATGTAAAAAAATAATAAAATTAAGAAATTATTACGTATATCTCCACCAAATTTACCAATAAAGAAAGTAAAAAATTCCTTAGCCTATTTTTGTTGACATCAAAACAGAGCGTGACGTTTATCGAACGTCAGAATCATGTTTTTTTTGGATATTAAGATAAATTGTTCGATGGAAACAAGAAAAAGAAGTACTACGTCAACCAAAGATACATAATGAATCCAGCATTAATTAATTTAGAACTAGAAAGAAGATTAGAAGATGTAAAACAAAAAATTCTAATATAATAAACAAGAAAATTGAGAGTAGGATAAATCGAATATTTTGAGGTTATAAGATTTGAACAAAAAACAGAAAAAAGAGAAGTGAACCAAATAAATAATGATAAAAAAATTAAATTAGATTTAGTAACTTGTGGACGGTTTTGTTTTTAAAGTAGTTAATTTATATATATATATATATATATATATAGAAAACTCTTTTAAAGTAGTTAATTTATATATATATATATATATATATATATATATAAATTAACTACTGAAGCAAATTACAGCGAGGTAGTCTCCTTAAATGTAAAAATTCAAGCTTCAGTTATCCAGAAAACTAATTATTCTAGAAAACAACAAAGAAATGCTCATCTCACTTCACATTTTCTTTTAAAAATCTCATTACTTTCGTTTTATAGTTTCATCCAACATTTTTAAATATATATATATTTTTTTTAAGTAAGCAACCGGAACTTATAAAAAAAATCTACTTTACAAAAAAAACACAATTATTTTTGAATTTATTGTTTTCACTAAACTTATCTTATTTTTTTTCAAAAGCTGGTTATGGAAAATGTTAATTTATTATTTATTTGACGAAAAAATGGATTTCCCTGTTTTGTATGATATAATTATACAAGTTTCTACCAATCTATTAATGTTTTTGGTTTTTTTAAATTAACCTATAACCATATCAATAAATCAATAGTTCAGTAGGTTAAACTAATGATAAATAGCTAATTTTAATAAAAAAAGTCAATAATAAATTAATTGTTGATAAGCGGTTACTTATCTTACGGTATGATGCTCTAATACATAACAAGATAATTTGTTTTCGCTCTAACTGTTAAGTTTTCTAAAGAAAAAAAAAAAGGGAAAATGTAACTGATTAAGCATATTCTATAATCTCATAATCCTATAACTTAAAATAAAAGAGGATAGATATCAGTTCGAAAAAACAAGTTTAGTAGAACTTTGTTGCCAAACCGAAGAAAAGAGCAAAGTACAGACATCCCCAGTGACAGCCTAAGTAATAAATAATTCAATAAAATTTTTAACCTTAATATATAAGCTGAACTCTGTGGTATAGTAGTACCATCTATGACTTTGATCCGCAAGGTTCGAATCTTGAACTGGTTTGGGATTTTTTCATTCGCAATTTACGTATGCTTGGTTGTACGTATATCTGTTTGTATACATATTTAAAGGAGGCCAAGTTTTACTCGAAAAGTACCTTATTTTAAAATTAGCTTGTTTTATAATCATCGGATAGGCAAAAGTCTTAGGTAGATGTTCGGTCAAAACAGCTTTTACCAAACTAAACCAATACCAATGACAAACAGTCCTGAAAATCCCTCCATGTTTAGCGAGGATCAAGTGAATGTTTAGTCAGAACTCATAGAATACTTACTAGCCGTAGAAATGATTTAAAGGCCCAAAAAAAAAGGATACGGACGGATTATTATTACTAAGAGATGATAAGTTTAGATGTGATAAATTAATATCTAACCCTTCCTGAAAGATATTTGACATTAGAGAACTGTCATAAATCTATGGTTAAAATCCTTACGGTAATACAATACCAATCCATATGGTAATAAATTTGCTGAATTTCGAAGACAGTACCACATAGCGCAATCCTCTTCTCACAACTGAGAAACCAATAACTGTGAAAGAATCCAGCACCCGAATAACATTATATCTGATGGTTAGCCGTATGATTTTCAAAAAAGTTCCTAAGTCATATGAGTGACCACATATTCAAATCTAAAATTTTCCGCTTTTTTTCAGAAATTGGTGGGGCAAAAAATAGATCATTCCATTAAAAAAAAATCGTGTTGACCTTGAAATAACGGTCAAGGTCACCATGAGATATCCCCTTCCAGTCCGAGTAACTTTTGTTTAGATCATTTTTTTGTATTTTGCGTAGTTTACGAAAAACTCGCCTGGGTGATTAAAATAAAACACTCGATATACCGTATACTACTATATATACTGTATATATTTATCTAAATATATATATATATATATAAATATATATATATATTTAGATAATGATAATAATAAAAGGATTTTTTTTTTAAATATACCGATATAAACTAAAATACAAATCTTAAAATCGACTTAATCATTTAATCTTTAAATATCGACTTTTACATGAATTCTGCAGTAATAAAAAAAAATCTATTGAAACAATAATTTGGTACCAACTTCAAAAAGGTATAATTTAAAGTAATATATTAAAAAGTATGGTTTTTAGTGAAGTTTTTTTTGTTGTAAGGTTTCATTCTTTTTTCCTTTTTCTAAATATGGTTAGGAGTAGAAAAAGACCGGTATTTGTATGGAAAAAACCCAAGTGGTGAAAAACCGCATTGATAAAAAAAATTTTTTATTCGCAATATGTATCTTGCAATCTGTTTAACTTGTGAACGATAGCCAACGCCGTTCCCCAATGAGATGAGGTTGACGTATGGCATATCAATGAAATCTAATCTTGTATAGAATCAAGCCGACCAATTCTGAGATGTGTGGTTTATTTAATCCCAACCACCAGAAGTATTATAGAGAAACAATTGTAAATAGACTGCTACCATTCCTGTGCTAAACTTCTATAGAATATGGAAAAATATATTATTTTTACTTTTCCGGCATCATAGCTCTAGAGCATTGATTTCCAAAGTGGACCAGGTGGACCCCCAGGGGTCCACGGGAGACTTGACGGGGGTCTACGTTGGCGTGACAAAAAAATGGGGGTTCACACTTCGTAAGCGGGGGTCCACGAAAATTCATCTGGTTTCGATAGTGAAGAACTAAAATGTTGGCTTGACTTTGCGTATCAATCTAGGCAGATAATGTTTTCAGAACCTCAACAAATTTTTTAACTAACTTCTGAATAACACTTTTCACTGGTGCATTCTTTTCAAACTTCTCCCTGAATTTTCACCACTGTTACTTGTAAAAACTTGCATATTCCATATTCACTTTTTTCGGAAGCTGTTAGTTCGTGGAACTCAGCCGTAACGCAAATTTTCATAGTTAGATCTAATCTTCACATTTTCCGTCGACTGGAAATATGGTAGAAATGTAACTGCAGGGGTCCACCGGAACCAGCAAAATTTTGAAAGTGGTCTATGAGAAAAATAAGTTTGGAAACCTCTGCTCTAGAGCTATGCTGGAATAGTCAAAAATGGAGTATGGGTTTTTTCATTTCTCGAGGTTCCTTGACCCAGGGACCCCCAAAAAAAACAAAAAAGTGGGGGTAATGTTAGTACGTATGTACATGTCTTGGCGTGCTTGAAGCTTAATAACTTTTGATTGGATAAATTAATTTTGATGAAATTTTGTACAGACTCGTGTATATGGGGCTATTTGTTGGTACAATTTTGGGGTAAATATCTTCAGGAAGTAGGGTAAATAGTTTCTTTGGGGTCAATTTTCTCAAAATTGTGCAAGCATAACCTCACTTTATATTAAGTTCATTACATACATGCATACTTATCTTACCATTTTTAAAAAAAATTCCCCCAAAATTCTCCCTTCTCTAAAAATTAAAAAAAAGTTATATTTTTATTTATTGCATATTGTTTAACCAAATTTTTTGGAAATTTATAAAAATAATTTAAATGTCAGAATGACATCATTTTTTTTTTTTGGACGGGAAAATAATAAATAGATAATATTTATAATTTCCTTATAACAGTCTACTCTAATGTAAACAATGATAATGACAAAAAGAAAAAAATTATCTTCAAATCATCTGGGCACGATATGTAATTTTTCGTTTAAAAATTTCAACTTTCAATTTTTAACTAAAATTATATACAAAAAATTGGGTGGGGCTGTGTCGGGTCACGCGGCCTTTGGTTTAACGTGAAACGTTATACACCTTGGATAAAGTTCCTCCGAGCTGCAGACCGATCAACTTACCTGTAGAGTTGAATGGGAGAGCCACCATCGTATTTTTTAAAAATAAAACTGAAAGTCTCCAATGGAAAATTTTAGTTCCTTCATTTAACTCTACAGATAAATTGGTCGGTCTGTATGTCAGCGAGTCATTTTTAGTGTATTGGATTGAAATAAAAACGAGACATTGACTGCGTACAAAATTTAATTTTAATATAAAACAGACACTAAATGGTACATGATATTTATTTCAACTAATATTTTACGACAGTTTTGTTCAATATTGGTCTCTGATATGAGACGTAAGAGACATAAGGCGTAATAAGCAGCGGTAGAGGTGCTTGCGCCGTCGGCGTCGTTCACTGAGCCCACCGTTCCAGCTTTGCGACATACCCGAAACAGTTTCGCTCGCTCGGCACCAGATATTCGGGTACCTGTGCGTGGCCCATAACCTCCCCTTTCCAACGATATGCGTAATTTATATTTCCGGATGGCTTTTGCAGCCGGAAATTTTACATATTTTACATTTTTTAATTTTTTACATATAAATATTGTCAAAATACAATTATTATTACTTAAATCGATCTATCTTGACAAAGTCTAAATATAAACACACGAATCACCGCGTTTTTACATCTAACTGTGAGGTACACTGAATGTAATTGAGCGAGAGCGCCAGTTTTGGCCGATCTGCGCTATGTCCCCTCCCCGCCAACCCACTCGCCATGACGTAAACTCAAAATCGTATCGGCGAGCTGACCATGTAAGTTATAAAATGACACCGCATTTACGTCTCTGAGTTTAATAAATAGTTAGGGAGTTATAAAACAGGACGATCCTTTTCGCTACTCTACAAATTTCTGTTCTGATATTCCTATGTTTCGATGTGACTTTAAAGACGTTTCACGTCAAAAACGTGTAACAGGATGAGAGGAACTTTCTTTGGAAACAAAAAAAATTTCGGAATCAGTCCATTTGATAAATAATAAATAAAGATTTTCGTTTTTGAATTCGGTAAATAAAAATATTAGTTTTAGATAAAATAATGTGATTTTAACTCTATGGACCTTACTATTTCAGAAACGCTTTTCCTAATAAGATAAACATAAAAATTTACCTAGAATAGCTAAATTAAACAGAAAAATTTCTCATAGTCTTACGTTATGAATTATCCCTGTTTTCCCAATGTAAGACGTTAAGCATTCATGATTCATATTTCTTTCGCTTGGCATTCTTCTTTACCCTCCAAAATTCTCTTTCTCCAAAATTCAAAATAAAAATTCTTTCGGAAAAGACCTTCTTCCGTTCTTCAGACCATTTCGGACGTTGTTGTTTAGGCTTCGGCGCATCTGATTTAACTTCCCATCTATCTATTTTGTTTCTGTATGTATTTCTGTCTATGATAATTCCGGCGTGTTCTAAATCTTTTTGTGTTTCTGCCAGCCAGGGGATAGCAACTTTTAATGATGCTAAGTACGCGATATTCTGTTGGTCAGTCGGTTTTTCATATAATTTATTATTATTACTTTATTCTATTATTATATTTTTTCTTTAATGCAATGATAGATGTTTAAAATTATTGTGATTTATTTATAACTGTAATATATTATTTGAGTTTCAACTGGTATGTGTAGGTTTTTATAATGAACCCACCGGGTTGGTCTAGTGGTGAACGCGTCTTCCCAAATCAGCTGATTTGGAAGTCGAGAGTTTCGGCGTTCAAGCCCTAGTAAAGCCAGTTATTTTTACACGGGTTTGAATACTAGATCGTGGATACCGGTGTTCTTTGTTGGTTGCGTTTCAATTAACCACACATCTCAGGAATGGTCGAACTGAGAATGTACAAGACTTATACTTCATTTATACTCGTACAAATCATCCTCATTCATCCTCTGAAGAATTATCTAAACGGTAGTTACCGGAGGCTAAACAGGAAAAAGAAGTAGTAAGTTTTCATAATGAATAGCATAATTAAAACGTATGTAATTTATAGCCTGTTAAATAAGATAATGTGATCAGATAAGATAATATAATGAGATAATCACAAACAATATGTCGTTCTGAGCATTCAAGATGAATTTAACGATCAAGATTGAGTGTACTCAACGGTACCTTACACGCAGATATTTTATACAACGCGCGCTTCACCGAGACAACTGCAGGCCGTTTAGTAGGCTGCTTTTATGAACGGTATTTTCTGTTGATCGAGATATAACAACAGAAAAATTTGATTAGTGGAATAAACAACACTTAATCACTGCCAGTTTTGCACAAGCAGTTTTAACTGGTACAATATATGAAACAAGCCTCATTCTTCCATTCTGTAATTCATCTATCATTACCTTTAAGCAAAAGAAGATGGAATGTTCATTCAGTAAATTCTGTTAAATTCGTAGATTTATAGTATTTCGAAATATTTTTGGAGAATTATATTGATGAAAACAAATTTTTATTATTATTTTAGGATGTCAGCGGCATCATTTCATGATCGATTTGAGTGTTATTACCTGTACTTCCCAGCATTGCCACTTTAACATTCATACCTGACGCGTTTCTGAAAACTGAAACAGAATGGAACATAATTTCTGGCAATCTTAGATTCTTAGCCCTGCGGAAGATGGCTGAGGGGCTCTGATGCTGTTTTTTATGTATAGGTAGAATAGCAACACAAATGGCTAGGAGCCCACTGGGGTGCTTACTTTGTCAAGATAGGCGTTTTAGCATCATCCCTGATTAGCTGAGATATTTGCTGTTAGAATGACAATGAACGTGTGGAGAACTCTGTGATAGAATTGCGATGTGGGAAGATGTAGGCATTGAGTATTGACCTCGCTCCTGAAAGCGGATCAGAGCAGAGAAAGATAGGTATGTTTTCATTAGAGCTTATTAAATTTGTGAATCTGTTTCTTGATTTTTTTTTAAGTACTTCCATTCTCAAAACTACTCGTACTTTTAGTACTGAGTCTGACTTTTATTTTTATAATAAAATAAACTCATCTCTGTATAAAACAATAACAAAAATGTATTGGCACGAATAGAAAACTCTTTTGGAACCAAATTTCTTAATTTTATTAATAAGGAACTATAATGTAAAACATTTATTTATTTTATTTTCTAATGTGTAAGATGCAATCTTTCAACTAGTGAAACCCCATGGTCAAACCCCCATGGTTCAAATAAGCAACGCCTCATGGTGCAATGAGATGAGGATGATATGTATGAATGTAAATGAAGTGTAATCTTGTACAGCCTTAGATGTATGATTAATTGAATTCCAATCACCGAAGTTCACCGGTATCCACTGTCTTGTATTCAAATCCGTATAAAAGTAAATAGCTTTTACTAGGATTTTAATCTCAGAACCTTCGACTTCGAAAATCAGCAGTTAAACAACTAATTTGCGATGACGAGTTTACCACTAGATCAGCCCCCAGTGGGCTAATTTGCACTAAAAAAAAAAACCAACAAACGTATAAATAATTTAATTATTAATAAAAAACAACAAAAAAAAATATATTTTTTATAGTAGGGAACAAATTTTAAGAAAACTTTTATAAAAATATTCATATATAGGTTAAGCTTAACAAATCTGCTTAAGTAAAGTTCTCTCTAATCTAATATCCCCTTCAACAAAGGCTAAAATAAGAAAAATAAAATTTCCAGAAAAACCTTTCTGCATTTTAGGTCCGGGGTAATTTAATTTTTTTTGGACATTTTCTGATAGCTATATATGAATTGTAAAATTTTTAAAGATTCTGAGAAATGTTTAAATCGAAAGAAGATAGGGCAAAAGAACAAATATATATTTCAATTTTAAGAGGTGGGGGTTGATTTTTGGAAAAAAATTTTCCGAATATTTATATATGCAATATAGCATATATGTATTATATGGATTATAGGTGTAAACAAATTTTGTTTAATAAAGTTTTTCTAGTATGCCTTTAAATAGAATCAAAATTGTTTTTCGGCGATATCCCCATCCCTAAAGCAATTTTGAAAAAATAATGTTCAATGCCTTGTATTAGAAATATTTGAGGCGAATTTGAAGAAAATTGGTTTTGTCAGACCTTAGATATAAGGCCATAAGCAATGCAACATATATACATACATATTATGTTTTTTTTTTCCTGTGCATGAACTAACTGGACTCTAAAACGTAAAGACTTACAAAACATCCGATATCCTATTTGTGACATGATCGCCATACTTTACCCTTTATTATAACTATATTCGCAATCGCTACGAAATAATAAATTGACTATTTTGTTGCACTCGTAAACAATTCTAGTATTATTGCTAGTGAACATACTTGGGAATTTTTTTTTAGCCTCCGAGAATTACCGTTCAGGTATTACTTCAGAGGATGAGTGAGGATGATATGTATGAGTGTAAATAAACTGTAGTCTTGAACAGTCTCAGTTCGGCCATTCCTGAGATGTGTGGTTAATTGAAACCCACCCACCAAAGAACACCGGTATCCATGATCTGGTATTAAAATCCGTATAAAAGTAACTGCCTTTACTAGGACTTCAACGCTGGAACCCTCGACTTCTAAATCAGCTGATTTGGGAAGACGCATTCACCACCAGACCAACCCGGTGGGTTTCTTGGGTACTTTACTCGTCCCGTTTACACAGTTACTCAGAGCTTGGGCAAGATCAGTAAAATGGTTTGTTTAATGAATATAAATTTTAATGCTGACGTTTGTTAAAATAATTTTTTACTATAGTCAGACGTAAAGTCAATCCAGTTTCACAAACAGTTGTTTTGCAACGATATAATTTTTTTAAATATAACTTAGCCCGCGTATTCCTCAGTGGGCTAGGCGGAAAAAAACGTATTAAACGGTAGGATCTAGACTGGTGGGTGTTTATAAGGCGATCAAGGTTAGTAAGTTTGTTAATTAAAGAAAAATAAGAGGTTAAAAATTAAGATAAAATTTAAAAAGAAAAATATATGATATTTATTGTGTAGGTTGTAATAACAATGTTGAGATGAAAATAATGGAGAATTTCGTCAAACAGGAAAAGTAACTAATCAACGTTGTGTGTGTATAATAATTTACAGTAACTACTGTGTAATTTCTTTTAGAGGATAGTTATTACAACAATAAACTGCGTCGTTTTTTTACTACTGAAATTGTCTCTTTTTAAGAATATCATACTTACGGGAGTGTTGTTAATCATTTATAAGATACGAAAATAATAAAAATTCATAGCTTATAACATAAATAATTTTTTATTAGATATATTGTGTACATATATTTTAAAAGACATATTAAACCGTAAAAAGGACAATAACTTTTATGCAATGATTAAGGCAGCATATAAATTCGAAAATAATTATTTAATGTATTTATTTTAGGGCAAAATACATCCTGAGATGTACAAAATATTAACAATATTCCGTGTTTGAAAATACAATGTCTATTTTAATGAAGATCGGAAGCCATGATAATCTTATTTTATTTATTAAGTAATAAATACATTACGGCAGCGCTATTTATATTTTAAATACCTACATAAGAATTTCATTAGTATCTTGATGATATTCGAATCTAAAAACAGAAAATATAAATTACAAATTACTTTAACTTTTTTTAACCTGAATAAGATCGTTTTCAATCGACCATGAAAGAAACCTAGTGACCACTATTATTATGTAATTAACACCAGACGTTTATCATCCATTTATTACTATATTAGGTAATACGACAATATTTAATTACATATAAACCAGTATGAACATAATTAAATTATTAATAACTATAATTAAACATCTATTCATGAATATATGGTTACAGTAAACAACCAATTATAAGGGAGTGAATTAACTCGCTTTCCGACATCTGGATGACAAAAACAATTATTTAAATTTTTTAAGAAATATTTAGGTATTATAAACGAAGTTTTTTTTAAGTGTCAAAAATACAGATCATTTTTAAGTGTCAAATATACTGCTTTTTTTAATTTTATTAAAAAAAAAACAAAAATAAACCCTTTTCCACCCCCATGGTCCGATTTTGCCCATTAAGAGCTTGACTAATATTTCGATAAGTTTTAGGCAGTTATCCAAAGAATAGTAAGAACTTTAATTAAATTCAATATTTTACTTAATAAGAAAGATATAGCAATATTTTGTTTTTTTTTTCGAAAAAGCCCCCCCCCCTCCTTTCAACCCCCAAGGTCTAATTTTGTCCATTAACGAATTCGACCGAGATTTTAGGTCGTTATATTTTATGTATCAATTTGAAAGTGATTGGTGCAAAATTACGGCAGTTATCATATCCACAAGAAAGTGAAATATAAATAAATTTTATATATGAGTGTATATAAAAATGTTGAACTGACGGTGGTTTTGAGGTCTGGGGAATGTGAAATGCGAATATATGTCGAAATTTTCCGGAAGTCGAATCATGGTACCTATTGTAATAGGTAGCTTTACCTATTACAATAGGTAAAACCTAAAAGTACTTAAAAAAGTAGTACCTAAAAAACAGTTGGTAAAATCATATTTAAAGAAGGCCAATGGAATGTGGTATTCTGTATTTCTACACTAAAATAAAATCAGAATCCGAGGAACGAGGTTAATTTTGGTAGATTGGTTGAACCCATCTATACGAACAGATGAATTTCGGTGCTGATTCTTAAATAATTAAAGTTATAAAGTTGATTTTATCAATTTTTTATTACATTTGAAAATACTTTTGTATATACAAACTGAATGTTTAATATACCTGAAATATTAAATTAATTATTTATACAATATTAAATGTTTACTATAATTGAATTATGAACTGGAACTCTTACTGAATGCGATTGTACAAGAATAATGCGATTGCCATTTGTAGGCGACTGGCTGGAACTGAACAAGAATGACGACTGAAAAATGAATAATGAATGACCACAAGAATGACGATGGACTTACTTAAAAAATGTTGCTGTAGCCGCTGCTTCGTCAGGAGCCGAGTGTATCCGAAAGGAGCCGAGTGTATCCGAAAGGAGCCGAGTGACGTGTAAGGAGCCGCTGAATCGTCAGCAGCCGAATGCATACGAAAGGAGCCGAGTGTACTGTATATATCCGAATGAATCCGACCGAAGCCAAAGATATTTAAATTTAAAAATCCTATTAAATACATTAAAGGTCCCACATTTAAATGATAACAAAATATAAATATGAAAAGAGTGTTTAAATATTAAGGAAACTAAAGTCCGAACACCATCATCAATTTCTATGATCTTTTCACGTTCTTTATTAAAAAATTATTAAGCTAATAATAAAAAAAATAAAACTGTAATCGAAATAAGAGAAGGAGATGAAAAAAGGGAAGTTCTGTTTCAGAAAGGTGAGGGAAAAACATAACGTTTGTCTCGTTTGTTTTTTTAGAAAAAGTAATACAAGAATTGAAAAAAAATAAGTGGTAAAATTATTCGAAGACAAAAAAATTAATAACATTAAAATTAGTTGATGGTTTTTTTGGAAACATTAAAAACGAGTTACAAGAAATTTTTAATGATTTAGAAAAATTGTTAGAAGAGTTACTTTTAATCTGACGTATATGATCGTTAGGTGTCATCTTACGGTAATATCAAAGCACTCCATGTGTCTTGTCTCCTCTGTGCTTTCATTGCTGGTGGTCTCACGTATCGAACTTGTCGGGACCCTGCTTTTATTTTATAACTTCAACTTTTCGGGGCCAGGGACCTGCACCAAGGGAGACTCAGAGGTAGTTATTCACCCCTGGACATCTTCTGCCAACTTGGTTCGAATGATCTTAACCAGCATCGTGGACATCGCGTACCACGATCGTTTGGCCTGTAGCGTAGTACCGATGATCGGGTATGCACGCCAGTTCTCTCCTGCATGCTTCCCTAATGCTGCTGAAACCGATCGCACACGAACACCGTGTGTTCCGCGGTGTTCTCCTCCCCGTAGTAATCGAATTCCGCTGAGGGTATCAGCGTCCGCGCGCACAAATATGCCTTGAAACATCCGTGACCGTTAAAGAACTGGGTCAGCTCGTACTCTAGTTCCCCGTTTTTTCGGCACAGCCATCTCTGGAGGTCCGGGATCAGTCTGTAGGTGCATCTGCCTTTCGTCGGTTGATCCTATCTCTTGTTACATGTGAACAAGCGATCCCTCCGCATTCGCCTTACCCATTTCCCTGTACATCTGCTCCCTCTACTGAACGAGGAAATCCAGGGGCGCAAATCCGGCCAATATATCGGTGGCATCACCTGAGATGGTCCTGTACCCGCAGCGTACCGGAAGGGAAACAGCCCTGTGCATCCGGTTAAGAATTGCATGGGCTTTCCCCCTCTGCAGCGCGACGGACCAGAATGGTTCTTCATACAGTACTTTTGAGAACACCACCCGAGACAAATACCTATTTGATGTGCGAGAACCTCTGTTGTTGGCCATTATCCGACCGAACCCCATTCCACCACTAAACCTTCCAGGCAATGCTCGAAAGCATCAAATGAACAATTTAGCGAGTTATCCAGACATCCAGTCGGTTTCAAACCGATTATGCCATCGACGAACGTAATTCTCTATCGGAGGATTACAATTAAGCTTTCCACGGAACGCACGTCGAACCGCAGCAACAGGTACACATTTAGCAAACTGCAAAACACAAAAGTCTTTGAGTTCAGAAGTCGTCATTTTTGCTAGATGGCCCTGTCAAACGGAAAAATAAGGAATCAACCTACGGCCGCTCGCACAACTAAAACTGACCTTTTGTTTCTTTGATTTCAGCCTTAAATCGGCTCTGTACACCTTTCCAACGAATTAAAACCCCGTTATTTTGTACACCTGATATTTTTGATCGTAGATATTGATTATACAGTTTTAAATCGACTACAAGAAAATGAAAATATATGTATTCAAAATAAAAAACATAAAATCCAGATACGTACACATTTAATAATAATAAAAAAAAATAAGATGAATAATTTATTCGGGTAAAATATTCTCAATTTGACTGCGTATGATGTTTTTAATAGTTCAAGCCTTATTTTTCTTGAATTGCATCGATTTTGATGATTATTTTTTATTGTATAAAGGAATTCATCAAAGGATCCTGTTGTATTTTTTCAAGACAAATCAAATTTTTTAATGTAAAATTACGTTGTCTACGAAGCCGATTTGAAAATATTTTTATTTTTTTTTTAGTATTGGATTTTATGATTTAACTCATATCGCAGATGTTATTCTGATATTTAAAATAGTTATTTTATTTAATTATAATGAGAAAAAAACACTAAAGTAAATTTATGTTATATAGATATAAAGATAATTTACCTTTTTTTCAATTTGAGGTTATGTTGACTTTATATTGGTATATTTTTCAAACGCGCTGATGCAGTGGATCACAGTGGTGAGAGAATTTAAAGTTGATGTTTGTGTGTAGGGTCTCCTAGTTACTTTTATAATAACAAATAAAATAAACATCAAGGTTATAATAACTTAATTTTCTTATAAAGAGAAAATGTATTTTAATATTAAATTTAAAAAAAATGTACCTCTCTTAGTTTTCACATTTAATTTAGGTTTGGTGTATTTCTTGCGCAAAAAAAAAATTATACAAAATAATTATACAGAAGATATTATACAAAATAAAACAAGGAAAAATCGGTCTTCTTGTGCAAAACTGCACAAGACATTTTATAGTTTATTTTACTTTTGATTTTTAACAGCATTATTGATATTTTTATCAGTATATTCACTGACGTATGAATTTAAAAATAAATAAATGAACAAAATAGAAATTTGTACTAAAGTAATACTGAACAAAATAATTATTACACTGAGTTCATCAAACAGCAAAATCCTTTTATTCTTTTTTCCTCTAACCTCTAATTTCATATTACGAGAAATCTATCGGTGAGGAAAAGAGTTGAAATTCAAATGAAGCAGCTTTCTGTTCTTGGAAAGGAGCAACGCTGCTTCATTATATTAGAAATATTACCATTCCTGGTCGTGAGAAGATGATGATTATATTTCAAGGTTAAAAATTATTATTGTTAATTAATTATTGCTTATTATTAATTTCCTTATTCAAAGTACAGCTGCTTTATCCTTATAAGTACTTTTTAAACATTACAGCTTATTTTCATAATTATATAAATATATATGGTAAGTAATTATATCATGTTCAGCGTAAAATATTTTAATTTATACGCTTGTTGATACGTATAAAATGGTACTTATTTTAATATTCTTAGTTTATTTCTCTTAGTATTTCTTTTATGAGTATTTAAATCCGAAAATTTCCTTAGGAAAAAACTTTACTTAGTTACTGTTAAATTTTAACAAATGCTAAAATAATATGTGATAATTCCGCAAAGCTTAATTATTTTGTCGATCCAGTTCCTCAGCAGGCTTACAGAATTCACTTTTTAGTTTCTTTTCATAAAATTTACTTTATTTAGATACTAGCAGACACGGCAATGCTTCGCTGTTGCTAGATTTGAGTATATATAGTATATATTTGAGTGTATATATATATATATATATATATATATAAAATAAGAAAAAAGTCTGTTTGTATATTTATTTGTTTGTTTCGTAAATACCTCGACACTGGCGCCACCTAGCGGGTATAGTTTTTGCAAACTTTTTCCTTTCACGTAACTAATATATATTCTGAATATAAACCAAATCGGTCCTTAAATACAACTTTTCTAAATGTCTCAACTCCAGTGCCACCTAGCGGGTCCAAACTGATTCAGAAACTTTCGCGGGCATGCGCACAACAACCACTGAAATATAGAAATACTGGAATGGGCACTAGCGTTAGAAATCCGTGCCAACAAAGATAGCTGATTTAGAGGTATACCTCTCTTTGTCAACAGTCCGTTCAAAAAGTTTGTGACGATCTCTCATCACAAATCACAAGTTATCTTTCATAATTCAAGTTATTGTAGAAAGTTTTTATAAAAACATTTATATGATACAATGATTAACTCAATATTTATTTAATATTCATAAGCATTGAAATTTTTCTATTAATTAATAGAATTATGAGATTTTATCACTTAATATTAACTACAATTAAGTTTTATGGAATCACTTTCTGAAGGGACGGTACGTTAGGTACAATGCGCATGCGCTGCACTGTGCGACAATGAAAACTATACCTATAAATCAATCTGTCTCACGTTCGTTTTCCGGTCACGTTGGACATAGGCAGTGCCCATTCCAGTATTTCTATATTTCAGTGACAACTCACCAAAGTTTCATTGCAATCGGATGAATGGTATAGTAACGCCTACAGGACAAACAAACACACATTCATTTTTATATAAATAGATAATATTATAATTTTCATGTTAAGTTTTATTCCACCTATTTGAATGACATAGCAAGGTTAACTTCTTTTTTATCTGTGTGTATGAAGTGTACCGAATTTTCACTGTTCGCAATTATCGCATGACTTAAAATATCTATCAAATTAATAATCCGATCCACGGAAACTAAATAATTTTTTGCGTAGGTATTTTTATAAACTGATTTTAAATTAAAAAGGTTTCAGATTTTTTCCCAAAAGAATTTTATAATTAGCTTTATTAAAATTAATTCTGATATATATTGAACTGAAAAAAGATATGTTTTTAAAAAAAATACACCTTATATATATATA
Organism: Lycorma delicatula; assembly: GCF_047948215.1. Lineage (NCBI taxonomy): Eukaryota > Metazoa > Arthropoda > Insecta > Hemiptera > Fulgoridae > Lycorma > Lycorma delicatula. The sequence continues at coordinate 70,522,164 of NC_134462.1, forward strand.
TATAAGGTTTTTACATCCCGACCAATTATTTTTTTAATAAATTGGTTTAGGTTAAAATAATGTTTTTAAAAAATAGATTTGAAAAGTTTTATTTTTGTTATGTTTACATTCATGACAATCAGGAATGATATTAGTTTAAAAATTAACAATTGCAATTTGATAATAAAATGATTTTCAGTCACAATCATCTTCAGTGATTAGTATTATTGACTTCACACCTGACAGCTAATGTTGCTGGAGGCTATATATTTTTTTTCAATCAGACATATAAATACTTAGAATGTAGTTGAATAGTTACAGCCACATTCGCCAGTCATCTCATGGATATATATCCATCAACACTGACAGCAACCTTGATATTATACACACACATAAAAAAGGACTGTATCTTAACACACTTGAGATTATAAAATATAATAACTTACAATATACCAAATGAACAATTAGAACTCATATCACGTATACTTTTCAATTACATTCTTAATATGTGTATACCTGATTGAAAAATAAATGCTTGCAGTAAATCAGTTGAGTGAGGTCAACGTAAGAATAGTAGCATCAATTATTGAATACGGTGACTAAGCTAAATGTTTAGATGTAAATTTTTAAATTCGTTTTATTATAAAATATGATTTGAGTTGTAATTATAAAAGTTTTCTTTTTAAATTAAAAGTTTTAAACTTTACAAAACAAAGATATGAAATATTGAAATGGAGAAAATATAACAAAAATGATTTCCATTGTAGACTTGACTGAATGGTTTATAGCCCATTTAGATATGGCACACAATTTTGAGGATGAGTGTAGTTGCTGCTTTAGAAACCCTGAATATTTTATTAAATGACTCTGCAGTTGTAGCAAAAATGTAAATATTGATATATCAATTCAAAATCGTTGATCAGTTAGGTGGTGCATCCATCCTGGGAAGAAATGGATTACACCCAAAGGAGTGTAGGCAGGATAGATATCCACTGCCAAAAAGGAGCCTATCTGGATGAAACTGCTTGTTTTGTGCTATAATTCCTCCATACGTAAAAGTCTTTTCTCCCCTCATTTGCCCTTTTTTCTAATCTCTTGTTTCTTCTTTCCTGTTCTGATTTCTATGAATGAAAGTCGGATCTTAATAAGTCCATTTTGAATATATAAATACCTGGAGAACCAAAGTATTCTAAGTATTATGTGATGTGTTACGAGAAAACTGATTGAATACCGGGTTAAGGTCGGCTGGGTGAATTGGCGGGCCTCCATTAAAAATCCTGATGACAAATGTTATCGCTGTTGGGGCCAGGGCCTCATGTCCTCGACCTTTCGCGGGACTAATCGCTCGGCGTTGTGTTATAATTGTGGGCAACCAGGTCATTATCGGGCTGCTTGTGGGAACCCACGTGTATGCGTTATTTGTGGGAAAACGGATCACCGGACGGATGAGTGTGCTGCCCGCGAGTGAGTTGATGCCCTGGTGTTTACAGGCTTTGTGGAAGGTGCCCAGTGTCTAGCTTTTCAGTTTCTCCTACGTGAGGGCGTTCCGGTTTATCGTAATACCGTGAATGGGGTACTGGACAGCCCCTTGTAGAGTCGGCGTCTGTCTACGCTTGGGTGGGTGGCCGTCGATGTTGAAACACGGGGACTCTGGTGCCCCGGAGCTGATAAGACCGAGTCCCGGCAGGTGCGACCTGTAGGTCGCGCTTGTTAGAGGCAGGCGCTTGAAAGACCGAGTCCCGGCGGAGGTGACTTTCGGGTTGGCTCCGTTTGAGGCAGGCAATGCAAGACCGAGTCCCGGCTTCCTGGGTGGGGTCACTGGTCACGACTTTGTCAGACCTGGTGGCTTTACACTGAGGTTAGAGGCAGGGCATGGACCTGCCTGTCATGCCAGACTTACAGCCGGTAGGCCGGTAGGCTCGTTAGAGTAACGGACACTCCCCCGGGCTATGTTTATGCTTCACGTAGATCCAGCTCTGGGGAGAGATGAAAAAGAAAAAAGTATTATGTGGTGGGAAGGGGTTCAGTCAGAAGGGTTGGAAAGGAACTTTGTTTGTTCAGTGCCCATAATGTATCGTCAAAACTCTAAAATATGTATACAGATCACGGAGATAACAGTTAACTTTAAATGACTTAAGTATAGTTTTGCTTACGGGGGGGGGGGGCACTTACGATGGAGAGTATGTTGATGAATGAGATACAATTCTGTGCTATATATCTGACTTTATCACACAGGTCCATCAACAGAAGGTTAGGGCTGCTAGGGCAACGAGGGCATGAGGAACAGCTCCCTGTTGAGCTGCTATTCATTTGTGCATGCACAGATGGGTAGCAGTTATGAGGCACAGGGACTCTCCTGTCCTCTTTTCTACAAGAGGACAAGAGAGTTATTCTTGACCGTATTCCCATCAAGAATGCTCTTTTGTGTGTTCTCATTTGAGGCAAAAAGGCATAAAGACTGAGTCCCGGTTCCTAGGGTGGGGGAACAGTAACGACATAATCGGGCCTGGTAACCCTGCTCTGGGAGTTAGAGGGCAGGTATTAGTAGATAAGATCCAGATGGCTTATAAAAGGACACTACCCCAGATTGTGTTATGCTTCACTGTGGAATCTGATTCGGGGAGAGAGGAAAAAATAGTATAATTTTAAATGAATTTTATAAGTTTTTTGACTCTTCTATTATTGAATAAACCAGGTATATCACATGAATAACAATTTAGTTTCAAAAAAGAATATATACAAAATAAATTAGTTTTAGAAGGCAGGCTTAAAATAAATAAACCATTTATATGGAATTTATGAATATGGAAAAAGAACTTTTGTAATATAGAATGTGATAAGAAATTTAAAATTTTAAGAAAATTTAGATTTAATACTGTAAAAGAACTATTTATAATTTTTCAGGAAATAAATACCAAGTATAAAAGTAAAAGAGAAAAAAAGGCAAGATTTGAATTGGAAAGAAGTAAGATAATATAGTTGGCCCAAATTTCTTTAAAGAATATAGAAGGAGCAATAGAGAAAGAAATTATTTTAGTGTGAGTTGAAATTTTTTCACCAAATCATCTTAAAAAAAATCAATTCTGCATCACATGAGATTCCACCAACCTATATTTCTAAAATGGTAGCCAATAAGTGTAAAGCAAATTAAATCAAAAAATATTTTATTTTCTTCAATAATTATGTGACAATTTTCTCTTATTTGCAGATAATATTATGTATATATTAAAAATATATACATAAACTTAATACTCCAGCCAGTGATGAGTCCTTCTTATCATATCTCTCTATTCTCTATAATTCACTTTCATTCTCCAACAATCATTCTTTTAAAACTATAACTACTTGATTCAAATATCTAATTGCATGTTCACCCTGATTTCTCCAATTTGATAACCTTTAACTCAAAAAATTTTAGTATCCTGATTTTTGTCCATTTTTTCTACCTGGGGAAATTACAGTATTCTTTTTTAAAATATATACTTTTTTCTTGACAAACAAAAAAGAAGAAAAATAAATCTGTATAAAATAATGAATTAAGAAGACTAACACAAAAAGCAAATGAGAAACAACTTGCAAATAAATGTTCAGGTATGGAAAATTTGCAAAGAAAAGGATGGTATGAACCACTATTTAAAAAAAATAAAAGTAACACATAAGATAAATGGAGGAAGAATTTATTAAAAGAGAACTAAAAGAGATTACTAGGAGAGATGGTGAAGTGTAATGTAAAGAGAAAGAGATATAAAAAGAAGGAAGAAATATATGAAATATTTATACCACTCAAACAGAAAGCCTTATAAAAGATAACGGTGAAATGGAAAATGATGAAGTAGCCCCTATTTCATCTTTTTCAGAATAAATATTAAGAAAAAACATGAAAACATGAATGATAAGAAAACATAAATAGGATAGAAAAGAAAAAGCCAAAGAATACCTACACAAAAGAAGGAAAAACTGAACTAATAAAAAGATAGAGATTTACAATATTAACAATAGATTGCAAAAATTAAAGTAAAATAGACACAAGAATAGCAGTATTTAAGGAAGAATTTAATAGATAGAAATAGTTATTATGGCATAAGTTAGAACTAGACTTGAAAAAGATTCTTGAGGATTATTTTGTCTGAAGTGTAGTTCTGTAAAAATGAGAAACATAGATACAAAGAAAAAGAAATGCTGGATAATTGGAAATACAGGTTTGGAGGATGTTGTAAAATATTAAATGGATAAACAGAGTAAATATGAAGAAATAATGAAAAGAGTGAAAGAGAATAGAAGTCTAATCAGAACAATTTAGAATAGAAACCTATTTGGCTGGGATATATTATAAAAGGAGAATCCATGTTTCTAACTACCTTGAAGCAAGGAAAAATAGTAAAATAAAAAATATGAACGTAAAAATATAAGAAAAAACTTAAATAAACACCAAAAAACAATTTAGTAATAAAAAATTATACTTAAATAAGGCGCAAAATTGTTAATTGTGAGGATGGGTCATATTTACCTTTTTGACAAATGCGCGCGTTTAGCTCACACCGCGGTCACCGCTCGACTGATTTCTTTTCAAACACGTTTAGAATACAGCGTTGGCTCCAGCTACTGAGAAGAATGGCAACGTCGCGCGCGTACGTAAAAAATATTTGCATTTTTAAACACACTGTATCATTTTGACCCAACCTCAATGACGCCGGGTTAAACTTAGTTGGATATTTTGTTCAATGAAAATTATAAATGTATTAAAATTCTACTATAATTAATATAATCATTACAGATTGTAATATAACAATTTTCAAAAATATCTACGGGTAACTGGGATAAGTAATTTTATTGGTAAATGTTTAATATACAGATTGATCAACTCAAATGGACACCAGATCTCAGAAACTATAAGATTATAAAAAACTTTAATCAGGGAAAATTCCCTAGATTTTTCCCTACATTAGAAATACAGTACTACCATTTTTGAAATCTTCGCCCTTTTTGCAATATGGCGGCCAACTTCATTACTTCAAATGGAAACCTAATGTTTTTATTACATTTTTTGGTAGAAAATATTATTTTAAAATATTTTTATTCTTGGGTATTTTTCTGTAAACGCAGCTGTTAGGGAACTAAGGAATTAAATTATAAACTTAAAAGAAGAATAAGACATCTTAATGGTAAATAATTATCAGCTGTTGCATTTTTGAAAAATTTCGTAGAATATCACAAAACATTGACCACAATTGTTAATGACTTTTCAGGAGAGCAACTGTTTGCATAACAGCATAATAATAACAGAATAGTAAGAATAATTAATTAGATAAAGCTTGATAAAACAGCTATTCTTGTAGTTAACTGTTTTATTAAGCTTGTTATTGTTTTATAACGACTGGGAAGACATGTTTAACACGTCTGATTTCCTGTGTAACTAACGTTGTTAGACTTAATTGCATTCTGCTGTAAAAATACAATTCTAATATCATCTGAAACGTGCATAGACAAAACAGTGAGTCATTCCTTTACATCAAAGTATGACTTCTGTAGGATTCATTGTAAAATTTTATTAGTCTGTTATATTTGTAAAATAATGTTTATAACAAATAGCACGTACATGTTATTTGTAATTGTACAAACATAAGTACACTCAATGATGCTGATAAGACAAATCAACGGAAGAAAAATAAATAAAATAAAATAACAAAATATTACATTGTATTTCACATTGTTGTGTTTTGTTACCATGACACACAACAACAACAAAATTATATAAATATTTACTTATATTTATACATTTTATACAGTTTGCTTTACTTTTAATATAATATCTTAAGATTAGTGTAAACTACTAAATATGTTACTAAATAATGTATCAAATTCGAGTTTAATAGCCTGTTAAAAAAAAAATGTATCTTTGTACGTATGTCAAGTACCACAACCAAACTGTTACAAGAAACCTGATATGGATACATGAGATATTAGTCACTACTGAAAATGACATAGTCATTTTATGTTATATAACATACTTTATGTTATGTAGCATAGTCAATGACATATGTTAGACTTATTTATATGTTAGAGAACGACTATGTCACTCTGAAGAACAATAGGTCTTATAGGAATAAAGTCAGCCTATAGTAAACTTTCCTCCAATGTCAGTCTTACTATAATAAAGTAAGGAGAGACGTAGTTTGTTGTCGGCTTCTTAATTGAATCAGATATACTAGTGCACATAGCACATCAAGCTTGTTCAGCTTGATGTGTTAATCACATCAAACTTGTTCAGCGTACGGTGGGTTAAAAAAAGAAACTTGGGTACTGTTATCTCCACAACCAGATTATTTTCACCTGGTCGTCAGGTTAATTAAATATATCGCTAAGTAAAATAATTCTCCATTCGTCTTACACATATCAGTGAACCTTGTACACTGATATGTACAACGTGTACACTCAGTACAAGGTACACATTTATATTCTAGTGTACACTCGTTTTCTCCTTTTCATAAAAAATTTGCAAACTGTCTTTTGTTTTTTAAGCTAAGGAATCGAGAAATGGTACAAAGAATTTGAATGCAAAAGTCATCTTCATCTTAACTCTATGTTTATAAATTGTTTGACAGCCAATTCCGTCAATCAAAGTTCGTTTTGAAATATAGCTTTACATGCTTTACAACCATAAGAAAGACGGGAATTATAGTATAAAACAAAAAATTAACGTACGCTTTTTAACCGAGAAGTAATGAGTTACATTTATTCAGTACATTTAATTAGCTGGAGAAACAAATTCTTATCGTTTAAATTATGAAATTTTGACTCATTAAATAAATCTTTAATAGAATTTTATATAATCTCGTACGTCAAATAAATGAAATTAATAAAAAATAAATACATTGCGAAATTTTTTTCGCGATATCCCCATCCCCTTAACGAATTTAAAAAAAATTAACATGATCAGTGTCTCTCATATATAGAAATATTTTAGGCAAATTTGAAGAATATTTTCTTTGTCAAACCTCAGATATAAGGTCAAAAGCAATGCAACACACACACATGTTTTTTTTGGTCTGGATAAACTAATTGGATTCTAAAACTTAAAGATTTGTTGAACAAATAAAAAACAATAATATTTTCAAAATAAATGTCCAAAATCTGTTCACCCACCTCAAAAAAATTTCTAAATAAATAAATAGTGGCTAAGTATACTGCGTCAATGGTATCCCCTCTCACCACAAGAAGCGCTAGTGTATAACAGACGTACAGCTGTTGTAGTCATCTGCTATGTTGTGGCGTCACAGGTTAGCGGTAGAATTAAATAAATGAATAATATTTAAAGTGTAAAAACGTATTTAAAGTGACCACTAGTACCGCCACACCCGCGCGAAGAAAATACGGTAAGCGTGCGCGCTTTAGTATGAATCATTGAATTAAATAAACAAAGAATATTATTTAGATTTAATTTACTAAACATTTGGCACCGTTGGTATTAATACAATTGTATAAATTAAATTTCCACTTACCAATTAATTTTATTCTTGACGACCGACTATTATAAACGTAACAGTTTAATTTAGAAACGATTATTGATTTGAATTTAAATTAATATCCCTGAAAATTCCTGAAGATGGAGTAACAGCTTCAAAAGTAACAATTTAAAAAGTTACACTTTTGAAATTGTTGGTAAGTGGAAATTTAATTTATACAAAAAGTATTATATTTAAATAAAATGATGAATATTTTAAAATAAGTTGTGTGAGTGTGTGTAAGCCGTGCATCAGAAAAAAATACCGTGTGTTGTTTGTGTTGTCACTTTAACTGACAACTGTGTTGTCAGTTTTTTTAATTTTAACTCTGCCGAATACGCAGGCTCAGTGGCTAGACGGAGAGAAAGCGTTTTAAACGGTATTAATATCGATAAATATTCATAAAATGTTTATTTTATTGTTTTCTAATGTCTATTTTTTTATTTTTTTTCATAATTTTATTATTTTTTTAATGCAATAATCAATATCTTTCTTCCTGGAATTAATTTTAAAAGCAACATTATTTTTATAAAGGTTATCACAAATACAACAGAAAAATAAAATTTTACAAGGATTCTTGTAAAATGTACAATTCACTTATCATGGAGATATATATTTTTATAACTGCATAGGTCATAAATAATTGGTTATAAACATGTTTATCTCTAAAAAAGAAAAATAATAAAATAAAATATGAAAATATATCTGCCAAACTAAAAACACTGTATCTTTTTAATAATTATTACTAATTATACAATTTTTTTTCTATAAATAAGTATTTTCAAAGGAAAAATGGAGATGTGCACTAAATTAAATTTTCATACAGATATTTCTATCACAAATCAAGAAAACCTAAAATTATCTATTTTTAATACCATCAATTTCTAATTAAAACCTTAAATAAACACATGTATTTATTAATCATTACAAACAATGTTTATTTATCAAAAAAGGGTAATTACTAAAAAATATGAAATAGGTCATTAACGTTCAATAACATTAAGCTCTGTCTTAAAAAATAAAATAAAATACGTATTCCATAAAAAGCTTTTTCATTAATGTGTTTTGACGCAATTATGAGTAATTTGTTTTAAATTTTAATGAAAAAATTAAATTTTTTTGATGAATTTTTTAAAATTATTTTATTAATGTTTAGACGGTATCTTTTACGGTATGTTTATAATGTTTTAATGACGTTTTTTTTAATTCCAAAACCGTAATTTTTTTTTGTTTTGCATTAACATTTATAATCAGCTTTATTATTCAATAAATATATATTTAATCTGTATCGCTACGATAAAATAAATACATAAACAATATTTTTTTCTAAAGTTGATCTTTTCAATACTCTTATCACATCTGTACTAATAATTATTGTATATATAAAATAGATTCAACTTGATCCACCCAAGTACAGAAGTGAATAAAATAAAATGATACACACAAACACACATACACACACACACACACCTTATTTTTTCATGCAATCTCTATAAAAGCGCTTTCGCGGCAACCCGGATCTTAAGTTGTGGATTTTTTCTTTTTTGTAAAATATTTAGGGTTAAATTATATATTAAACTTAAAATTAAAAATGATAAAATTAAAAATTTCATACAAAAATGTGACGTCAAGTATAAGATTCAGTTAAATTAAATAAATAATAATAATAATATACTACACGTTTTTAGCCAGCCAATATTATAATGAATTTAATTTTTAATCTTAACATTTTTATATTTTTAATTTTGAGTTTAATATGTAATTTAACACTAAATATTTTAAAAAAGTAAAAATCTACTAATGAATATGCGAGTCGCCGCGAAAGTGCTTTTGTAGAGATTTAATGAAAAAATAAGGCCAGTGTCATTTAATTTTATTCAATTCTCTACTTGGGTGGATCAAGTTGAATCTATTTTACATATACATAAACAATAATGCAAAAATTCTACCGACAATTTTGTCAAAATATCATAACTGCTCTGCATTACCATTTCAGAACCGCTCCACTTACTGTTTATTTAAAGACAATTTTTTTTTTAATTTAATAGGTTGCTTTACCTCTTAAAAACTTGGTACCAAGTTTTACTACAATACTGCTTAGCGTAGAAACACAATAATTTAAGAAATATATTATTTCAACCAGTTATTATTATTATTTAAAAAAATATATATTTAACTATAATCGTATTAATAATTGAAGTCAATAGCGACTTATTGGTGTAATGCAACTGTACAGGTAAATGTGTTGTCTTGAACACACTCAGGTCGACCATTCCTGAAACGTGTGATTAATTGAAAACCAACCACTAAAAAACATCGGTTCCCACGATCTGGTATTCAAATCCGAATAACAGCAATTATCTTTCTTAGGAATTAAACTTGAGAATCTTGACTTCGAAATCAGTTGATTTACGACGATGAGTTTGCCAATTGACCAACCCAGTAGATTTTTTTTTTTATTAATATACTCTATCTAATTAAATATAAATAATGTGCAGACGATTAATTTTTACCCTTTATATTGATCTGATCTTGATCTTTACCCTATATCAATATTAACTGATGTTCTATCGTGTTCAGAAGGAATCGTATAAATTTTTCAGTTAAATTACAATAAATTTGAAACTTAGATAAAATTTGGTTCATTATTCATTTTATCACTAGAAAGCAAAAAAATGTTGGTTTTGGCTTGAAATTTATAATTTTATAATTTTCTCTGCTGAATATAATGTATGGAAGGGTATATAAATTTCTGGTATTACAATAAAGATATTATTTATTAACTATAAATTAAATTTTATATTACATAATAAAAAAAAATTGAAAATAAAGTTGTTAGGTATTTTACTGGCATTGATTATTTATTCTTATACAGTAGAAAAATAACGTTAGGTAAATTTTTTGTTAAATCTGTTTCTTACTTTTTTATGTTCCCCATCTCTAAAATCATTTTCTAATAATTTTTTTTTTTGTTTTTTCTACGTTTATTATTTTGTTTTATTTGTTTTTTCTACATTTTCTTTTTTGGGACATTTAAAAATATAATTTACAGTATACCAATGTTCGGTATTGATCTTTAACAGAGAATTGAAGGTTTTCGATGTATCGGATTTACATCAGGATTTCTGAAAGAGTGAGACAACCCTAAAAAAGTGTTTTCTCTGTCTTAGATATTATTCGATAATTGAAAAGGTCTTTTGTTTCATACTTGTATGTTTTTTTATTATTGTTTAAGGGCTTATTTATACTAACCTAAGCGTAAGAATTCTCTACTTAAGATATTCTTAGTTATATCAAACTACAAATAAGTTTCTTAGCATGCATCTCTATGTGGTGATTATCAGTATTTTTCTGTATCTTTTCGTTAGTGGATTTAAAACTGTTAGTAGAGTTAAACAAAGATCATCAGTTTCTTAATTGAAAGTATATACGAGGGTTATTTTTTTTTCAAGGTCCGATCGGTCACGAAATAAAAACCCGTGCAAAAAACGGATGAATATTTGCGCATATGTGTTGCGCAGCGTCTCTAGTATGGCCTTCAATCACGCCGCGTCACTTCGTTTGGTTCTGAACACGCAGCTAGCACGTAAACATGTCTACAACAATAGCATCTCCCGTCAAGTGTGAAGTTCGGATGGTAATACCATTTCTTCAGGCTGAGGGGTGTAATGCAGCTGAAATTCATCGACGAATAAGTAATGTGTACGGTGAAACTTCAATGAATGACAACAAAGTGCGACAATGGTGCAGGAACTTTAAAGCAGGACGTACAGATGTTCCTGATGCAGGCGGTCAGGGAAGGAAGCGAGTGTCAACTGATGATCTCGTTGAGCGAGTGGATGAGGCGATTCGAGAAAATCGTCAGTTCACAATTTCTGTATTGAGTGATTCGTTTCCTGAAATTTCAAAGTCAGCTCTCTACACCATTGTGAGTGAGAGACTTCAATACCGCAAACTGTGTGCGACATTGGTTCCCAAGATGCTGTCCGACCATCACAAAACAATGAGAATGGACGCCTCCCTAACATTTCTCCAGCGCTACCACAATGAAGGAGAAGATTTTTTGAGAATTGTCACAGGGGCCGAGACACGGGTCCATTTCGAAACTGAAGAAACAAAAGAATAAACAGTGGATGCATTCTCATTCTCCCAGTAAACTAAAGAAGTTCAAGCGAACCTTCTCCAACAGAAAGTGTATGGCTACTGTTTTCTGGGACCGGAATGGAGTTCTCTTGGTGGAATTCAGAACGTGGCACGACCATCACTGCAGTCTCATACAGCGTAACTTTTCAACGTCTACGAAGGACAATTCAGAATAAGCGGAAAGGAATGTTGTCATCAGGCATTATCTTTCTCCATGACAATCCTCGGCTGCACACTGCAGCTGTAACAAAGAAGCTCCTGCAGCGTTTTCGTTGGGAAGTGTTTGATCACCCACCATATCGCCCGGACTTAGCTCCATCCGATTTTCATCTCTTTGCTCACATGAAACGCTAGTTAGGATGACAACATTTTGGCACAGACATCGAGCTGCAGACCAGCGTATAAACATGACTGAAAACACAGGCGGCTCCGTTCTATGACGAGGGTATTGGAAAGTTGATACCACGCTACGACAAATATCTAAATCGGAGTGGCGACTATGTAGAGAAATAGCGTAACTATGTAAGTACTTGTTACAAATAAAAAATTTTTTATTTTCACTGTGGTTTTAATTTCGTGACCGATCGGACCTTGAAAAAAATAACTCTCGTAGTAGAATTATTTGGGAGAAAATTAGCTAACTAGCTGGAAAGCGGTGCACCAAACTTATTACTAATTACACTTATTGGTTACTAACTTGGCGATTAATATTTATTATAAAGAGGATGCAGTGTAATTCCTCCCTTAAAAATATATCCTAAGAATTATAATTTACTACTAAAAATTCAATGTTTTAACTAACCTACTGGGTTGTTCTAGCGGTAGAATCGTGGTAGGAAAACCGCTGTTTAATAGCTGATTTCTTCGAATGTTTTGAGGTTCTAATCGTAGTAAAAGTAAGTTACTTTTTACGGATTTGAATACTGAACAGAGGATATTGGTGTACTTTTGTGGTTGATGTCGTTGGGGTTCAATTAACCACACGTCTCAGGAACCGTTGGCCTAAGTCTGAACAAGACTACACCTTATTTACAAGTCATATGTATTATCCTCATCTCACTGGATCATGAAGTTGCTTGTTGTTCACTAGTTGGACAAATTACAGCGTACACATTGGGAACAGAAAGTAAAAAAAGTTTGATGTGAACATCACATGACTTCCTTGTACGCCTGTTAAATTAAATATACACATTTTTTGCTGCACTTCATTTAAACTTATTTTATTTGAAAGTGAGATACGACCCACCAATTCTTTAATAAAGTGGACAGTAGATACAATTGCTGAAATATTAGTTTTTATTAACATCAAATATTTATACAATATTAATTCAACTATTTTACATGAAATATTAACATAGAGTAAAAGTCCCTTTATTAGTCGTATTAGTAGATCAGTATTATTCGTATCACCGTCAGTTGCTGATTAAAAAAAGTTTTAGATTTCTGGTGTGTAGTATAAATAAAATTTAATAATAATTAAACTATTCCCTTTAGTAAACTCCTGTATACTGGTTACAAATGTTAATTTCGACCATACGGTGTAAAATCTTCAGTTTTTATTATTGGATTATTTGGTGACTAATCAAAAATGAAAAAGAAGCAATCATACAGGATAATGAGAGATAACATGAAGAAATATATCTGAAAAAAAGACAACAAAATGAACTTGAAGAGGAAGAAAATGTTAAGAACAAAGGAAAATGGTAAATATAAAGAAAAGAAAATGTTAAAACGAGAGAAAGAATAAAAAAATTAAGAGAAGATGATAAATATAAAGAGGAAGAAAATGTTAAAACCAAAGAAAAAATAAAAAGGAAGAAAATGTTGCAAACAAAGAAAGAATAAAAACATTGACAAAATATGATAATATAAAGAGGAAGAAAACGTTTAGACGAAGGAAAAAATAAAAATATTGAGAGAGGGTGATGAATATAAAGAGAGAGAAAATTTTAAAACTACAGAACGTGTCACAGATTAAGATCAGAAGAATTATATCAAACCAAAGAGCGATTAAATGATTGGCAACAAAAAACAAATAAACGAAACGATGATCGATCAACTGTGACTTAGGGAGAATATTGTCCAATAATATAAGAGGAGTAATGAACTAAAAGACAAGAATTTTTTGCAATTTATTAAAGATCAGGCATGCATGCCTCTGTATATGTTGTTCTTGTGAGGGTCTATTTCTCAGTCTCTCTGTAGTTAACTTTAATGTGGATGAAATTAAACAGAAATTCTATAATAGTTAAATAACATTAAATATAAATTAAACTAGAAAATCCAAAAATAATTCGATTCAAAATTATAATTTTTAATTAATATTAAATAATCATATGTTTCACAAAATCTATTACATAAACACATATGTAATATGTGTTTGCCTATTAAATTACATACTCACATTTATAAAGTACATAAAACTTTATTTCACTAATAAAATTTTCATTTTTTTTTTGTTTCTTTATTATTATTGAGCAATTATTTAATGTATTTTTTTTACAATTACGGGTTAAAATTATTAATAAATCAATATATTTAAATAAAAAAAAAAGAAAAGGAGATGAAGTCTGATTTGAACCGATGTGCCTTCACCTTTAAGATCAAAATATTTCATTAATTAAAATTTCATTTGGCTATAACTCTGGAATTAATGATAATAAATACCACTTATGTATCGTTGAAAAGTTCTCAATGAGGGCTTATTACTACAGTTAAGAAAGAGTCCAAATATTTTAGATTTTGGGTTTTTTGGACACTTTTGGTTCAGTCGATTGCAGCAAAATGAGAGGTACACAACTAAATGTAATAACAGTTAGTTCTAAATTCAAAATTTCAACATACCGCGGCTAATCGTTTTTGAGTTACGCACCATACATACGTACGTACGTACAGACGTCACGCTAAAATTAGTCAAAATGGATATTTCTGTTGAAATTTGAAAACCGAAATTCTTCGTTATCATAATACTTCCTTTACTTCGTACAAGGAAGTAAAAAGGAAAAGAATAGAGGTTTTTCATAAATTGTATTAAAAAATGAGATGATAAAATGTTAAACGAAAAAGTTTTAAGCGACTGGAAAATCCTGTAAAGAGGTAAACTCGATCGCTGAACCATGTATTAAAACATCCTGATTTAATTAATTTGGCTAAAGATCAGAATAAATAAAACGGATAACCGAAGAAGAAGAAAATACTAAATATAAATATAAATTAAAATACCTGCACAAACTGTAAATGAACAGGTAATAGCATCAAATATCAAATGAGATGAAAAAAACTTGAAGTATAGATAAAATTGTAATGAAATTTTTTCGGAAAATCATCCCATAATTTCATCGAACCACGATAGGATTATGTTATTGTTTTCCTCTAATCCAAAAACTCACCTCTATTTTTAAAGAACAAAGTTTAAGATTAATTAATTTTTTTTTTTTCAGGAAAGATCAGTAAACTATTTTAAAATTAAAGAATATAAAAGAAAAATTGATAAGAAAAGAATTTATAGATAGATTTAAGCAGAAAATGGATTATAAGTGTAACATTTTAATTCTTTAAAAGAATTTGGGGGGAGAATAGAAAAATATCTACGTAAAATAAATTAATAATTTATCAATTAATTATAGTGTAAAATCAGAAAAAACTTTCATTATCTTCTACTGCTAATAATTATGTCGACCTACGTCAACTTTTATAAAATAAATTAGACTATTACTTTAAATTAAATAGAATTAATACTAACAATAAATGATGAAAATTGTATAAACAAAATTAATAAAACAGTTTTTTTGTTAATTGACGTTATTTAGCGTTAAATTTATGCATTATTTTATCTATAATTATATATTTTTTCTTGCTTACTGTAATTAGACATCTGTTTTTTCTAGACAATTCGATTAAAAATATATTAATATTTGATTTATTTAATAATTAAAAAAAAAAGATTATTGAAAGTAATTTAATACAAATTTATAATTAATTTTATTTTTAGGCGACTTCAATAAAAAATGAGAATGCTCTCAATTCAAACCATTTTTTTTTTTTTTTTTTTTTAATGTAAACTCGTATTTATCTTTTTGAAATGGACCAATTTCTATAAAATTTTTATTTCGGAAAAGAAGTTGCTCTGATAATCCGTTAACAGTTTTATTCATATAATTTTAAGTTTTTTTTTTTTTTAATTGACAACAAAGTTATTACACTTTTGCTGACATCGGTTATAGTGGAAAAATAATGATACACGAAAAAAGGTTTAAAACATTCAACAAATCCATATTTTTAAAAACTTTTTCTGTTCCGATACCCCCAAAATCACCTTTGAATAAAACCTTTTGATAAAACTTTTAAATTCTACTGAAAAATGTACAACCAATAAAAAAATACTTAAGATTTCCTTTTTTGGGGTGGAGGATTGAATTATGATGAAATTTTATAGTAATATTATTATTAAAAGTTTAAAAAGACCAATAAAACTTTTAAAAACATTAAAAACCGATATTTTTAAATTTGAATTGGCTTTTCTACCCCTGACATTTCCCCTAAAATAATTTATTTTGAGTCGTTAGCGCTAATACCTAGAAAGACATAAAAAATTCCGGTTAAAAAATATGCAATAAATAAAAAGATATCTTTTCGATTTTTTAGGGAACGAGTGAATTTGGGAGCAAAATCTTTTTAAAAGTGGTAAGATAAGCATGTACGCATGTTCTGATCTTAATATAAAGTGGGGTTATGCTAGAAAAATTTTGAAAAAATGAACACCAACAAAACTATCTACCCAACCCATTGGAGATTATCTTATACTTTTACCAATAAACTGCCTCGTATACACAATACAGGACCCGAAACCTTGAGTGATCTAAAAATGTGGGTTTCAAAACAGTCGGCCTCCATCTTAAAAATATTAGTTATAACTACCCGTACGAAGTACGAGTAAAAATGTATTTTACCCGGTTGTCAGCGTTACTCGAAAAATACCACTAGGAGGTGACCGTACTTCGTTTCCTTTTCTTTTTTTAAGTTTTTAGTCAAGTAACCGGAGGTAGCTGCAGCCAGTCGAATCGCATACACGCGTACAGTATCAGTGGTTGTGTTGGTTGAGCCGCCGCACCGTACACTGTCGCAACTTTTAAAAAATCGAAATTAAAAAAACCCAAAAATGGTTTTTAGATATTT
Organism: Lycorma delicatula; assembly: GCF_047948215.1. Classification (NCBI taxonomy): domain Eukaryota; kingdom Metazoa; phylum Arthropoda; class Insecta; order Hemiptera; family Fulgoridae; genus Lycorma; species Lycorma delicatula. The sequence goes on from NC_134462.1 coordinate 70,538,963, forward strand.
ATCTGAAGAACATTTCCAAGCTTCAATCTAGTTAATATCTCGTTTAATCTAGTCGGAAATTGGAAAAATTTGCAATCATGTTCAAATTTTTTACCTCTTCACCGCTTTCAAGGTGGAATTTCAAAAAGAAATCTAGAAATCCGTTGTTAGGTATTTACATGAGAATTACACATACCAAAAATCAAGTTGATATCTTCATTTGTTAACGAGAAAATAAAAATAAAAAAAATAGTAAATTTCATTGTTACTCCATTTTAACCCTTTAAACTGGGAATTTCAAAAATCCTTTCTTAATGTCCATTTACACAGTCAGAAAAACACTAACATGTAAACACATTTCATCAATTTATCTTCAATAGTTTTTGCTGAGCGTTGATGAATCAGTCAGGACAAGTTGTTTTATAAGTACAGTTAAATGTATGTTTTTTAATTATTCTTTAATTTCTACATTTTAAAGTTTGTGCCAAATTAACTACTAGTAAATTATTGACAGCTGTTTGGGTTTTATTTCGCTTTAACCTTAAAAAATGAAAAAAAAATGAAAGAAAATAAGTTAACATTTTTTTCTTTTTTAATTATGTTTAATTAATAATTTATTAATTTATATGGTATTTTACTTTATTTCTGTATAAATAATCTAAACAAACCGAATAAGTGTTTAATATCTGGTAAATATAATTAAATGAATTCATTAAAATACTTCATAATAGCTATTTTAAAATGAATACAGTTAAAGAAGAAGAAAATAATAAGCGATATTGTTCGTTCAAAGAATATATAAATATTTATTAAGTAAAAGTAACTAATAAATGTAAATATTACTATATCATGTTACGGCTAATAATAATGTGTATATACACACACACACACACACACACACACAACAGACAACGATCAATCACATTAATTTCTTTAAAAAAAACAAAAAAAACATCTTTTTACACTTTAATAGATGTGATAAAATTATTTGTAACATTATATTTCAGTAACAAAATGTGTACCAGTCATTATTATTTCTACGTTAAATTTTATAGGTTAGTAACACTTTCTATTATCTGTTAAATTTGCAGAAAATTATCTTTGAAAAGGAATGAGAAAGAAGCGTTAAATAACCTTCTACATCAACTGAACAAAAAAGAAAATAAACGTAAATAAAGAAAAAGGCTTGAATAAAATGCGTTATGAGTTAAGTGTTCCATACATCTTTTTATTCTTAGTTTATATGCAATCTACGAAAAGAGATAAAGAGAGCGAAAAATTATTACGGTGGGAATAAAAATTTTTAAACATAAATAGTATTAAGATATAATGATGATAAAAATCTGTTTGATGGAATTACATTTTTAATGAATCTCTTCTCTTTACTTGTCTTGTTTCCAGTACCTTTGTTTTGCTTTGATCAGGTCAATTGGATAATAAAACATGAACAAAATTTGTGAATAGGAAATTTATTTGTTTAGAAATCTTGTATTTTTTCTAAGAATAGTTTTTATACCAATATTTTAGGTGAAAATGAGCCGATCTCATAAGGAAATTTAGGCGGGATGAACAAAAGTTCCTAGAAGGTGAAAATCTACCTTAATCTATATTCTGGATGAAAATTAATTGTTTCATACTACAGTTCCTTTATCGGTTTACATTGGTGAGTCGCAAACTTACAGCGCTACTCTCCGTTAGGTAAGGTGATAGTTGAAGGCCCGGCCTAATCAATTATATTTTAACTCTTAACTAAACCTCAATATTGTCCCCGACGACCTTTAACTAACAATACATCCTGACCCGGCGATAAATGGATTTAATAAACTAAAGCCAATGAACAAGGGACTCAGCTGTAAATTGTTCCTAGATCAAGAAAGCAACACTAAATACTTGGATACTTTCGGGATATCATATAGACCACTCAATCAGATCCTTTATTGACAAATCGTCCTTTTTTACCATTCAATTCTTTTCCGTATAATTGATCCTTTATTGCATCCTGAACGCCGTAGAGGAATACAACCGCCTTGTGAACGATCCCGGCCGCCACACTACCAACTCCGTTCCTGGCTCTGATGGGCCTACCAAAGGTCATCTTTTAGACCCTCTAAACATCATAACACAACACAGTTTGGCCTGTGTAAGGATGCCACCGATGCAAATTCCTCAGAAGACATTTCTATCAGTGTATTTACACAAATTACTGTTGCCTCTGTATGGCCTCTTCGAACTACGACCACCTACCATAACTTACAATTCTCAACTATCAAATTAACCGAAGGCGGAAGCGCCGACCCTTCCTCTAACATCGAATTTTCACACATCTAACTTCAGTTAGACTATGCACTCACTTGATTGAGTCTTTAAACACTAAAAATACTATCCTCATACCAACAAAACAACTGTTGATCGCAAAAACGATCATTTTGTCCTAAAATTCAATTTACTCAAAGTCCTCTTGATTTAATTAAAAATTTGATTTAATTAAAAATCAAGAAACAGATTTACAAATTTAATAAGCCTCTAATGAAAACATACCCTACCTCTCTTTGGTATGGTCCGCTTTCGGAAACTAGGACAATGCTTACACCCTCCAGCTTCATCACAGAGTTCTCCGAACATCCATTCTCATCCTAATAACGAATATCCCAGCTAACCGGGGCTCGATGCCAATAAGGCTTTCTTGTAGTAAGCACCCAGGCAGACTTCTAGCCACCCGGGTTGCTATTCTATATATAATAGCATTAGATCCCATCAGCCATCTTTCACAAGACTAAGAATCTAAGGAAGCCAACTACTATGTTCCACTACATTTCAGTTTTCCAATTAACTTGTAGAGCAAAACCAAAATTAATCCTTGGAAGCTCTCTAGCTACTTTGGTACGTTCAGCTTCGTATCTTGAGCAGACATATAAGCCATGGTGCACATCATCAACGGCCCTACACTCCGGACACAAGTCTGAATTAATCAAACCATTTTTACAGCCAATGATCCTAGGTATGAATCAGCTATGAACCGATCAAAAGGCTTTGTTTACCTCAAACAATTAAATTCCTATCTGATAAAATTGAGTCTTCTTATTCATATTAAAATATACCACGAATTAAAAAATACCAGTTACTTATAGAAAAAAGGAACTGAAATTTTAATTATTGTGCAAAAGCTAACGCTAATTTTGCGGTGGTTCCCGTTGTACAGCATTTGATGATGCTCTATTGTTCTATTAGTTTATATTCTAATCAATCTGAAGGCAAGCTTATTTATGAAGAATACGTCACGAGTAGTAAGTTGTAGTAGCTTGCTTGGCTTATAAAACAGGGAATGAAGAAACATTTTAGTAAATTTAGGAACCGCTTTTTTTGTAGATATATAATCGCGTCATTTTATTAATTTCTCAAAAATTATCTAAAAGGTGGTTGGCCATATATTATTCTTAATAAGGTACGAGCTGTAAAAAATCTATACACTTCCTTTTCTTCTTCTTCTTTATCCCCTTTGTGCCGTTAAGTGTCTGGTCCAGCTATCCGTTTTTTCTAATCTTTTCGGTCCGTTTCCATTATGCTCCAATCCTAAAAAGTGTTTCCCCCTCTCATTTAGAATTCCAGTTATCTATTCCTCCCATTCTATTCTCGAGGGAATGAAAATTTACAATACTTGCCAGGCAAAATAATTATTTTTGAAGATACATTTCTTCACATAAGATATTTAAAGATAATGAGATTCATTTTTTCTGAGTTTCACGGCCATACATATGCGGGATTCGAATCCGGGACCTCCAAATGAAAGACTGAGACTCTACCACGCCGCCACAGAGATCGGCTCATGACATTCATGGTAATTTGGTTTTACAGATAGGCATTTTACAAAGAAAGTTGCTTTTGAATACACCCACGAGAGAAACCCAAAGAACTAGAAACAATACTCAATTGTAAGAATAAATTCAAAATTTGGTCGATTTTATTAACTATATTAAAATGGTGGTTATTATCTGCCGATATAATTAAAATTGATGGTCTATGGTAGGTTAAATATTTATTTAGAGATGAGCAATGTAGCAAACTAGCAGATGAGCAAAATAGCTATAACCGAGTAAAAACCGGAAATTCTTTTGACGTCCGTACTACATCCATTTCTGATATTACTCTCTTACTGCAACAAATTTCAAGTGTGTATCTGGTTACGGACTACAGAGTTATCTGTAATCAATATGTTTCCTAATCATCGAAGGAAACATGTTGTTCCAAGAAAGAAAGAAAGAAAGAAAGAAGAATACCGTTACGGCCAGTAAATTAAATGCGGTACTGGTGGTCGAGATAAACTTGAAGTTGTCTGTTATGGTTGGCATCTCTTCCTATAAGGAGAATAATTATTAAGCCACATACTTGTGAAAATGTTTCTATGTGCGCAAACCGGGAAGCTTTGCTTCACCCTGGGTTACATTTATGGAATTAAAAAATAAAATAGAACTACAACAAAATATCAAAGACAATAATTTAAAAAAATTGATGTAGATACCATATGACTTGCTTGTACGCCTATTAAATTATATATACAATTTTTTTTTAAATGTAAAGTGCATAAAATTTTATTTCAATTATAACTGATTTTTTTTATAGTTATTATTGAATTTATTATAACTTTTTTACAATCAGAGGTTAATAAATCAATATATACAAATTAAAAGAAAAAAGGAAATGAAGCCGGATTCGAACCGATGTGCCTTCCCTTTGTAAGATCCAAAATATTTCATTAATTAAAATTTTATTTGGATGTAACTCTGTAACCAATGAAAATAAGTACCACTTACTATATATCGTTAAAAAGCACTCAATGAGGGCTTATTACTGCAGTTAAGAAAACATCCAAAATCCAATTTTTTTTACATTTTGGATTTTTTTGGACATTTGCAAGTCGATTGCAATCAAAAGGGGAGGTGCACAATTAGATGTTACAACAGTTCTGAATCCAAACTTTCAACATTCTCCGGCAATCGTTTTTGAGTTATACGAGATACATCCGTATGTATGTGCATCTTTACGTACAGACGTCACGCCGAAACTTGTCAAAATGGATTCAGGGATGTTCAAAATAGATATTTCCGTACAAGGAAGTAAAACTTAATTAATTTTTTAAACATGAGTACAATAGGTTCTTTAAAAATTAAAAAGTTATTCCCTTTAAAAAGCTTTAAAAAAATAATATTTCTACTTAGATATTGCAGTAAAAAAACTTGCAAAGTTCCCGGCTAAGCCGTTCATGTCCTTGCACAATTTTACATTGCAAAACCTTTCCGGACTCGCCGTAAAGAGTTTGCAATTCAATCATTAAAAGTTTTATTTTAATGACATAAAAGATAATATATACATAATATGTATAAATATATATATATATATATATATATATATATATATATATATTCGCCGGAAATGTAAAAATGATGTAAAATGACATTATGTTAAACAATGTCAAACGTTAACTAATTATGTAACATAAGATAAAAAGAATACCTAATAAACGTTAGCTAATTGCATAACACAAGATAAAAAAAATATCTGGTAAAATATACATAGTTAAATTACTTATCAGGTCACAAGACAAATGAATATATTTGAAAGTTAAGAATGTATAATAAAAAAAAATTATTACATAAATCCTTTTAAAAATATTTAATTAAAAAAAATATCTGTTTTAAAATTCTCAAATTAATTATTCTTTAACAATTAAAACATTAATATAACAAATTAATTATTATTTTATTATTATATCCTCTTTCTTGTTTCACTAATGTAACAATAACAATAAAATAATATTTTTAGATGAAATTAACATTATTCATGTTAAAGTCATTTATTTGATTAAAAAATAATTTCATTCATTTCAGTAAAAAGCGTCTATAGAAATAAATATAAATTTGTATTTCAATCTTACAAAAAAGAAATTAAAAATTTACATAGTTATTATTATCAAATGAGATATTCAGAAGTCATGTTTTACAACATTTTATTAAATAAATAGACAGACTGAATAATTTATCAAGTTAAGGATAAATTATTAATTTTCTTAGTAAGTAGATAAAAAACCTGCTATGTAAATAAAAAATAAAAATATTCCAAGTATAATTTATTTTTTCTGTAATTTTTTTAATAGTTATTCACTGAAAGGGATAATTTTAAACACGGGGATTACCCTTCATGGAGAAATATTATTTTAGTATAATTCTTAGAACAAGTATTTCAATCTACAAAAAAAACAACCTAGATTGTGTAAAACTTCTGTTATGTAGCGCGATCCAGCAGAACAATTAGGTTAATTATCTATTCCGAAATCAACATAATTTTTTTAATATTAACGTAATATTTTTTTTTTTTTTTTTTAATAAACTTTTAGATAATCTGTTAAATTATTTATTTAAAAAGAAAGTTATATATGTGGTAATTATAAAACAGGATGTAGAATAATAACGATTTACTGATAACCCGTGGACTCAATGATACTGCAGTACATAGTATTTTGTTGTTACTCAATTTAAATTTAACTGGGCTGTATCATAGTCAATTATTTTTAACGATACCAATAATTTTATTTTTGAAAATAAAATTATTACATTTAATAAAAATGTTTAATTAAAGTCTCTTTTCCTTTATTGTCATACAATAACTTCTTTCTCAGCAAAGTTTTTGTCCGTAAATAAATAAATTTATTTATTAATGTACGTATTACATACCGTTGTTTTGAATAGTGCCCATGATGCTAGTTCTAAAAATTATTTTTTATACTTAATAACTAATGCTACGAAATACGTACATTTATATTTTTTCTATCCTAAGGTAAACTATGTATTTACGGAACTTGTCTGTTAGTGTCCCACCATCACAAAATCAACGTAACCAAACGCTCCCTGTCCTAGTCTAATTACCCTTAAGTATAAAATGCTGGGAGACTGTGACCAAGCAAAGGCAAACAACACTGAAAGTAAGGAAATACAAGTTTTCAGGTGATAGTTCAAAATCAAGTTATGGCAATAATACGGAAAACTTAAAATAAAATTGAAAACGTATATTTCTAATGAAATAATAATCGTCTAAGATAATATTATCAATAAAAATACGGTTACCGAACGAAGCAAGTGTTAGATTACGTTTGGTTAGGTTATGTATCTTACTAGCTAAATGTCTTATAACGTCTTATAAACGTGTCTTATTAGATGAATGGCAGGACGAGTGGAATGCCTCCGTAACGGGTCAATGTACGAGGCGAATAATACCGCGAGTACGTGCCTGGGTGCAGCGAGGCTTGGGAGGTGAACTTCTACCTTTTCCAGCTTTTGACTGGACATGGAGATTTTGAAGCCTACCTCCACCGCTGTAGTAAGAGGGATTCCTCTGACTGTAGGTACTATAGAATGTTAGACACACCTGAACATACTATTTTTCGGTGGAATATTTTTCGCTGTCCGTACAGGATTTGGGGTTGAGTAGACTTACCCCCGAATTGACCTGTGAATACATGCTAACTGGAAGGAGACAGTGGGAATCGGTTGTGAAGTTAACTATGCGGATTCTTAAGAATAAATGTTGGTATACAAGGGAGTGGGACGGCGTATGATAGGTAGGGACTTCGAGAGTAGCCTTGCTCGGGAGAAGGCGGCTCGCTGAGGTGGGCCATCTTTGATGAGCGACCGAGAACCCCTCTTGCTGGGATACAAAAGACTGTAGTCCCGGCTGGAGCCCTTCCTCACGGGAAGGAACCGGTTAAAAGCAAGGTAACATAAAAAGGACAGAGTCCCGGCCAGCTGTGGGCATAGCCGGATCTCATGGAGTCCTCCTGGGGGTTAGAACCAAGGCACCCATTGTGGATGGAGGACTAAGGCACCCAATGCTTTGGCGCAGGACTAGCCCAGTGGTAAGGAGAAGAAGAAAAAAAAAGGTTATGTTGATTAACCCTCCGAGTTGGTATAGTGGTGAATGCGTCTTCGCAAATTAGCTGATTTCGAAGTCGAGAGTTCCAACCTTCAAGTCCTAGTAAAGGCAGTTACTTTTATACGGATTTGAATACTAGATCGTCGATACCAGTGTTCTTTGGTGATTGGTTTTCAATTAACCACACATCTCAGAAATGGTCGACCTGAGACTGTACAAGACTGCACTTCACTTACAGTCATACACATCATCCTCTGAAGTAATACCTGACGGTGATTCTCGGGGGCTAAACAGGAAAAAAGGTTATCTTGATATCGTGTTATCGTGTTGATAAAGAGGAAAAGAGGAATAGTGTTTTTGTTTGTTCGTGATAAACCATATACTACCTGATCAATCAAATTTTTAAACTTTCACATAACTGAAAAGGTTTTTGGTTATATTTCATCTCGAAAAATCTCTAAAGAGTATATATATATATTGTTACCACACATATGCCTAGCTTAATATCGGCGGGCGAACACGATAGCAGCGGTGTAAGCCGGCGCACAGTATACAGACGCGCTGATGCAAGCATCACTCCCACCATAGTGGCGCTGCAGCCCCACCAATCTCAGGCTCCAATAAAAGAGCGTGCACGAGAGTTAATTTCCAATTCATCGTCGACCTTGCACCTGGAGAAGACCAAGAAGATGGAAGAAGACAGAAGAAGTTCCCTGGCCGGCTCAATGTGGGACCTCCCGGCGGATGCCAACATCCCCGCCGGAGCAGCAGGTCTAGCCGGCCCGCCAAGGGAGCCGCTGGACACGAACGCTACCATCCCGCTCCAGCTCCAGCTCGCCGGGCTTCAATCGCCTTGGTCGGCGGACTCAGCAGCAGGAGCCGGCCCAGCGTGGGATCGCTCGGGGAGAACCGCCTTGGCCGCGCCGGCGAAGGACGACCGACGCTGACCCGACAGTGCGGGGCTCTGGGAACCACCATTCTCACCCTGTAGTGGGGACCCAACTGCCGCTGAGGGAAAGCCCGTTCCGACTTCAATGAACGAGCCGCAACTCCCCGACTTCGCCGGAGACCAGCTTCCGGACCCAACAGCTCTTCTCAGAGCTAACGCAAAAAACAGTCCTTTTCAGGGCTACCACAAAGTTATGAATTACGAGCCGTCAAAGTCATTCGACGACAACAGCCCTTCTTAGAGCTACTATAAGGTTAATAACTACAACAAGATGTAGCCAATTGACCAAAAAAGTCCCTTTTCAGGGCTACCATAAGGTTAGTAAGTGCCACATGCCGTCGAAGCCATCGGCGACTATATATATATATATATATATATATATATATATACACGAGGTGTGATAAAAAAATACGGTGAATGAATTTTTATAGCGGCAACTGCCAACGCTACATCCATATGCTGTAATTTGTCCGATAGCGTGATCAACTGAAACAGGCAGGGACAAGTTGTAACACGTTCGAGCTTACCAGTCAGCTGCCAGAGCCGCTAGAGTGAGGTTGTGTTTATCGTGTCTGTCGCGCAACATGGATTTTGAAAATCATGTGTCAATTTGCACGGAGTTGAAGGGTCGTCTTCATGCAGATCCGGACTTAATGGCCAAAATTGTAACTAGAGATGAAATTTGGTCTATGGCTATGACCCTGATACCAAAATGCAGTGTTCTCAGTGGAAAACCAGTTCATCTCCTCGCCCTAAAAAGGCACGACAGTCAAAATCCAACATCAAGGTCATGCTCGTTGTTTTTTTCGATAGTGAGGGCATAGTGCGATCAGAGTTCGTTCCAAGGGGAACAACTGTAAACTCTGAATTTTATAAGGGTGTACTGCAACGATTGCGAAACGACGTACGAAGAAAGCGACCAGAAAAATGGACCAATGGCTTCCTTCTTCACCACGACAACGCGCCGTGTCACACCTCACTTCTCATTCGCGAGTTTTTGGCCAAAAAAAGTGTTCCTATCTGTCCACATTCGCCATACTCACCGGATTTAGCACCATGCGACTTTTGGCTCTGGCCAAAAATTAAAACTGTGCTTAAAGGAAAACGTTTTGACCACATTGCTGACATTGAGAGGGCCACGACCGAGCAGCTGAAAGCCCTTCCGAAAGACGCCTTCCAGAAATGCCTCCAGTCATGGAGTCAACGTTGGGATAAGTGCATTGCTAGCCAAGGACAGTACTTTGAAGGAGATTAAATCGAATTCTATGTAACCTTATTACTTTTTTTAATAAAAGATTATTCACCGAATTTTTTGATCATACCTCGTGATCAAAACATTCGGTGATCAACCGGATTTGTGCCGGTTGAAGCACAAATTTTAATGAATTGTAAACTGTGAGTGTCTATCTCAGTGTGAGCTGGGTTTGAACTGAATGATTATGAATATTTAAAGACCAATTTATAGATTTTTTGAAATTCAACCTTGAAAGGGGAAGAAGGCAAAAAAACGTTTTGCGTAATGATTGAAAATTTCCCATTCCCGACTATAGTAAATTAGATATTCAGTAGATTTGGGCTTGGAAATCCTCTTCAGATAAATATTTAAAAACTATTTTAGAGTTTTTTTATGCTGATTTTTTAAAGAAGTGTGGAAGGATATGGCGGTCTGGTTCAGCCAACACAGCCACTGGCACCGTTACTGTATGTGTGACTAACTGCACTTACCTCCGGTTTCTTGACTAAAAAACATAAAATAAAAACATTGACCGCTACGGGAAACACAAGTAACCATATAGCACGGGCAAAGCTGCGACGGGGAGCCAGTATATAATAAACGAAATTAAAGAAAAAGTGGAAATAGTAGGGATTGTTATCAAAACAACCGACGGGACAAACCAGGGAAAATTGATTTCACAAAAAATTTACTAATAAAAAACAAATTTCAGTATAAAAAAATTGAATATTTGTATTATTTATAATGCTTTATTATATTGAGATATAAGAAAAAAAATTCTTTCTGTTCTTAATTGGAAAGAATAAACAAAAAACTATAGAATGGATTAAAAAGTATTAATTTATGTTCGCATGTGATTAAAAAAAACTTGGCAAATTAAGTGTTATGCATTTCTAAATAAACTTATTCATTTAATATTTGAAGTCTTAGTAAGATGTACTTAGCTATTTTATAATATTATTTAAATTCAGAAGTTCATTGGCAACTATTCCAGTTAATTTGGCTTAGCCTCTTTTGGCAAAATTTCAAAATTTTATTAAACGATACGAATTCTCAGAAGTGTGTGTATATGTGCGTATGTGTATGTTTAAATAGAAATACTTATGCACTCATCACATCTTATAATTACTTTTTCCATCCAACAAAAATTAAACATACTCGAAATTAAGAGCGAACAAACTGTGCTGTGGCAGTGAAGATACAGGAAAACCAAGCGAGACTGAGGCTTTAAATACGCATTCGTGGCGGAGAGATTAGAAGCATAAAAAAATCCCTTCTCCGACCACCGAGGGTTTATTCATAAAATGTGTTGTTAGATCACGACTGTTTTGAGGAACCGGTTTAAATGTGTATCTTGTCCTTCCATTATCTTTCCAACCGGTCCTCCCTGCCTTCAAACTTCTTTCGTATTGGCTAAATTTTATACCAATTAGAATTGTGTATAAAATTAAGAAAAATTGGTTTTTTAAATTTCTAATGACGTTCATGTTTTTCTTAATTACACCTACTGAAATTTAAGAAACAATAATGAACCGCCAGCAGTAATTTTTTCTATTACTTTTAAACAGAAATATTGTATTCGCTATTTACATACTATTAGAATAATTTTAGTTTCAGTGTTTTTTATGTAGAACACTCGTTTCGCCTGCTCCGACAAATGAAGTTAAAAAATCTCTCACTATGTCTCCAGTCCGAAAGCAAAAAACATCAAGTATCCTCCCAGCTCTGATTCCATAATTAACATAAAATATATTGAATAGTAGATAAGAAATTCATTATACCTGAAAACCTATATTTTATAATTATAATTTTATCCCCCTATTTTTTAATATATATATGTATACACCCTTAGAAAAATAGTTGACATTCGTCATAATGTTTTAAAATATATTGAAATTTCACCCTTTTATAATATAAATTTGAAATATATATCGTAAATGAGTTAATATTATCTAAGGTTTAACAAATAAAAAAAAGGATTTATGACGTTTTATCTATATACTTCAGATATCAAAAAATCAATATAAATTATAATATTAATTTTATAAAAATGAGTACGACATTTGATTACGTAAAATTAAAAAAGAAATGTACTAATTAAGCTTTATAATGAGATTATAATAAAAATATCAATTTAAAAAGCCTTTACGATTACAATTTCAGTCCTTAAAAGTGTTTTTTAATACAATAATAAGTATAGGTACTTTTCGGAAAAAACTTATAATGGATTCAAAGATATTAACAATACTTAAATATTCAAATTTAAATTGTTTAGACATAATAATTTATAACAGTATATAAAACTCTAGCTAAGTCTATTAAGTCTAATACTTAATAGGTTTTCTCACAAATTCCTACTCATAGAAAAGTTTGTAGAGTTTGATGACAGATAAACAGTGCGTTCGAAAAGTTGTTGTGCAGTAAGGTTTAGAAGTATGTAGTGTATTTTTTTCTTTCGGCGTTAAGTTGGTTACCCTGTGGCTTCGTTGGGTGCTGCTAAATAATAAACCAAGACGTCAGTTGTTGAATTGTGATTGAAAGTGCTTCGTTTCATTTTGTGCTGTTTCGTTTATCCGAATCAATATTTGAGAGAAATGTAATGGTTCTTTCGGTAGAGTATACTCGATATTTCGTTTTTTTTACAGATGAATCGTGATTTCATCTGGGAGGATACTTCAGCTGGTAAAAGTGTTCGAAAACAAATCGAAACGTGTGTAGTGTTGTACTGTTGATGGAGGAGGTCATTTTCAACACCTTTTATAAACTATTCCAGTTATTGTAATATGCGTTTCTATAAAATAATGAAATAAAAATACAGAGTAATACTTGAGAAAGTTTCGCCATTACACTTCCATAATTCCAGTGCACAGCATCTTTCCGAACGCTCTGTATAAGATTGAGTAACGGACTTAAATAAAAACGTTGAGACAAAACGCCACAGAATACATGACTGTGGTTGACAACTAACCCCCATGAATTAAACGAGCGATCTTTACGCGAAGTGAAAATTGGAACTTGAGTCCGTGCGAGTAGAACCCGCATTATGGGATCAATCATTTTTTTTAAACTGTGATAGTGATCGTCAATGTGCTGTTCTAACAAACCTCACTAGTTAGTTAACAGAAGTGGAAATCAAACACAGCTAACAGATAAATTACTTTTTTACGTAATGTCTTTGATGAACGAATGGGCTTTAACGGAAGTCGTTTTCAGACCCTCTAACTGATTACACCTCACAGCAATAAGCCAGGCCTCGGTTGGGATGCCACCGATCTAAATGCCTCGGTAGACATTTACAACAGTGATTTTTAACTCAGCTTTTGTTTTCGCTGCAGGCCTCGTCCGGACATCTTGAATATCCTACATCGTTGCCCTCTGAACTAACTAACCGAGTTCGCGGAAGCACGAATCCCGTGCCTAGTTCCACATTTAAATAAGCTACTTGTGATTGTAAATGTCTCATATTAACCGCACTCGTCAAGATGGCGCAACACCTCACGGCTGCATGGCTAACCATGCCCTCGGCAGTGCAGTCGCCGTTCCACGACAGCTTATTATTTACATAATTCGCAATATACTTTTAACTTACCGAGGCGCGATGCCAATGCGCCTACCTCTGGCCAATCTAACTGTCCAGGCGATACCCTAGCCACCCGGGGTACTACTCTACTCTACCCCCTCAGCTGATCTGCTCGGTGCGAGATACTTCAGGAAGCCAGCCACTATTGTCCATTCTCTACGTGTCTTCCAATTGACCCGCAGATCCAAAAGGGAATTTACTCTTTCGAGTTCCCAGAGACTCTGGCCGTTCAGCCTAGTACCGGGGACAAACATAAAAGACATGGTCCGCAGTGTCATCAACTCCACAATCCTTTTTATGGGTTTCTATGGGGGACAGCAAAACAAGCAGTGTATAGCAACAGACCACGTACGATTGACGAAATAATAACTGCATTCGTACGAGACATTCCAGTACTTCAGCTGGTTAAAGTGTTCGAAAACAAATTGAAACGTGTGCAGTGTTGTATTGATGATGAAGGAGGTCATTTCCAACACCTTTTATAAACTATTCCAGTTATTGTAATATGCATTTCTATAAAAAAATGAAATAAAAATACAGAGTAATAATTGAGAAAGTTTCGCCAGTTCACTTCCATAATTCCAATGCATAGCATCTTTCCGAACGCTCTGTATAAAATTGAGTACCGGAATTAAATAAAAACGTTGAGACAAATGGAAACTTCTACTAAAATTCTGCACCCAGTGCCAGAATACTAATTCTTTTAATTTTAATAAAAAAAGCAAAAGTAAAAGACTACTTTAAAAAAAGAGATTACAATACTTTAAATTGTATACCAGAAATTTTAGGAGTTTAATATTTACAGAATAAAATAACAAAGGATGACTTAAGTAAATAAAATATAAATAATAATTTTAAATATATTTGGTGTAGAAATATTACTTTAAACTGGTTGATTATAGAGATTGCTTAGTGAACATCTTTAATATCAGAGAGAGCATACCTGACTGATCCTTAAGGTACCTGTCTATTATAAATATAAAAAAAACTAACAAAGTATTACATGAATTTACCGGCCAAAAATTTCCTTAACTAAACAAATTACTTAAAACATTTGCTTAAGTAAAATTTTATTTAAATCTAACCTCCAAAAAAAGGCTAAAATACGAAAATATAAATTTCTCAAAATGTTTTCTCGATTTTAGGTCCGGGTCAATAATTTAAAAAAAGTGAAGACATTTTTGATAATTCTATATATGAAGTATAAACTTTAAAAAAGACGTTTGAAAAATATTTTAACCTTAGGGAGATAGAGAAAGAGAATAAAATATCTATATTTCAATTTTAAAAGGTAGGAATTAAATATTTTGAAAAAAATTAATATAAATATTGTAGATAACAAATTTCCTTTAATAAGGTTTTCTCTAAAATGCCTCTGAAGAAATTCGAAATTGGTTTTTTCGCGATATTCCCATATCCTCCAAACGAATTTTGATAAAAATAATATATTCAATACTCCTTATATAGAAATATTTGAACCACATTTAAAGAAAATTGGTACTGTTAATCCTGAAATATAAGGTCAAAAACAGTGCAAACATACATACGTGTTTATGTAGGTACCTACGCAAACACACACACACACACACACACACATATATATATATATATATATATGTCGGAGAATAGAGTACAGTGGAGTATCTTCCGACAAAACGATGAGAATATTCTTTAGAATATCTGTATTTTTAGTAGTTTTAAGAAATGTACTATTACTAGTAATATTTTGTAAAATAAGGTTTAAATTGTTTTATTGCGGTAGGCTTAGGCCTAGGTAGGCACATGGTTGTCAACGTAGTCGGGATCCCAGGACGATAGGGGTATCATAAAATTAATAAGGAAAAGGAAATATGCAGTAGGTATATTATTTGAGAATATGGAGAAAGGGTAGTCTTGCTTTGGAACCCAGATCGAACAGACGTCCTGGTGATCGCGAATTCGTTATTTCCCTGAGCCTCGGTCTATCGCAAGTTGTTTTAGTATTGTTTGAGTTCTAAATTAAATTAATCTTATATTATGATTCGTGTACTGCTGAGTTATTGATGGGTGATAGTTATCATTTGTAATTGTTTCATTGTACGAGTTGTCTACTCATTTTTATTGGTTGAGCTTTATTATAGTCTTATATATTCTCCACTTGTAATAACAAAAGTGAGTGAAACACAAAACGTTGAATCCCTGACAAATCTCCTCGCCTCTCCGACATCAGAAGTGGGATCGTCTCCATCTGGTCCATCACCTGATCAGTGGAATACATTGTTTGAGTTTATGAAGTGTTGTATGCAAAAGCCATTATCGACAAAGAAAAGTGTTGCGTTACCACGATTTAATCCGGAGAGTGCGGGATCGGATTCTGTTGCTTGGTGCTCTGCAGCAGAACTGTGTCTATTAGAAAATCCTATTCATCGCGCAATGTGACGTGTTTCAAATGTGGGGTAGCTGGTCATATTGCGCCAAACTGTACGGCTCCAGGTAGCAGCCGTAGCGGTCCAGGGAACAACAAGGAGAATGGTAGCGTCGAACGCCGTGTGAATCTTTGCACAGTTGCAGCTCCTACTGGTATTCTAAACCATCTTGGTGAGTCGTTTCCATATTGTTTTGATTCAGGAGCGGAATGCTCATTAATAAAGGAATCGATAGCGATTAAGTTTTCTGGACGTAGAATTAATGAATTAATAATTTTGAAAGGCATCGGAAATGTTGTAGTAAATTGTAGCATGCAAATTTTATCTATTGTAATTATGGATTTGTTTACATTAGAGATTCTTTTTCACGTTGTCCCAGATGAATATTTGAGTTATAATATTTTAATTGGTCGAGAAATTTTGAGCTTGGGTTTTGAAGTAAATATTTCTCAAAATAATTTTAAAATCTGTAAATCTAAAGTAGTAAATGAATGTAGTAAATTCGAAATTATAAATTTTGATAATGTTGATACAGATGTTGATAAAAATGATAAAATAAGATTAGTTTCAATCTTAAAAGAGTATTAAAAATTCTTATAGATGCGGGATTCTCATTTAATTTTTCAAAATGTTCTTTTCTCAAAACATCTGTTTCATACCTTGGGTATGAGATTCAAGAAGGACAAGTTCGTCCAAACCCTCGTACAATAAACTCTTTAACAATGTTACCTGCTCCAAGGACCGTTACTCAGCTTAGACAGTTTATTGGCCTTGCATCTTATTTCCGACGGTTTGTCCCTAAGTTTTCACAAATCATGAAACCATTATATGCTCTTACCTCAGGTAAAAAATATATTGAGTGGACTGAGACACATGAAAACGCCCGACAAAAAGTAATTCATACTTTGACCAACGAACCCGTCTTAATTATCTTTGACCCGGATTATCCTATAGAACTGCATACCGATGCTAGTTCCGATGGGTACGGAGCAATACTCATGCATAAAGTAGACGGTAAAAATAAAGTTATTGAATACTTTAGTAAAAGGACAAGCCCAGCCGAGTCCAGGTATCATTCTTACGAACTCGAAACTATGGCCGTTGTTAAATCTATTAAACATTTTCGGCATTACTTGCATGGACGACAATTTACTGTTGTAACTGATTGTAATTCATTGAAATCTTCTCAAAATAAGATTGATCTTAATGATAGAGTCCATAGGTGGTGGGCTTATTTACAGGCTTTTCAGTTCGATATAGTTTATAGAGAAGGCAAACGTATGTCGCACGCGGATTTCTTCTCTCGAAACCCTTTGTCCGATTTACCAAAACAGGTTAATAAAATTGAAGAGAAACGCGTTAACCTCGCGGAACTATCGGTTGATTGGCTTCTTGCTGAACAACAGCGTGACTCGGAAATAGTAACCAAATTGCAAAGCGATGAGCTATCGGAAGATCTCTTAAAATCTTATGAAATTAAAGCCGGTACGCTATACCGGAAAATACAGAGAAAAGGCGAAACCCTTTGTTTGCCGATTGTACCCAGAGCATTTCGGTGGTCCGTCATTAACCATGTACATGAGTCTGTTATGCACTTAGGTTGGGATAAAACACTCGATAAGGTTTATGATTATTACTGGTTTGAAGGTATGTCTAAATACGTACGTAAATTTGTTGACAATTGTATTACTTGTAAACTCTCTAAAGCTCAGTCAGGTAAAATTCAAGCTGAATTACATCCCATCCCTAAGACCCGCATACCTTGGCATACTGTGCATATAGATATTACAGGTAAATTGAGCGGTAAAAATAATACTAAAGAATACATTATTGTTATTATAGATGGTTTTACCAAATATGTTTATTTACATCACACCAGAAAAATTGACTGTAATAGTGTTATTAAAGCTTTAAAGGCTTCAATATTTATATTGGGAGTTCCCGCTCGTGTGATTGCCGATCAAGGTAGATGTTTTACTGGGAAAGATTTTAAAGACTTTTGTAAATCTTTAAATATTAATTTACATTTAATAGCTACAGGTACTAGTAGGGCAAATGGTCAAGTAGAGCGTGTAATGAGTACGTTAAAAAATATGTTCACTGCTGTTGAGTCTAATAATCGTCCATGGCAAGACGCCATTGGTGAAGTTCAGCTAGCTTTAAACTCAACCGCGAATCGTATTACCAAATCTAGTGCGTTAGAATTATTAATTGGTAAGAAGGCAAGACCTTACGAGTTGTTAGTTGATGACAACGAAAATGAAATTGATATCTCTAATGTAAGACAACGAGCGATTGAAAGTATAGAGGAAAATGCTAATTATGAGAAGATTAGATTTGATAAAAATAAAGCGAAGGTTAATAAGTTTAAAATAGGAGATCACGTTTTGATTAAGAACGAAGAACGTAATCAAACGAAACTCGATAGGAAATTTAGAGGTCCATTCGTAGTAACAGAATTACTTGATACCGACAGGTACACACTAAAATCTTTAAGTAGTAGTAGAAGTTATAAGTATAGTCATGATAAGTTGAGAGAAATGCCTGAGAATTATATTCCTAATGAGTTGGATGTTTCCTCGGACAATGAAAGTTGTGCCGAGGAGACTGTTGATGTTGGTCCTGAAACAGGGACTATGGTTTAAAAAGAGACCACCAATGACGCAATGCACTAATGGCTGGCAGCAGGTCGTGGACCTGGCATTTTTATTTTTCGCACATGCATCAGTGTGTAGTCGTAACTGCAAACTAAATTAGTGGCTAATGTTAGTTTGATCAGGGCGCGATGGGCACCTGATGATGTGTCGGGCAGGTAGTTGTGGCAACTACAGAATATGTATGATACTGTATGTGGCATACAGGGTAGCCTAGAGATAGTGCAGAGGTCTATTGGTGGAGGAAATAAAATCTTATTTGACAGTTAAATGATAAGGAATAATGATTGATGGCTTTTCGATCTCTTGAGTACTGTACGATGACTATTTAGGATAATGAATAATTAATGGATTTCTGTTACTCGAGAGGACTTCTGAATCTATCTTTTGTACTTTAACTATTGTAAAATGCTTTATAATGACCGAGGTCAGTTGAAAACAAAAATTAAAATACCACTGTAACTCAATGTTTTAGATACACCCGAGGGCGTGTGATTGTCAGAATGGCCGTGTCGGAGAATAAAGTACAGTGGAGTATCTTCCGACAAAACGATGAGAATATTCTTTAGAATATCTGTATTTTTAGTAGTTTTAAGAAATGTACTATTACTAGTAATATTTTGTAAAATAAGGTTTAAATTGTTTTATTGCGGTAGGCTTAGGCCTAGGTAGGCACATGGTTGTCAACGTAGTCGGGATCCCAGGACGATAGGGGTATCATAAAATTAATAAGGAAAAGGAAATATGCAGTAGGTATATTATTTGAGAATATGGAGAAAGGGTAGTCTTGCTTTGGAACCCAGATCGAACAGACGTCCTGGTGATCGCGAATTCGTTATTTCCCTGAGCCTCGGTCTATCGCAAGTTGTTTTAGTATTGTTTGAGTTCTAAATTAAATTAATCTTATATTATGATTCGTGTACTGCTGAGTTATTGATGGGTGATAGTTATCATTTGTAATTGTTTCATTGTACGAGTTGTCTACTCATTTTTATTGGTTGAGCTTTATTATAGTCTTATATATTCTCCACTTGTAATAATAAAAGTGAGTGAAACACAAAACGTTGAATCCCTGACAAATCTCCTCGCCTCTCCGATATATATATATATAATATGTGTGTGTGTGTGTGTTCGCCACATATCGGCGCATATCGTCGTTTAACTGAGGAATTAGAAAATTTTGAAGCATTACATATAAACAATATCATTTACGGTTGCCTCCTGGAATAAAAACGGGGCGTTTTGTCTAGAAGAACAACCTGTTTCAGCGCAGGTTTGGTGCCAAGAGTAAGTTGTATGCCTACTAGAAGGCTCCCTATCGTACTGTCAACGAAAATCACGTTGAACTGAAGTTTTTGACTGCAAATCGTGAAACTAAAATACACAGCGTGCATGTTTGGCACCAGTAAATGTATCATCCATTTTTAACAACACTAGTGATAGCACTGTAGGCCGAATTTGGTACAATGAACTACGTGAGTCAAAACGTGAAATGAGACCTCAACCGATTCTGTAAGTTCTCAATAAATTTTTATATAATTTTAAAGTTGTGAAGTTCTTTTTGAGTCATCCGGTATATGGAATACGCACAATATCTTCTTTATGTGGCCTTCAAGCAGATTTACCCTTTTCTATACTATTCATTTTTTAAACTTTTGAAATTTTACAATTATTAAACGGTAAACTGAAGCTATTCCAACTTACGTTTGTTTAATCGTTTACTGAACGGTAAGCATAGACTTAAATTCCACCAAATAATTAAGATAGATGCGATATATTTTTTCTTTCACAGACATCATACTGCCACCAAACTACCAAAATCCTATCCAAAATAATACATGGGTAATATTTAATATTTTCCACAAAAACTTGATAAATCTCCTTCATTATAACTAACTAATTTCCTTCTACGTAAAAGAAAAAGTTATTAAACCTTAAATTTTGTGATTTTTTCCGAACCTGTTTCGTTTTATGACGTCTTAAAGAAAAACAGAAAAGTGAATTCGTTTTAGTTTTATATCTTAATTCATAAACAATCAAAATTCTAGAACAATTTTTCATCTTTTCTTTATTTTTTTTTTAAAAAAGGGTAAATAAATAATAAAATAAGTCACAAACAAGCTTAAAATATTGAAAGGATGAATGACAAAGTTGATAATGAAATCGAAGAATTTAATTATTAGCTAAAGAAAGGGATAACGTAAAAACAGCTAGTTGTGTGAGGTTTTGAAGGATTTTAGAAAGAGATGGGTATGAAAGGATAAACGAATATTATGCAGAATAAAAAATCCTGAAGACCACCACGGCAGTAGTGCAAAAAGAACAACAGTAATAAAAGTTTTAATGCTCTTCAGTATCATCATATGGGATTAGATTAAACTTTATACTTCATGCAAATCCTATGAACTTTTAGTAAAATCATTGCGGATTATTATAAGGGATTACGAGATAAGTTTTTAGAAATATTTATATAAAGAACATCAAGCCAGAGTAACATGTATAAAAGAAACCAACAAAAACAAAGAAAAAAGCTTTTAAAAAGTTTTATTACGAGAGAATGTAGAAAATTAAGAATAAAGTTTGAAACAAGAAAATTTAAAAGCATTTGAGAAGTTATAGAACAACTTTATACGAGTAATCAGAAAACTTATTAATTTGTAAAAGTTTCTTACTAATTCTACATTTTTCTAAATTCTAAATAAGTTTTTAACTTATCCTGGTTTAATTAATTTTGAAAAAAAATTGGAAGTGAAAAAGTTAAAAAAAAAAAAAAACTGAAAAGAATCAACACTATTAATCAGCTAATAATTTAAAAGATTGTATTTACTTTATCACTTCACCAAATACTATAATGGAAAGATACTGTTTCTAACTTTCATTCAGAAGATAATAGAATCAAATAGAAGATAGTAGAATTATTATACCCAGTAAAATTATCATTATCATCCTCAGTAACCTTTTATTTAGTTTAATTTCATAACTTGAATGATCAAGTAAATAAAAAATAATTAAGTTTTATATTTGTAGGAACAGAACGGAATGATTAAAACCATCAAATCAATAATTGATCTAAAGAAAGGAATTATAAATTATTTATATCACGGAGTTCATTAGAACTTCGTCGGTGGCGACGAAGTTAACAGTTCTAATCATGACCTAACCCAACAGTGAAATGAAACTGGGAAAAAAAATAATAAGTGTGAAAACATTTTATTTCAATTCAATTAGATTAGTAATAAAGAATACTTTCAAAAAATACCTCAAATTTTATTAAACAATGTTTTTTTTCCATTTGATGAATCGCGGGACTCGAATATGTCGTTTATTCCATTTTTACGGTGACTTTACGAATCGCGCTACTAGATAGCAGTGCTTGATACTACTAGGTAGCGTACAAAAACTTGATAATGTACTTGAAATAATAAAATTTAAAAGAAAATATACTACAGCTTGTTTTAATAGTAAATGCTGTTATGTAAATGAAAGTACTGAAGATAAAATATTTTTTTTAATTCCCATCAATTCTTTAAAAAAAGTATCACTTTACAAAAGATTATCCTTATTTTATTAAAAAAGGAATAAATAAAACAGAAACAAATTTGATTGGTTATTTATTTAACAATAAAAATCGAGCTTTACACTTACAAAGTAATAAGTGGAATATTAGATCACGAATTTTCGATTCGTGAAGGTCATTATACTAATTTTATTAAAAAAGGAAAAATATGGTATGAAGTGAGTGAATGAATGATATGACTATCAACAAAAAAAATTGGCCATAAAATTCAATTTGTTTGTTTTAAGGGAATACATTTTAGTAATATTCATAAGATAACAATCACTAATTCCTAAAAAAAAATAAAAGAATAATTTAAATAAACGCAGTGATATCCAAAAAAATTACAATGAAATTGTAAACCGTACGGTCGGAGTTTCGCAAGTATCATTTCTTCCGCTCAACAAACAAAAATTTCTGTAATATAAATAAAACGATACTGATATCAAAAAAAGTAAGACACTACATTTCTATTATCAAAATCTGTTATTAATTTAGAATTGTCTTTAAAAAAAAAACATGTTAAATATATGTTATAGACAATAGATATACAATAATTGATAATAAGCAATGTTTAAGCATTCCATATAATAAGCAAAAAAAAAAGAAAAATTTGTTACAAAACTCTTACCAGCCCGATTTCATTTATTAAACAACGAATAATCATAATAATTGTGTTATTTCTGTAAATGTGATATGTATTACATATAAACAAAATCGGGCCGGTAGAGGTTCTGTTATAAATTTTTCCTTTTTTTGCTTATATGGAAGACTTAAACATTGTTTATATATATTTAATATGTATTATTTTTTTTTTAAAGAAAATTCTAAATTAATTATTTATTTATTTATTTAGCGTGTGGCACTAAAACATAACACCAATTACAGTCAAAATTATAAACAAAGATTTAACAAACTAATATATGCTATCGATCTGGAGTCGCCATCAGGAAATCTTCAGGATTCCCTTCATAAGCTGTCCTATGGCAAACTTCTGTGGTGTGTCTGATAGTTTGATTTTCACCACACTCACAAAGGGGAGTCGGTGTTTTACCCCATTTATACAGGAAATAAGGCGCACCTACCCTGCTGAGTCCGTATTCTGATTAGCATTGACCATGTCTTACGTGGCAAGTCAAAAATTAATGACAGATTTTGATAATAGAATTGTAGTGTCTTACCTTTTTTGATAGCAGTATCGTTTTGTTAAAAACAGTTTTATTTATATTACAGATTTTTTTTTTTTGAGCGGAAGAAATGATATCTGTGAGAGTCTTACCGTACGGTTTACAGTTTCATCGTAATTTTTTTGGATTATAAGTTAATTATTATTCATCAAATTAAAAATTAATTTTTAAAACTACAAAATAATTAAACAAAAAATGTAAAAAAAATCCAAGAATGAAAATATTAACATTAAATTCTTGTGAAAAATAATTTTTATAGATGTATAAAATAAGGTAAGTTAAAAATCAAAATATGTACAAAAGAGAAATAATTTAATAAATAAATATTTTCCTTGCGTAAAGATATTAAAAATTCAAGTAGAAGGCGGTTAAACATTTTTAAAGAGTTCTTTTTGTCAAATTCATATGTTCGATTTGTTTATCTACAATGCGCGCGCAGACGGTTTACGAATGTAAATGACGAGTGACGGAGTCAAACGATTCACTCGCTCTGCGTTCAGTTCATACAGTACGCAAGTAGCAACCGATAAGGCGGGAGCATATCGTAAACGTATTTCGATAACGTTAGACTTGATACATATTTTTTTTATCTATTATAATCACACTGACTGAGTAAGTATATATGTTTTATTCGTATTTTAGTCTTTATGTATATATCTCTTATTAATTTTATATTACATATACTAATTTAAATTATAACTAATTTAGAAAACTAGATTTTCCGGAAATAGATTTTTTTTTTTTTTAAATAAATGCATATTATTATTAAACATATATAATAATTTCTTATATATTATATTTACAATAATTTTTTTTTTCTAAAATCAATGTTTAAAAATTAAAAAATGTTTTGTAGTAGAAAAAAAAACAAGTAATATTAATTTGTTTAACCAGTTCATTCATAGCCTATGTAATCTTATTGCACTGTATCTAAAAAAGAATTAAATTTTAAAAATTAACTTTATATTGTTAAATAAGTAAAATAACTACAACTGAGTGAATAATAAACAAATAATGTTAAATATTAATCTTGTAAATAGATTACCGTTATAAGATAATAATACAAAAATAATTATTATAACTTAAATATATTTACGATTAGTTATTTTCACGTTTAATTAATTATAAATTAATTTAAGTCGAAAATGTAATATTTTAATACGAAACAAGTAGCATATTATCCATTTTTTTTGGCTGAATAGTTAGCGTCTCGACATTTAGTGTGTAGGGGTCCCGGGTTCGAATCCCGGTCAGGCATGATAACTTCTCATATGCTACCAGTTTGCACTGGGCTAATGACCATAGCTGCCCGTTATTTCACAACAAAAAAAAGTAATAAATTGGCAATTAAGGTTTACGTAATTATATTTATGTAAGAAAAATTTATTTTCCAAAATATAACTGATAAATGCGTTATATTTATATAGATTTAAGAAGAATTAAATACGATTTTTGAAAGATGTTCAGTTTTTATAAACAAAAAAGATTGTTGCTGTTTTACCAAATAGAAAAGTATAATTTTAATGATTAAAAAACTTGGTTTTAGTGTTATAAATTTTAATATTTACTGAGCATATAATTCAATTTTACCACGCGCGCACGCACACATACATACATAATTAGTGATTTTGAGTTTAGTATTCCATTTACTTCTATTCAAAATGCTAACTACCAGCACATGCACAAATAGGCGTATAAAATATGAAAATTGGCTATAAATATACAAAACTACATGTGTCTTTTTTTAAACATATATAGTCTGTCTACAAAGAAAAAAAATTAGATATAATGCAAGTATGCGTGTTACTAATGAGCTACAAAGCATATTTATTTCAGTGGATTATTTTATGCTACTTATTTGTAGAAAATACATAAAACTGTTTTGAAATTATAATTGCAAAATTCGTAATTATAGGTTTCTTCTTATAATAACTATGACATTACAGACATGCTACTAACAAACTATGAAATTACTTTCGTAGCCTAATATTAATATTATTATTTGCACACCATTATATAACACATTTTTCAAAAATCTTTCAAAATATATTTTATCGAAGTAAATATAAAACTATATAATTTACTTGCGTAACACATATTTAAATACATGTGCATGAAAGTACAGTCCTAATAATAAGGAGATAAAGCCACACACACCAAAGATATACAGAACAGAAATTTAATGATAAGAAATAGTTATATAATTATATATCAATTGTTATCGTATGTTAAAACAGCTGTTCTTTTAGTTAAAATCAATTTAAAAATAATAAATTTTATTTTTTACTAGATTTAAATAGCCATTTTACTATTGTAATTTAAACATTTGGGATTAAATTAACGGTACCTTATCAAAAATATTCCCTTGAAGACGGATTAAAATAAATATTAAATTATAATCGGGCTTAAATCTAATTAATTTAAATAACAGTATTTTGATATTTCAATCAACTTTATTTATTTTTTAAATCTAAATTCTGAGTCAATAATTTTTTTAATTTATGCAAGAAAAGTTAAAGATAATTTATTATATATTTTTAAAATAGCTTTTCCTCATAAACATTTAAATAATTCAGTTTTCCCCATTATATTTATCATTTTTTTTATTGTAGTAGAAATTATTTAAAAGAATTGATCAGGCATTCATAAAAAATTTATTTCTAATAGAAGAAAAGAAGTTTTTTTTATAAAGCTTAATATACTTCGTCAACGTACAAGTTTACCGAAATGAAGGTGGTTCTCATCCTTACAAGTGCTCTGTTCTCTGTAGGAATTACTTCTAAAATAAACATCATTAATATCAGAGAAAGTTAATTTTTACTCTTATACCATTAGTGCTTTATATTCATCATATATATAATAAAGAATAGGACATATAGTGTAAAACAAAATTTATCGTTGTATATTGTTAAATAATTCATTGTATAAATTGTTCCTACTCAAGCCGGGCAATGTTTTATATTTTTGTTACATTGATTTTGTTTTATAAAATTTACGAAAGGATGTTTCAGTTCAAACATAATTTTTTTGTTTTCTTCTTACTGGATGGTATTTCTTTAATTCTCATATATATACATATATATATATATATTCGGAAGTTTGGGGATCTGTTTGTTTGCAACTGCATCACGCCAGAACCAATTGACTGATTGATTTCAAATTTTTAGGATACATTTGTTATCCCAGGGAAGATTTTAAACTATAGATCGAGCCCCTAGTTCCCTTGAGGGTGAAGTTGTGAATAAGAGATATTCATTTAAAGAAAAAATTATTAATCCTTTTACTCCATTATATTTCTATTACCATGGCAACAGAAATATAATGAAGAAAAATGACTAATTTTTTTTTTAATGAATATATATATAAAATATTTAATTTATTCTCAGAACCATGAGGATAACAAACTCGTCGGGGGTCCAGGCGCGGAATCACCTGGCTAGACGGTCGATTTAAAAAAAAAATAAAAAAATCTTTTGATTAAAATAAAGATATTTTAAATTCCTTTTTCAATTTAAAATATAAGCCTATTAAAAATTACCTCAATTATTATTATAATACTTCAATCATATTTAGGCAAAAATTTTAATATTTAAATACCTTTTGTGTTTTTTTTTTAACATGATGAGGCACTTCAGAAAAACAATTTCATATCTTATAATATGATATGATAAGCCAGTAATTATATACTATCTAATAAATTTAATTTACAAGACGAATTTTGCGATAATTTAAAATCTTTATATAAGATTTTTTTTTTTATTTATTATTAATTACGATATTATCTTTAAATATTTTAAGAGAACAGTACATTAATAGAATTAATGGATTAATCTGATATTGCGTAAATAAAAAATAATGAAGTATAATATTACAATCAAATAATACTATTATTTTTTTTTTAATTAATATTAATAATCAGTATGCCCATAACGTTTCTTTCTTAGTATAGATATTTGTTTAATGCCTGAAAACCACAGAACCCATCTGAATAATTATGTTATCAATGTAATTACTAAACTTTGAGGAAGGATTTATGTGTTAATTTATCGAATGACTTTATCATAAAGCGATTAGTAAAGGTTAACCCAATACTGTGATCACTTCCATAGAACTTCGTCGGTAAGAGGCGACGAAGTCAACGAACTACGTTTACAGTTCTATACATCACCTAACCTAACAGTAAAATGAAATGGGGAAAAAATTAAAAAGTGAGCATGAAAACATTATATTTCAGTTCAATCTGATTTGTAATAAAGAATACTTTCAAAAAACACCTCGAATTTTGTTAGACAACGTTTTTTTCCCCATCTAATGAACCGCGGTACTCGAATTTGTAATTTTATTCATTTTTTTAATGTACCTTTACGAATCGCGCCGCTAGATAGCAATACTTGATAGTACTAGTTAGCGTACAAAAACTTAATAATGTACTTGAAATAATAAAATTTAAAAGAAAATATACTACAGCTTGTTTTAATATTAAATGCTGTTATGTAAATGAAAATACTCAACATGAAATAATTTTTTAATTCCATCACTTCTTTAAAAAAAAAATGAAAGTATTAAGTTTACAAGAAATTATACTAGTTTTATTAAAAAA
Organism: Lycorma delicatula; assembly: GCF_047948215.1. Classification (NCBI taxonomy): domain Eukaryota; kingdom Metazoa; phylum Arthropoda; class Insecta; order Hemiptera; family Fulgoridae; genus Lycorma; species Lycorma delicatula. The sequence goes on from NC_134462.1 coordinate 70,567,027, forward strand.
AAAAGGTATAAATGAACAGAAATAAATTCGATTGGTAAAATGGAATATAACGATAAAAATCTAGGTTACACTTAAAAAGTAATAAGTGCAGTATTACATTACATCACGGGTCTTCGATTTGTTAAGGTCATTATACTAGTTTTATTAAAAAAGGAAAAGTATGGTAAAAGTGAATAATATGAGTATCAACAAAAAAAATTGGCCGTGAAATTCAATTTGTTAGTTCAAAGGCAATACATTTTAATACTAAATCCATAAGATAACAGTCAGTAATTGATAAAAATATAAAAATAAATAAAAGAAAAATCTAACAAAATGCAGTGATATCCAAAAAAATTTACAATAAAATTGTAAACCGTACGGTAGTCTCGCAGATATCATATCTTCTGGTCAAAAAATAAAACTTTCTGTAATATAAATAAAACTGTTTTTAACAAAACGATAATTTTTTGGGGTATATTTTACAGTCCATTTTTTGTATATTAGTATTTTAAGGCACTAACTAAATAAATATGTGTTAGAGATAACTAACAATTCTGATGATAAAATATAGAAAATAAATTTTATTTTGATAGATCGTTAATGAATACCGAAAAAAATTGTACTCCATATATGAGAGATTTAATAAAAAAAATTACACGTTTCATAAGCAGTAAACTTAGTTTTTCATAACGAATTCAATGTAAAATAAAATTAAACAATTTACTTCTTATTTAAAATATACCGGGAGTCCGAGAATTGTCTGAACAAATTTGATGTCTTATTAGAAAGAAAGTAATAGTTCTATAAAAAAAAATACAATGAAATTGTAAACCGTACGGTAAGAGTCTCGTAGATATCATTTCTTCCGCCCAAAAAAAAATTCTGTTATATAAATATAACCTTTTTTAACAAAATGATACTGATATTAAAAAAGGTAAGACAGTACATTTCTATTATCAAAATCTGTTATTAATTTAGAATTTTCTTTAAAAAAAAATACATGCTAAATATATGTAACAGACAATAGATATACAGTAATAAATAATAAAAAATGTCCCACATAATAAACAAAAAATAGAAAAATTTGTTACAAAACTTTTACCGGCCCGATTTCATTTATTAAACAAAGAATAATCATAATAATTGTATTATTTCTGTAAATGTGATATGTACTACATATAAATGCTAGACGTATAGGTTTTAGTAAAATAACCTTCACGAATCTTCGATTCGTGATGTAATATTGCACTATTACTTTGTAAATGTAGCCCTCGCGTCTTCGCAAATCAGCTGATTTCGAAATCGATAGTTCCAACGTTCAAATCCCAGTAAAGGCAGTTACTTTTATACGGATTTGAATACTAGAACGCGGATACCGGTGTTCTTTGGTGGTTGGGTTTCAATTAACCACACATCTCAGAAATGGTTTGTTGTGGAAACGGCAGTTAATGCGAATATCTATCTGGACTTGTTAGAAGGGGTATTTTACCCTTAGCTTGAAGAGTTAATATCCGAAATCATATTCCAGTAAGGTGGAGCTTTTACCGCTTTGGTGTTTATTTGTGCGTGATTCCCTCAACAATACGTTCCCAAACCGTTGGATTGGACATGACAGACTTATCACTTTGTCTTCTCGATCACCAGATATAACTCCATGTTGTTTTTTCCTGTGGGGTTTCATAATAATGTATACACTCTATAACTGGTATACTAAATATTGATGACTTTTTTCTTTCTTTTTTTTTTAATATTGATGACTTAAGTAGGGGATTTTTAACGCATTTAAACTCATAGATGTGGATATGTTACAACGAAGATGGCATGAAATTGATACGGTTGGATATTTTGCAAATTACTAATGGTGCACACACTGAATGTCTTTGATTACAGATAGAAAAAAAACTTTAAGTTTTAATGTTTCTAAATTCATACAATCCGTTTTTTTATCTTAATAAATAAATTATTTACTCAATATCAAGTTAAGTTGATCACCTGGTATTTCTTTAACTAGAACATTTTTTTCATGTATTATGTTAAACAAAAACTTTGTGTAGATTATTTTGTAAAAGAGTGGAGGTGTAATTTTTGGATTAAAATAGCTCTTAATTGGATGGAATAGTTTGTTCTAAATTAAGTGCGTTTTATATTTTACAACGTCATTTTTATCTTGGTCCAGACCTTTTTATCAGTTTTGTCTTGGTCCAGACCGAAGTGATCATTGTTTTACCTGCGGTATGGCGGCCACGTGAGGAGGGACTGCACGCAGGAACCTCGCTGTCTGTCATGTAGATCGCACAGACATGCACCCGGAGGTCGAAGATGTAAGGTTGCGCCAGCACCGTGAATATGTACACAGCTGCGCTGTGGTATCTTCAAGGGACAGCCTCATCCGGGAGAAGGTGGGAGGCTCCGGCGTCTCATTTTCGATGATAGGGTGGGGACCCTCTTGCAGTGCCGTTGGGGGAAAGTAAGACGGTAGTCCCAGCGGGGGATCCCTTTAGGGTTCCTCGTTAGAGGCGAGGCGTTAAGACCGGAGTCCCGGTGAGGGGAACCCTTTGGAATTTCCTCATTTGAGGCATGGCAAGCAAGAAAGATGGAGTCCTGACTGCCTGGACGGGGTCTTGAGTCTTTCCGAGATAGTTTGAGGCGATGGCACCCCTTGGAGCTGAGCTTATTTTTAGTCGCGAATCCGGCTCCAAGGGGCAGGGAAATCGACGGGGAAAAAACGTCATTTTTATGTTATAATATTTTAAGTTGCACTCTATAACAGATAGTTGCGATTGAAATTTACAAAGTAGTAAGAATTTTTCTTTTAGTTCATTATCATCAAGGAATCCGTTCTATGAAAAATTTGATATCGAAAGAAGTATCAGGTAATTTGGCTTGTTTATTCATAATTACTTGTAAATAGATTTAAGATATAAAATAAACTAATAAAAAAATTTATGCCGTAATCAACAAATAATAATTAACTAAACGTTTAAAATTACTGAAGAGATAAATTATATTTGCAACGAAGTAGCACTCTCTATTCACGTGCATCGTATTTGCTTACATGTAAATGTGTGTGTTTATTTGACGTGGTGTATTATCAAAATATAAATATTAGCACTCAGCTTACATTGTAAGTAATAAACACATTTTCTTTTATATATATATATATATATATATATATATATATATATATATATATTACTATCTATCTATCTAGATTTCTCACAATTTAAATATTTTTATCAATATTCCATATAATAATATTTTAAATATCAATAAAAATAATCAATATATATATATATATATATTTTTTAATCACTTTATCCTCTATCTGCGTTTAAGTATATATTTTCCTGATGCTATACTAAATTAAAAATTGATAGATTCATAGTCATTGTCCAAAATGAATTTATTATATATACTTCTTAAAAAAATTAAGAATTTTTAATGAGATAAAATTCAGTTTTCTAAAATTTTAAATTCTTATATATTTAAAGAGGATGAGATTGAATGTTTTGTAGCGTGTGTGAAAGAGATGCCATGTGTGACCGGGATTCGAACCCAGGACCTGCGCGGGTGTAAGGCCGAGACGCTACCATTTGCGCCACGGAGGCCGGCAAAGAAGTTTATATAAACTGGATTTATTTTGTGTTCCATAAAGTTTAAATACTATGTACAGATATATTTTTAATTCATAATATCAGATAAAAACTATAAATCTTTATACTCTCAGAAAAGGTATTGATTTGTAAAGTAAAAATGATTACTAAACATTTTTTTTTTTAATTAACGTTTCTGTATAAGAAAAGATAGAATCTTAATTTAATTTTTTTTTTAAGAAATAAATTTGTATTCCAGAAAAATAAATATTTTAGATTTCCTTTTATTTATTTTTTAATTGTTTAATGGTATTTTATGAACAGGTTAATTAAATAGGGTTATTTTACAATATTATTATTAAAGGGTCTTTCAAATTGAAAATAAAATATTGACAGATTGTGGTGGTGACGACGATTTCAAGGATCATTTGTTTTTCAGAATTTTATGACAAATAATCATGAAACGCTACACAAATAAAAATGACAAATCTAAAAATTTATTATCGAAATATGGAATCGGTAAAAGCTACGTATCGTACACTTCGCAATATTTATAATGTGCATAATCGGCCAAACAAAAGCACAATTCATTATTTGGTTAAAAAATTCGAAGAGAATTTTCTCTACTTGATCTTGAAACACCAATTTACAAAAGAAATGAAATGAGTCAAAAGAATATTGCTGTTGTTCAAGTGCAGTTGTTCGTGAAGATCAAAATTTATCTTTGGTTTCATATCGTTCACAAGAATTATGCCTTTCTTCAACAACAAATGGCGAATTCTGCGTAAAGATCTTTATCTGTATCATAAACTATTCGACTAACTCAAGAATTAAAGCCGCGGGACCATTCTTAGCGAAGACGGTTTGCTGGTTGGTTTCTAGATTAGCTGAAAGTAGATCCAAATTTTCATTAAAAAAAAAGTAAAATAATCTTTTCAAACAAGGCTCACTTTTAGCTTGATGACTTTGGAAACAAGCAAAATTGCCGTATAAGGGATGATTGCAATCCAAAGATGATTCAACAGCAACCATTAAATCCGAAAACTATCACTGTTTGGGGTGGATTGTGGGCTGGTGGCATCATTAGCCCATTTTTTTCTAGAAAATGAGTAGGAAATGCTGTTTCAGTAAATGGTGAGGACTATCGAGCTATGTTTCGTGATTTTAGTTTGCAAATTTGAAAAATTTTGATGTAAATAATTTCTGGTTTCAACAGAATGTTACCAAATGCCACACGTCTGCTGAAACAATTCGGTTATTGCGTCAAACATTTGGTGATTCGATCATTTCACGAAATTGTAATGTCAACTGGCCATCATGAACATGTGATTTAACTACCTTAGACTTTTTCTTTTGGTGTTATATACAAGTAACAAATCTGTAGCAACAAACCGCTAACGAATGATGACTTGAGAGCAGATATTCGACACATTATTAGTGGAATTCGAGCTGATTTGTGTGAAAATCTCGCAAACATTTGTTGGTAGACTTAGCTATGTCAAGCAAAAAATAACGATATTGTTTTTCGAAAATTTGGTTGATATCACAAATATTTTTTTGCAATTTTAGTTTTTGCGCAGAAAATAAAAGACCCTATTTTAAAATGAAAGAAACATAATCATCTGTTTTGTTTTAAGAATGTAATACTTTATTTTACCCCTCTTTTTAGATTTATTTCAATTTTATTGCCTGGAAAACTTAACGACATAATGTTTTTCTGCGTTTTTAAAAAAGAAATTAATTGTGAATAAACACTCTCATTGTGATTTCGTTGACTGATTGTCTCTTAATTTTTTTTTCGGAACCAATGTTTTGAAGAAAAAAATTTATCCTATTAATAATATTAATTTACATTATGCATGTTGAATTTCTCAACGAGATAATTGTGAGAATTAAAAATCTTGGTTGCTGATTACTACAATTCTTGAGATGGTTTACCTTTCTAGTAATTTCCAGAGTTTTTTATTATCTCATCTGATGAAATTGGTTATTAATAAATAAAAAAAACATTATCGTTCATAACAATAAAATCATTGTATAAAATAATTTAACAAACAAAAAATTGTATTTTATGAAAATTAATTTAAATTTTATTTTAAGATAATTAAAATTCTCTAGATTAACATAAAAACTATTAGAAATAAAACAATTATTTTACGAATTGTTTTTACACTACGTTTTATAAATATATTTATTCGTTTATATGAACGTTCTTTTATACATTTGTATTATAAATACCGGGTTTAAATATTGTTAAACCAAGAAATATGTTTTAAAAAGGTTTATATGCATTTAACACTCTAAAACATAAAAAAAAGTTAAACAGAAGAACTTGTATATTTTTAGATTTCATTCTTGACATCATTTTAAGACTAAATGTTATAAACAAAACATAACCTAACGTTTAATAAAAATAGATTCTTGTATAATAATTGTAAACACTAAATAAATTTACGTTAACATACTGGCTATTTTAAGGAATTGAAGATACCTTATTATTTAGATAATTATTTACTTTTAGGTAGATTTCATAAGAAAGCTACCTATTGTAATAGGTACCATGATTCGACTTCCGGAAAATTTCGACATATTTTCGCGTTTCACATCCTCCAGACTCCATAAACACCGTCATTTCAAAAGCTTATTTATATATATATTTCACTTTCTTGTAGACACGATAACTGCCGTAATTTTGCAAATTGATACATACATATAACGACCCAAAATCTCGGTTGAGTTCGTTAATCGGCAAAATCGGTGGACAATGGGGAACTTTTTCGTAAAAATAAAATATCGCTATAAATTTTGTATTAAGTAAAATATCTAATTCGTTTAAAGTTCCTACTATTTTCTGGATAAGGGCCTAAAACTTATATAAGTAAAGTTTTTTGATATCATTGCATGTGAAATTTTTTCACGTGCAAACCATTGTCGTATTGAGTAAATTTGAAGTTTTAATTAACTTTAAGGTGGAAATCTTCATTCTCCTACTTAGCACCGGTGAAATCTACATCCACCTTCCGGCCTGCGGAAAGGGATTTTTTTAAAATATATTTTTTATTGTAGTGTTTATTTAGAAATAGTTGTTTTTTTAATTAAATAAAAAACAATAAATAAATTTAGAAAATAAATTTTTATTTTTAAATGGTGAGATTTTAAGCCAGTGAACAAAAATGACTGTTTCTTTTTTTTTAAATATACAGTGAGAGTCTATTTCATCTAATTCAGTAATCAGCTGATGTAGACTGTAACTAATACTTTTCTAGAAAAAAAATATATTTTAAAGTTGAAATTAAAGAAAAAATATTTTTCAATCTATTAAAAATTTATATTAAACATTTTATACAATTTAAATTTTCCTTCTAAGTTGAGGTAAAACGTAATTAATTTGTTAAGTGTGTTATTTATTTAGTCACAAATTAATCGTTATTTCGAATTACACTTTTCACATTTACACTTATGGTTTAAATTTTTATTCAATTACGCTTCTGAGTTAGGTTACACTATCTAATTCTTATCTTTTACCTTACTTGTACGAAGTAAAGGAAGTATTGAGATCGTGAAAAATTTAGTTTTCTAGATTTCAATGGAAATATCCATTTTGACCATCCCTGGATCCATTTTGATTAGTTTCTTCGTGACGTCTGTACGTATGTATGTACGTACATATTTATTTCGCATAACTCAAATACGATTAACCGTAGTATGTTGAAATTTTGGATTTAGAACTATTGTAACATTTAGTTGTGTACCTTCCCTTTTTATTGCAATAAAAAGACTGAACCAAAAGTGTCCAGAAAAGCCCAAAATTTTAATTAATGAAATATTTTGATCTTATAAAGTGAAGGCACATCGGTTCGAATCAGACTTCATCTCCTTTTTTTTAACTTTTTTTTTTAATTTAAATATATTGATATATTAACCTCTCATTGTAAAAAAAGTTTTACGATGAATAAATAATTCATTAACAAAAAAAAAAGAAAAAATATCAGAAATTTTAATGAAATAAATTTTTATGTACTTTATATTTTTTTTTAAATGTGTAAATGTAATTTAATAGGCGTGCAAGGAAGTCATGTATTGTCCACATCAGATTTTTCACATTTTTAAACATTTAAATTTTTTATAATAAAAGATTCAACAGTCAGAATTACTTTCTCTGATAGTAAGCATGAAAATTATACTGTCAATCCATTTAATAACACAATAAATTGTGTAGTTTATAGTTCTCAACTTTTCCCTGCATTTCAGTGGGCTTTACACGCTGATCTGCGAATGTATAATTCTAAAAAAAGTGTAAATCTTGCATTGAATGTCTGTTGTTTTTAGATATTCTTGCCTGCTCGCAAATTTATAAACTTAGAAAAAACATATACGAGTGGTATACACAGAGATAAAATTAACTACTGCAAATCATCACCTCTCAAATATTTTTAAAGATTTAACTACAATAGACAAAATGAATGTATAGAATTCAAATTTTTTCCGTGCTTAGATATTACAAAATTTATAGAAATGCTAAATTTAAACAAGAAAGAAACTTACTGAATAAATGTAATAGTTATTGGATATACTATTGAACCATACAGTTTTATAAAAGTTTACTGATCACTTAAAAACTACATACACCATTAACGACGGTATAACCATTAAAATCAGTAATGAAGGAGCAGAATAATAATGAAAAGATATTTTGAAAACTTAATTACAGTTATTAAGTATCTTGTGGTCTAAAAATAAATTTTTTTTTTTTTGTTGGCCAGAAATAAGCAAAATTAATTTTCCGGTCTTTATCATCTATTTAAATATGTAAGTAAATAAATCCTGTTTCCATTTAAGATAGCACACGAGTATATTAAAAAAAAAGTTTCACCTTCATAAAAGTAATATCTTCTAAAAATAGCACCAAAATCCGAACTCCATGGCGGAGTGGTAGCGTCTAGGTCCTTTATCCTGAGGTCCCGGATTCGAATCCCGGTTAGGCATAGTATTTTTCATACACTACAGAACTTCATTTATACGCTATTTCCATATTCCACGTACAAACTTCAAAGCTTCTGTGTAATTTTATCAACCAAAAAATAAATAAATAAAAATCAGAATGAAGACTGTTTTACATCCCCTGCATAAACACACACACACACACACACACACACACACAGAGAGAGAGAGAGAGAGAATATGTGTATAGTACGTTTTCCCTGCAAATTAATGGAAAATATACTATACAATATTATACACCACATTTACTGCTCTTAAATAATATTTCCTTCAGATTCTATTAGTGAGATAGGTATAAAATTATATTTGAAAATTAATTTAATTAATGTTATTATTTCCTTTATTTTAAATTAGAATTAGTTTCCATCACTGATACTTTTCGTATTTACTGTTAATTAAAAAAGTTATGAGAATTAAAAATCTCCATTGTCTCAATGTTAAAAATTATTAATATCTAATATAAATAATTGTATTTTTGCATTCTGAATAATGGTATAATGTTAATGATGTATTGTCAATTGTATAAATTATATTGTAACAAATATTAATAGATTTTAAGCCAAGTTTTCTTATTATTTTTTTTTTTTTAATTATTGAAGTATTGATTTTCTTCATATTTTATTTTAATTAGTAATCAACATTGTTTCATCTCTTTGATCAATATTATTATTTTCCGATCATAATAATTGATTGATTCAATTTTACATTCCGAAAGTGAAATAATGCAGTGGCGTCAAATTGTTAAGACTCGCTGCGCTTTTCTTACTATATCGTTATATATATATATATATATATATATATATATATAATATGTACCCCATTTAATTCGAATACTTCAGAACCTATAAAATTGAAATTTTACTAACTTGTCTAAAGTGACTCGTATAATTATAAAATAATGTATATATATTTTTTTAATTAAACGTTACGTATCGCCTCAGCAAATAAAACTAATTGCCGGCCTTCGTGGCGCGAGTAGTAGCGTCTCGGCCTTTCACTTGGAGGTCCATGGTTCGAATCCCAGTCAGGCATGGCATTTTCCACACACGCTACAAAACACTCATCTTATCCTCTGCGGAAAGAATTGCTTGACTGCGGACCCGGAGTTAAACAAAAAATAAATAAATAAATAAAATTAATTAGTCCAAATCAAATATTCATGTAATTTTTAGTCATCTTAAAGTCAGAATATATTGAGAGACTTACAAACTAAAAATTTCTTATAAATACAATTTATAATTCTAGGGACATATAAACAAAATAAATAATAAAAATAATAATACAATAATAAAAATAACAATAAGTATATAGCATACAAAATAGTAAAATAAAAAGGACAGGATTTATTTAATGACAGTTAAAATTACAAAAACCAGATTATAGTCCAATTTACTAAAATCGTTAAAATTACTGATAGAAACTAATATTGCATTAACAACAAGATAACAATAGAACAGTCTTAAGTTCATACAATTCACTCTCTGTAAATATTATTATTTTTACTGTTTACAATAAAACGTCCCTACTTTATGAATGAGTAGAATATTTCACTACTATTTACCAATAACTTAACGAATAACTTCCTGCATTCACCCACTGTTCACGCTGGAATACTCGTAACGTACTATTCACTCGTTGTTACCACATGCTTACTGGTACTGCCGTCACCGCAATCGTGCCGAATTCGGGCTTGCAAAACTACTCACTGTTATCGCTTGTTATCACGACTGCGCCGAAAACGGTCTCTCAGAACTATTGACCCTCTCCGCTGGACCTTATCAGTATTTATATCCCCTGGCCTGCAGAACCAGTACTCGTCTCATCCTTTTAATTATTGAAGCGTAATAATTTTCATCGTCTGCACCATTAGTTTTTCTTTAAATTTTATTTCGGTTGGATAACCCTTCTGGTCGAATAACAGGTTTTAGAGGGGCCACTGTTTGTATTACAAAGAACAAATTGTTAAACGGACCCGTTAATCTGAGAAAAGAATCCTTTTTAGTTCCTTCTTGATTCTTCTTTTCATTATTATTTTCTTTCTTTCTTCTTACCCGTTAACCCGCTCTGTTATACTGATCCTGTTACAATATGTTTATACCACCACCAGTGCCAAAAATGTGATTCTTATACATTATCGAATAGCAAAAGTAAGTTTATAATTAAAAACATTTCTTGTTCTTCTTCCCACGGAATTTTATTATCTTTTCCAAGGTCTGCCTACTACCCTTCTTCCTTTTAAATTGTATCTCACGGCTTCTAGAAAGTTCCTTCCTAGTTACAGTCTCCCTACATTTTCTTTCCATATCTTTCTATAATTGTATTCACTAAATCAAAACCGGGATCCCTAATTCTATGTGAATATTCTAACTTAGAAATGTGTCTAATCTAGCGCACTTTTAACGGCTAGAAGGAATTTCATTTTAGTTGCTTGCAATCTGTTCTATTCCCTTACTCGTATCGGCCAGTTTTCAATAAATTGGTAGGAATATAATACTATTGGCATTAACTGGTGTTCAGATTTGAATAGAATCGTTTAAAAATACGAAGAATTTAACCTTTATCTAAATATATAGCATTCTTTATGGCCGTAATTTAACGTTATATAATTTAATTGTTTAAGATAATTACATAATTGTTTAAAATACTTTAGAATCCTCGATGGTTAGAGCTAAATTTAGAATGAGGGACTCGTATAAAAATCTGCTCAATCCCAATTTTTTTATTTTAAATTAGTAATTTATCAATGCGTTTTGGTTATTATTCTTAATTACAAGACCGGCAAATTGGTGGTCAGTTTTTTTATTCTTATTCAAATGGTCCTGGCTTTGATTCCCAGAAAAGACGTGACATTTTTTATCATCTAAGTTTCATAACAAAAGAAATCGTGCAGTTTGATCTGTACCTATAGAGTTATTAATACGTTTGCTACGGCAAAGTTACATAATTTTGCTGTGCCATAAGGACCTTATCATCGTCCCACGTCAGGATTGTTTTTACACTAATCGAATAAAAAACTAAACAGAATCACTGGGTAGATCGTAGAAAAAGCCGCCATCTATCGAACCATACAAGTACTAAATCACTAGTAACTATAGATTTCCACTTTATTTAGTGGACGTCTAATCTTAGAACAGTTTTGAGTAATAAGGGGTCAAACATGACGTAAAGAGGTAAATAGTAAGAAAAATTACTATCTAATCAGAAATGGACCACCAAAAAAGATATCCATTCAAAAAATGCTTCCAAGCACTTTCTAAACAATCGAAAAGAGCATCCCGCTTACTTGATTCCTAACTAAAGAAATATTTTATTGAGGATTATCAATGATTATGCATTGATCAGCTCAAATATATGTTGTAGTAAATTACTTTTCCTTTATACAATAAAGAACCACCTCAGAACAGGCTCTGCGTATCTTAAAGATCTAGTCCCTAAATTATATAGCTTGTGGAATTATCCAATGAAATATAAACTAATCAGAAAATCCACTAATGGAGGATTTATCTTTTAAAATAAATTTTATTTTATATATGTTTGCGAAAATAATCTTAAAAGAGAATGCGACGTGGAATAGGTTACAGACGTTCGGTATAATTATGCTTTGTCCTTCCCTTTACATGAGCAAAAGTAGGTTAAGGTTTTTTCTTTAATGCTACGTTTTATTGATAAATAAGGTTTTCTTCATTTTGATAAAATGTTAAATTTTTTCCATTATTATTTTTTATTACTATTTATAATAATTATACTAAGTACATAGGCGTTCTGTATCTCTTAACAAACCGTTTTTTAATTAATAAATATAAAAAATCCCAGATTTATCGAGGATTAGATTGATTGTGGATCTTAATTATCGATACATAATTTTAAAACAGATTAATACCATTAAGTTCATTGATAATTGGGGTCAACCACTGTTAATATTGGCCTAATATTAACTCAACTGAAAATTTAAATTTAATTATTAAAAACGGCTTTCGATAATTTATTTTTTATTAGCTTACTAACTTAAAAAGTATTTATATCATAAAATTTTATAATCACTTATTTATCATAAAATGTAAATGTTTTAAACTGGATTTCTCAGTTGGGGTTACACACATTTAAGTGCAACTAGAGTAGATGAAACCCGGCCAAATATATTATTAACTAGCTGACCCGGATATGTGTCGCCATTGCTAGATTTGAGTAAATATATAGATTAAATGAACAAATGAAAGTTTGATAAAACATTAAAAAACAATATTACGGAACTCACAATATTTAACCTTTCCCTTTTTCCCTTCTTCCTTTTCCTCTTTTTCGTAAAAATATTTATTTTCACTTAACTAATATATATTTAGAATATGAGACAAATTGGACCATAAATGCAATTTTTCCAAATATCTCAACCCCAGCGCCATCTAGCGAGTCCATTTCCTTTTTGCATAGGTATTTCTTTACATGTAAGTAACACATATTCTGAGTGAGCCCAATCGGACCATAAATACAAATTTTCGATATCCCTACCTCACCGCCACCTCGCGAATTAATAGTTTGCAAAAATATTTATTTTTACAAAATATATATACTGAATATAAGCCGCATCGGATCATAAATACAATTTTTTGAAATATCTCAACCCAAGCGCCACATAGCGTGTTCATTTTTGAAAAAAAAATATTTCTTTTCACGTTACTAATACGTATTCTGAATATGAGCAAAATCGGACTATAAATACAATTTTTCGAAATATCTACCCCTGCGTCACCTAGCGGATCCAAACTACTTCAGAAACCTTTGCGGACGTGCGCACAACAACTCAATAAAGTTTCGGATGAATGGAATAACAACACATACGAAACAAACAAACATTGATAAGCAATGTTCCCCATAGGCCTGTTTCAACTTTTCAAAGGTCACACTCGCGGATTCCCCAGGTTTAACACAAAACATGATTGCACAACGTTGCTCTAATTTCGTAACACACAACTTCACTGATCACGCTGTCAAAAATAATGTGTTGGCTGAACGGAGTTGAAATTCGTACTGAGCATTTGGAAGGGATGAACAAACCGGTCTAGCACAGACCGGTAGACACAACGTTGCCAGATCGCTCGCAGTGTTACCAATCTCATTACTTTTCTCACACACCTCGTATATAAGATTTTAATATTTTGATATTTTTATTACACGATTGCCCAAAGAGGAGTGTAATATATTTAGGGTGTATGTATGTTTGTTTTTTTGACCGTAGCAGCTCAACGACTGAACTGATTTAGAAGTATATGACCTGCGTTGGAATCCTTACATTACCGGGAGTGTCATAGGCTATATGATATAAGTATGCATATATATATATATATGTGTGTGTGTATGTGTAGTAGTAGTAGTAGTAGTAGTAGTAGTAGTTGTGCATATTTTCCAGTTGAAGCAAAAACTTTAATGAACTGAATTAATGAACTGTGAGCCTCTATCACTGTGTAAACTCAGTTTGAACTGAATGATTATTCGAATCAGTCGAAATATTACAAAAATAATAGAATTAAAATTACGTTAAAATAAATAATATTAAATAAATTGAGAAGATTTCTGTTTAGTAATAATGGGCTTCCCGTTGGGACAGTGTGTGAGGTTAGAGTGGTGAGGTGATGCGAGCACCTCGTGCGAGGGTAGATCAATTATCATCATCAACTGGTAACAAACGGGGTGCCTCTGGGGGGCTGTTATGAGAGGTGCAATGGTGTGCTCTTATAATATCTCTGCAAACAATCTTCCGATTTTCAAAATTTAAACGAAGTATTTATTAATAGGTTAAAGGCTAACTTTTACATGTATCAAGTATACTCTCGATCAAATAGATTACGGTTATTCGGAAGTGTTGTTATATCTTCGCAACCAATCTTCCGATTTTCAAAATTCAAACGGGGTACTTGCTAATATAATGCAAAATCACGATGGAACCAAACAAACACAAAATTTAACTGATGTACTCAAAAATTGATCAAACATACACGATTCCTCAAAAAGGAGTGTAACGTATTTAGGGTCTATGTATGTTTGTTTCATCGTAGCAGCTCAACGGCTGAACTGATTTAGATATATGATCCGCGTTGGAATCCTTACGTTACCGGAAGTGTCATAGGCTATATACATATATATATATGTTTAAATAAATTTAAAAAGAAAAAAAATTATACTATATACAAATTATTATATACAAAATTGTCACCCACACGCTCTTTAATTATCCTATATTAAAGAGCAATGTTTTCTTTTGGCAGTCGCCTTTTATTTTTTTAATTTTTAATATTTATCTCTTATAAAAAAAGTTATGAAAACAATGTCTTTAATAACTTTAAAACACATAATCACTCATTTCATAACCTAAAAAATTGTACTTTTACTATAAAATTCTTCTCATTGACCATTTTTTCGTTTGATCACTTTTTTCTTTTATAAAAAATAGCAAAAAAGTAATTAAACCCCCCGCTATGTAAAAAAAAACATGCCCATGTAAAACAAACTAAATTTAATTGTTTAAATATGGCCTATTTATTATTCAATAATAATTTCTTATAATCCTCCTTCAATTCAAGTTTTTTTACCAATAATTTTCCGGTTATAAGCTACTTTCCAAAATAATATTTATTTCGGCTAAGTTTTATTTAAAGAAAATTAATAAATAAGTTTTTAATTTAAAAAAATATATAATAAATCTGGTTGTTATTTTTGACAGGCTGAGTTAAAAAAAAAGGTACAATAATATTAAAAAACCAATCATATTACATAGTGAACGAAGTTATAATTGAAAATAAAAATATGATTATATATTTATCGTCAGTACGGAAGGTGAACAATGATTTTTATACGAAAATAGCTTATTTTTTTTAAGACTAACTGTCCCCAACTTTGTTATCTATATTATTACTCGGCTATTACAGTAAATGTTTCTCCGTAATAGTTAATTTATAAAAGCTCGTGTGTACTTATATACGCTCGTAAGAAGTTCTACTTCTTTGGCGTGAATAAAAAAAGAATTTTTTACCCATTCAAACAAATTTGAACTGAGCCAAACGATTGATGGACGACATTAAATACCATGAATAAAAATTTGAATAAATAACACTTAAATTAAATTAAATAATGTTTATTTTATACAATTTAAAAAGTATTGAAATATTCGTTGTCATATAAAACAAAGTTCATCGAATATATTTGACGATTGAATAGGCAGGACGGTTATCAGCGGCTTATGAAATGAAAAATATGATACAAATAGTTTTATTTTATAATAGTGTATTTTATCAAAAATTTTTTTTTGGTAAATTTAAAATTATTTATGCAAAATCAAAAATTTATTTGATGTGTTATTTTCTGTTGTTAAAAAATATAATTTTACTCATAAATAATATTTACATAAATATAACCTCAAATCTTGATACACAATTTTCATTAAAAAAAAAAAATAAAATAAATATACGCTGCAATATAAATAAAGTTTTATGAATATGAAAAACAATATTCACGTTCAAAATATCCGTGTATATAAATATGCATTTATTACGACTCAATATCTGTTATGTTTACAACATGTGCTAATCACTTAATTGCATTGAACGACTGACTGAATTAGACACTACTCGCATGTGCGTGCAAACTAATCCACTTGGGCCTGCGCAAGTTTTCATGGTGTGTTAGATCGGCGCGGGCAACTTCCGTAACTTGCTGAAAATATACTCTGATCAGTTTTCCTAACGCGCCAAAACAAGTATAACTTCAATAATATTGTTTTCAAACACCATTTCGTTCTCATCTTATCAACAGTAAAAAAAAAACATTTTACTCATATAAGAGTACTTATATTTATTATTTATTATTTTTTCTTTTTAAATAACGAAACAAAGTTGATTAAAGAATTAGGATTATATGAGATAAACTAACACTAACCTCAATTTACTGTAGTAATTACGAAGCGATTTATTCAGCTTCAAACTCATCAAAAAATTCATAAAGTGATTAGTATTCTAAGTTGTTATTTTAGAAAAAATTCTTATTTATTTAGGACATTAACAATAAAATAAATCTAATTTTATAGTTAAAAAATAGTTCCAGATAACAAATATTATTACATTGTTTATTTTTTCGCATTAAGATAACCTATTGACTGATTTTACGACATCTGTATATAAACTATTATGAATAATCTATTACAGATTTATTTAACTAAGATACACTGACACTTTACGTCAGATTTGACATCTTTTTAAAAATAATGACGTAAGATCAAAAAACGAAAATAAGAAAGAAACATGGTAGGAAAATTAATTATAACTTACTATAAAGAATATTCATAGTAAAAGATGATTGATAATAAATTAAAAAACTGAATTCATATTTTATTTTCAACAAAGAAAAATAAATTATACAAAAGATAAACAAAATGTATTAATAATATTCTAAAAACCGTTGTTGTGAATTTTTTTATAATTAGGTCTACACTCTATTGTATAAAATGGTATTTAATTATTACATCTGGTAAAATTACCATTTTAGTAATTGAATTTTTTTTCCTCTGGGACCACCGTTAGGTATTGCTTCAGAGGGTGAGATGAATGAATAACAAGAAGTAGCATGTCAAAATGCCATGCCTGACTGGTATTCGAACCGGGGAACTTCGGATGAAAGACCGAGATGCTACCACTTGCGCCACGGAGGAATTCAAAATAATCAGAACAATATATTAACACAATGATCTTTAGATCATGTCCCTTTAGGCTTATGTCTGAATCGGGTCAGTCATATTTGGATTATTTTTAATAAACATATATATAATTAAATCAACACTTAATTTCATTTGAAAATAAATGTAATATAACAAATAAAATTATATGAAGGCATAAATTATATTAAAAAATACGAACTGTTTGGTTTTATATAACTCCACTTTTAATACCCAAAAAAATGATAAAATACGTTTTAAAAAGTACAACAAATGGTTTAGATTCAAAGTTTTTTATAAATGTTTATCTTATTCTATAAAACAAGTATTAAACATAGACAGAATTGCTAGGTTAAAAAATAAATAAATAACGCATACAAGAGGATACCACCCAACACCGTTATTGATTTATATTAACAAAAAAGATAAAAATGGGTAATCAATTTTAATACAAGTTGAAATAAATAAGAAGAAATACACAAAAATTGTTTACAGAGAATGAAAATCTGTAATTTTATTCAAATTTCTATTGTATAATTTATCATCGTTAGATTAAAAATAATTAATATAAAAATTTTTAAATAATTAAAAATAATATAATGGAAATAAATAATTTTTTTTTTTATTTGTATAGCCCAAATTAAACTAAATAATTTAATCAGCTGTGTGCGTGACGTGTTTGTTGATTATTTATAACCTTTTATCCCAAACAATAGAAGAATTCATCCTAACGCGGCTGAGGATTGGGCACACAAAACTATCCCACGCCTACTTATTTGGCTCTTCTCAGCAGAACTGTGAGGCGTGCTATGTAAATTGGTCCATAAACCAGTTACCCCTAGATAACACATTGTTCGAGTCTATTTGTTGTCAATTAAAGCTGGGTTCAGATGTGAAGGGTTTAATCCTACATCCTAGTATCTGTGATACTAGGATGAAGAACATAATTTAGGGGTTTTACTTATGAGATCCCTTATGGAGTACTGTGTGCATAATCAAAATGGTCTAGTGGTCATGTTCCTGTTTCGAAATTTGTTATCAAATGTTTGGTATTTATTGCCTAATTACTTATGAACTTAGTTTTATTTAACATGATAATTATTCTTGCTGTTGATACGAAATAAAATAAAAAATTACAAAAAAATTAATTTTTTTAACAATTTTCTTTTATCTGTTTCTCTCCTAAATTGCATTATTTTTTGGTTATCAGGATTTTTGTTATTTTTAAAATACACGTACAATTTTTTTTTTTGTAGTATATGATACGTCTTTTTTTTTAATATTAAATTTGTTTATTTTTTTTACAACCTGGTTTAGTTCTTATTTTTAAATTTAATTTTTTTCTATTTGATGATAACTACTTAACAACTGAAAATCGGTAAGATTTTTATTTTTTTATGAGCATTTTTGTATGCAATTTTATTCAAAAATCGTGAAATACAGTTCTTTGTAAACAAATAAATTTTTGAATAGTTTTTTCTGTTATACTTTTCTGTTCCAGTAACATTAACTGGACTTTCTACTAAATATTTCTGCGAATACTAATTACACCTTTAAATCGTAGAGTTATCAAGGTTATCCTTAAAATTTTCATCTTAGAAATGATTTAGTTAGCGATTTATTGGATACATAATTTGTGTTATTTGCTACAAAAATTTTTATTGAAAAAGTTTCATATGTAATTCGTACAGTCAACGAAAATTTTGTTAGGCGACCGAGTACTGTACATCCAATCAGACTTAAGTGTCGCTTTTTGTTTACTATTAATTCTGAAAATAGTAACAGTTTTGTAACTAATATAACAGGAAGTATAATTGTTTTAATCTACTGTTGACAACTGGTTGTTAACGTGTTTGTTCTAAGTTAACAGTCCGAAAGAAGGAGAGATAGTTTACGCTATCAGTTTATATAAGAGAAATTAATTCAAAAGGGTAGGCTTATTTATAACATAAATTTCATATTAATTTTGATAAATCTTTTTTTTAACGACAGCTATTGTTAAATGTTATTAAAAGTATAAAAATATGATTTTAGGAGGTAACAGGTTGAATAATACGAGGCTCGGCTGATAAATTTTGCACACTAATATGCTACACGGAGACAAAAGGTACTATCAAGTTGAGCGTGGCAGCCCATGACAGCTAAAATCCCTCTCTACAAACCTGCGATAATGCGTTGAAGTCCGTTCACCGGTTTGTTTTCAGTACCATTTAAAATTGTGTCGAGTACGGTCAATATGTCAACACCGTTAAAACAGCGCGCAGTAAACGAATTTTTAACAGCAGAAAATTTGAATCCTGCAAATATGTTTCATCGTTTAAAAGCGGTTTACGGTAGTGAAACTGTTGACAGAAGTACTGTGAATAGATGGGCATTGAAATTTCGCAAATGTGAAGCTGGTAAAGCGACAATTGAGGACGCAGCTCGCAACGGACAACCAGTTTCTGTGACTGACGAGAAACATCGAAAGGAGGTGCACGATTTGCATGAAAGTAACAAGTGAATCGCCCAGCAACGCATTACTATTCAGTTAGGCATACCTAAAGAACGAGTAGGCCATATTATCGAGTAATTGGGTTACCGTAAAATCTGTGCACGATGGGTATCGCGCAAACTCTGTGATGGCTCTCCGCAAGCTGACGTTTGAACCTATTTCGCATCCGCTATACTCGCCGGATTTGGTTCCGTGCGACTTCCACTTCTTCCCTCATCTCAAGAGGGATTTCGAAGGTGATCATTATACCACCAACGATGAGGTGAAAGAAGCTGTGACCACTTGGATCCGAGAAAGAGCGCCAGAACTTTTCAGTGACGGAATGCAAAAACTTGTCAGACGTTGGGAAAAGTGTATCAGTGTAGACGGGGGTTATATTGAAAAATAAATACTGAATTTTTTAGCTAAGTTATTGTACTTTTATTCATTTTTTATTTCATTCACTATCTCTTTTTCATTCCCATGTTACGCATATATGTGCAAAATTTATCAGCCGAGCCTCGTACCTAATGAAAATCTACCTAACAACTTTTTCGGAGAATGAGAAATATTAAATGCTATATAAAAAGAGAGCGTGAACCAATCTTTAGAGGATCCTGTTATAATAGGAAGTTACAAAGACCGAAGAGCTACTTTAAACTTTATCTTTTACCATCCATCCAGCAAATGCATAAGGATGAGAAATTTTAGCTCTTTTTTTAAACCATCAAACTTATTTAAAGAATAATCTGAAATCACATAAATAATTTTATTGATTAATAAATCATCATTATGTAGATTGTGAAAAACTCTGATTAAACTTTTTATAATATTTTTCTTTAAACTTGAATTCTTTATTCTTTTTTGGATTGCACTTTTTCATATTTTAAACGGAAAAGCATACACAAAATAAATTAAAATTGAAAGCGTGATTTTACTAACTTACTCAAATACTATTATATTTTACGTAGTAACATATATTTTTACTGTAATTTAGGTTTTTCCTCTTTTTTGTTTACTAAGGATGCACTTAATTACATCATTTTTTGTGCAGTAGTTATAATAAGTTCTTGTAATTAATTTATATCTCTTTATACTGGAATTATAGATATAATTACTTTTGTTTAAAGTCATTAAATTTCATAAAAGTCAATTGTATATAATTGCTTGTAATTTATTCTAACAATTCAACTAATCAAGCATAAATTACAAAATACGTAATAAAGTATCACTTAAATTTAATTTCAGTTATTATAAAAATATTAAAGATTACAAGTGATGTTTATTGCTGTAGGGAAATGCATTGTTTATATTCAATAACTCCGTTATGGGTTTATCAATTTATTTAATCAATTTTGAGAAGAAAAAAACGCTAAATTGTTAGTCTAAATGTTATTTTTTATCATTAAAAATAATTTAATTCCTCTTCAAAATTTCCTAAACATATTCTATTTACGTCTAGTGGTTAACTCGTCGCAGATCAGTTGTTTAACAGCTGATTTTCAAAGTCGAAAGTTTTGAGGATTTGAAAACTAGACAGCGGATACCGGTGCACTTTGGAGTCGTGAGTTCAACTAACCATACGTCTCAGGAATGGTCGATCTGAGTCTGTACAAGAATACACCTCATTTACATATCATACTCAAATCATTGAGCCGCGGGGGTTTCTTATTGTTTACTAGTTGAACAGATTACAACGTGCACATTAGAAAATAAAAATATATTGTATTTACGTCAACATTTTGAGGGAGAATAAAATAACATAAAATACTTTTTTTTTTTTAAATAAAAAAAGCAATCGATAATTCAAAAAGAAAAAAATAATAAGCTAATCTGCAACGATCACGGGTTTAAATTTCATTTAACAACTCATAATTAACAAAAAAGCTAAAAACATATATCAGAATAATTACTAAGGCTCATTGATTTTTAAATATTTAATAATATTTATTATTATTTGTAATTTTATATGTAAATGCTTGTATTACAAATCTAAATTTGTCGTTTTGTATTTCATGAGTGAATGCATGCGTGTCTTAACTAAGCTATAATATGCTGATAATTTTACTCTTATCATTCATGCAATGTAACCTAGGATTCTATAAACATGCAATCTATTGTATTTTTTTATTGCAAATAAAAGGATATATAATGATTTTAGTTTGACTAAAGTCTTTAAACTTCCTGTCTAATTTTACGCATGAAAAATTATATTCAATTTTGTAATTAGCCTATCAAAAACAATAAAGTAAATTAACAAATTGTATTGTTATTTTTTTTATTTTTATTCTTTAGTTAAATTATAGTATATTTGTTTAAATAAATAACGATTTAAATTCATGAAAAAGAATTATTTTTGTGCTACTAATAACGTTTGATTATCTGTATAAATAAATTGTAGTATTCGATTTAATAAAAATCTATGCATAAAATATTTTATTTTATTTTTTTTATTATTAAAAAAAGGTTTTTAGAGAATGAATAAAATGTTTCCTGAGCAGACAGAAGTATCGACAGAAAATTTGTTGTAGCTTATGGCAATGAAATTTACACTATAAAGTTTGTTTTTTTTTCCTAATAGACCAACAACAGTAAAACAAAACTAATACTACAGCGTACTTGAAATGAATAAAAGTAGTTTTACATAAATGTAAAACGCTACCGCATAAAATAAATTTTTTTATGTTTATACTTTATTTAAAAAAAGTAATAAAAATAATAGTAGAAGTAGTTTTTAAGTTACTATTTAGATTTTGTCTTTTAGAAGTCGGTGTTAATTTTTTTACTTTTTAATACCGCTTTTTAAACTTTATTTTATATATTTAACTT
Organism: Lycorma delicatula; assembly: GCF_047948215.1. NCBI lineage: Eukaryota > Metazoa > Arthropoda > Insecta > Hemiptera > Fulgoridae > Lycorma > Lycorma delicatula. The sequence goes on from NC_134462.1 coordinate 70,589,603, forward strand.
ATTTATAAATATGAATAAACCATCAAAAATAGTCGAAAGAAAAAATCCATTAGAAAAGAAACGCAAAACTATTTGCACCTCTCATTAAAGATTAAAAAAAAATGGCGTAAAATTACTTCCCAGTCAAGATAATCTCGAATTTTTCAGACGTATATTATTTTTTCCGTAAAGGTTGCCACCAGTTTTCTTGTATTTTGAGAGGAAAATTATATATTGATAATTGTAATGATTAATTATTTCTGTCTAATTTAATTAGATAGGAAATTATTTTTTTATTATTTTTTCTTTTGATTTTATTAAATTCGTTATATATATATATATATATATATATATAAATTATGTTGCGAATGATTCACATAATCAACACCCAGCAAAAACTACGGAAAATAAATTAATAAAAATTTATATATACATTCTTTTTTTCCTGTTTTAGCCTCCGGTAATTACCTTTCAGATAATACTTGAGAGGATGAATGAGGATAATATGTATGAATGTAAATGAAGCGTAGTCTGGTACAGTCTCAGTTTGACCATTCCTGATAAGTGTGGTTAATTGAAACCCAACCACCAAAGAACACCGGTATCCACGATACCGGTATTCAAATCCGTGTAAAAATAGCTGACTTTACTAGGACTTAAACGCTGAAACTCTCGAATTCCAAATCAGCTGATTTGGGAAGACGCGTTCACCACTAGACCAACCCGGTGGATTGTAAACACATTCTACTTACGTTGTAAATGTACGTTAAAAAAGGACTTTTTCCGAGTTTAAAGGGTTAAAATGAAGATATCAACTGGATTTTTGGTGTGTGTAATCTTCGTGTGAATACCTAAAAATCAGAATTTAGATTTTTTGGAATTCAACCTTAAAAGGGGGTGAAGAAAGTAAAAAATTTTGAAAAATTGCAAATTTTCTCCATTTCCGATTATATAAACGATATTCGCTAGATTTGGTGTTGCAAATACTCTTCAGGTAAATATATGAAAACCATTTTCGGTGTTTTTTAAATTTCAATCTTTTAAGAAGTGTGACGGTGTGCGGCGCGGCGGCTAAAATAACACAGCCACTGCTAGGTATGTGCGTTGCAACTGGCTGCACCTGCCTCCGGCTTACTTGATTAAAAAACATAAAATTAAAAAAAATTGACCACGACGAGAAAGGCAAAACATAACCATATAGCGCTGGCAAACCTAATATATATAGTCAAATTATCTATACAGATAAATTAAAGTTTCATTAATCTATTATAAATTTTAAATAATCTTCTAGGTAAAATTTACCAAGGAATCATTATAGGAACTTCTTCAAAAAAATAATAATAATAATAAAATACGACTTACTGGTAAATCGTAAAGGCTTAAACACACATTATAAAAATAAGTTGAGTCAAAGTTTTTCCTCTTTTTTATTTGATGTCAGATAATTTATATGCAATAATATTTTAAGAGACTCAACCACTACTTAAGTGATAGCTGCTGCGTAGTGCATTGCAAGCGGAAGTGCACTTTTATCTCGGTGAACCGATATTTTAGAAAAAAATAGTAAGATAAGCACGCACACATGTAGTGAGCGTGTGTTATTAGATACTGAACCTATTGAATTAAATATAATTCAACAGGTTAAACTAAACTCAAAAAAAATTAAAAAGATATAATTAAACTTATAAATTATAAAAAATAAATTGTATATGTATGGGAGGAGCTTTTATATTTAGTTTACTATATAAAAAATTCAATATTGTTATTATTTGCAAATTACATTTCTGAAGACATTTATTTATTTTCTGTAAGTTAAAACTACCACGAGTAAAATTTTTTTAAATAAAATACCTTTTGAAATATAACGCCCTTCATTAGCTTTTCGCTCTTTATAAAAAAATAAATAGATAAAAATAGAATCAAGCCTCGAAATAAGTTATCTGTTGCTCAAATTCCTTTATCAGTTCCTTAAACTGATTAAAACATACCCGAAATATAAATTGTATAGAAGTTTACACCATATATATGCAAACATAAGAATTTTATAACATAGATTTTTTAAGGAAAGAAGAGTTTACGCGAGCAGTACTTCCCATTTTGAAAGCGCAGTTCACTATCATAAAACATGTTCAACTTAATATTTTATTTGCGTATAAAACGCGATACTTCTAAACTAAAACTTAAAATATTACTAACTAATTTTAGTAGTATTTTAAATTACTTGCGGTCAATAATTTACAATTTCCAAATTTCAGTAATAAAAACTCGGATGACTGCCTTCCCCAAAATTTCTTCTTTTCAATTATCGCATAATTTTTTTATTTATTGCATATTTTTAACTGAATTTTTTTTAATGTCTTCCTAGGCATAATGGTAGTGGAAGCGATCCAAAAAAAAAATATTTTTTGGACCATATTGGGGATAAGGAAGCCGGTTAAATTAAAAAAAAAATTTTTATTTTATTTTTTAAAACGTTTTTTTGTTTATTTAAATTTTTAATATTATTGAAAGACCCCCGCACAAAAAAGTAATCTTAAGTAACCTTTTTCGTTTATAATTATTTTTCCACTATATATGAAAAAATAACCGATGTCAAGGAAGTATTACAATTCTGTTTTCAGATTTTTTCTATAAATGAGCCGTTATTTAGGTTAAGAAAAGTTTAAAACAATATAACGTTTGGAGCCAACATTTGTTTCCTCCCTTCCTTCTGCAAAACAATAGTTATGTCAATTTTACTTTCCCGTAAAAATAGTGCTATAGCTTTAGAAGGGAAAGTATTTTAATCGGTCCAATTTCGGCATATGCGGTTTACACCGGACCTTGACGTTTTGACACCAAAAACCGGATGGAAATTTTCCAGATGTTAAATGTTTTTGTATTTGTGTGTGTGTTCGGTGTTGGCTTCTAAATTACCTTATATTTCCAGAACTAGTGGACTGATTTTGACCTAACTTGATCAGATTACTTCTATATAGCGGGCATTGTTGCCATTAAATTTTCAACTTAAGAGATCAAGGAGTTGAGTTGTAGAGCAAGGTCACCCTAGGTATTTCGAGATTTCGCCTAATGAAGGTCATATTTGTCTTAGACACTTTTGTATACAATTAAAAAATAATATTTGCAAAAAAAGCAATTTTTTTCAAAGTCGCACCTCCACCCGAAAAAATGCTCTAAACTGTTTTGACGACACAGGTTAGCAGTAGAATTAAATAAATTAATAATATTTAAAGTGTAAAAAAGTAATTCGGATCTGGCTGGTTGTCAAACTCGATCGCCCGGTTGACTCGGTACCTGTTGAGTTAAGCCTCGCGGATACACCAGTCTGCCGACCGTACAAGCGAAATTTGTTCTACATAAGTTGTGAAGTACTTTAGTTTAGTTAGTGCCGACCGTCGTCGCTAGTAACGCCATACCCGCGCGAATTAAATACAGTATGCACACGCGCTTTAGTTAGAATCATTGAATTAAATAAACGAAAAAATATTATATTTAAATAAAATGATAGATACCTTAAATTAAGTTGTCTGTGTATGTATGTAAGCGGTGCATCAGAAAAAACCACAGTTCTAGGACTTCCCCGGAACGCTGCTTTAGCCGCGTCAGGGGAAAGTCCTACACCTGTGTTGTCAGCTATTTTTTTTAGATGATGAATCATTTAGTTTCAATCTTTTCTCCAAAGGTAAAATGGAGTAAATATTAGATCTTTTTAAAACTATTGTTTTTCGTAATTATACCAAATTACAACATATTATTTTAATTAATTAATTATAATGATGATATTTTATTATTTTATATAATTAATTAAAAAAATAATATAAAATATTTTTAAAACTCGTATTTTTCTTAATAAATTAACAAAACAGAATTTAAATTTATATATAAAGCCTTATCAAATCAAACACGATAAAGTTATTTTCGTCGGAAAAGATTTTTCAGTTTTAATAAGATATAAAATGAGAGAAAGTGTTACCTCATTTTGCAGGCAACTATATGCAATTGAATTATAAAGGTGTAAAATAACACTGTAAAAGTCTTCCGACATTACTTTAATTTCCTTGTCAATTAAGGTAAGTAAAGATTCCACTGAGTAGACAAAGAAAAAAAATCATGTTTTAAATATAGCTTACATTTTCATTAAAGTTAATTTTCCAATAACGTGCAATTTGGTTGTTCTCTAAGGTGCTCTTTACATTCTCTGATGCTCTTTACAAACGATCTTTTCCTTTTTAGTTTTCGAAAAAGAACTAATGAATTTTCATTATAAAACGTAACAAAATTAGTCACATTTTGTTACGTAATGTTGTAGTACGCAATAAATGTACTCGATGTGTTTAAAAAGAGAAAATAACTAGTTTTACTTATTCTCATATTTCTATGCCTGTAAACATCTCGTGTTATCTCGCTTGTTTTTGTTTACCGTGCTCCTAAAGCTTTCTTTGTTTTTATAGCGTAATAAAAAATAATACATATTTTTTTTTAAATTTAATTTTGTTTTTGTTTTCAATTTACGGAAGGATATGCTTAACGCTCTATAAAATTAAAACTAAAACTTAAAATTAAAACGTAGGTCAACCGAATTATATATGTATATTTTTAAATCTATTTAGTTTACATTAAGTTAAGTTTTAAATAGAATCAGGTCAGGGGTTAGCTATTCCTTAAGGACAAAACAAGTTCTAATTATAGAGTAGAAAGTGCATTGCCATGATAAACAAGGAGAGGGAATGCTTCGTTTCTTCAACAGGAGAGCAAGTTTGTTTTTACGTAGTAAACCTCCTGCAGCAATAATTTCGGCTTCTTTACAATTATATCATATGTTGTAAAATAAAATATTATTACATTCCGTTGAGATAATTACTTTATCTAACAGTTATTATTATTATTATTATTATTATTATTATTATTTTCATGTACTTAATTCTAGTAAAAACATAATGTATTCTAGTAAATGCATTATTAAATAAATTTCTCAAAAGATATTAATCAAAATAAGCATTTTAATAAAATAGAAAATTAACTTATTCTTATTACGTGGTTTAATAATAAACTTACATAAATTAATATTTTAAAAACATTTAAATATGCACACACACACACACACACACAAACATACAAACACTAGCTGGTCAGGGCCGCTTCGCTCGTCCTTCCCGTCTAGCCAGAGGACTCCGCCACCTGGACTGTTTATTATCCTTATGTTTGTGAGAATAATACTGATAAATAATAATTAAAGACGGTTCAATTTATGAAAGTTACCAGTAAATTGTAATCTCTTCAGAGAAACAGTTTTGTCAGCTCAGGACCTGAAACGTTGAGTGGTCTGAAGTGTGTGAGTTTCAGAACAGTCGGCCCCCATCATAAAATTAGTATTAATAGCTGGTTATCAGCGTTCAAAATATAGTTTTAACCATATTTTGCACGGTTCGTAACGTTACCCGAAAATATCACGAGAAGGAGTTCGTACTTCGTTTCTAATTTTTTATTTATTTTTTATTTTTTTTTATGACGCGCCTTTAAAGCTACTTTTTCCAATAACCGGAAAGAGTTATCGAAAAAGGGTGCGACTTTGTAGAAAATTTAATTTCAAATACTGCAAGTGGTCTCCGAATTTGATTTGACGAACGGTTTGACAATAATAAATCTGAATATCGACAAGGAACGTAATCCGATTGTTATCGCAAGCCATTTAAACGACCACCATCTTGAATCGGTGAAAAATTTCGTAACGGCAATTATCCTGTGTTCTTTAAAGGTATAAATATTATGTTTAAGCCAAATTTCAGCTCAATCGATCAGGTAGTTTTTGTCATAAAGAGTAACAGATTCGCAGACACCATTAGGTTTTTATATGTATAAGAAATAGCAGCAATAAGTCGAGTCTGAAATAGATTATAATCGTTAAACAAGGTTGCTATTTACATTTGTACCGTTTCTTGTGTAATAACCAAATTCTTTATTTCTAACCTTCAGAGTTTGTGAAGTACTGAGACTGCAAATTATTGCACAAATTCATTTCCCAAAGGAAATTTCTACTAATTGTTAAACAGTGGATCCGCTTAAGATTGACTGAATATCCCTCAGCGATCTTGAAAAAAAATGGGCCAATAGAACTGCCTGCTCCCATGGCACATTAAACAATAGTATTCTCTGATACAATGGTTGTTCATACAGATTTCTAAAGTTTGACAAAAACGAGCATTCAGGTAGTTAAGAAACCATGAGATGTGAACATTCTCCGTTATCATGACATCAAAAAAATGTCTTAATAACATTTTTTTGTTAATTAACAAGGAGTTAACAGGAGTTAATCTATTAGATTAACTCCTGTATTTATTGGTTACAAAATAAACTATCTGATTTATTAGGACCAATCAGACTGTCTTTAAATATATTATATATAAGACGGATGAGTATCTTCTTTTTTTAAGCAGTATGACAGCTCTTACATATTCAATATTCAATGAGTTTGAATGAACATTCATGAGTTTTCAATGGTCCAGTCGTTTTCAGATCATGTACTGAACATTTAATCCACATTTTCTTTTCAATAATAAAACAGTTATGTAATTGAAACTGATACTCTTGCCTTGTAGTCATTAAAGTAATGTCTCGAAATGATCTCTGAACTTGTATCATTACAATTTAAATTTTATAAAACGATTTGTGCAAACATGCGATATTGATTAAGTGTTTCATCTACATTTCATTAACTGCATTTAAACTGTATACAAATAATAAAACCTAACTTCAATTCCTCTTAGATAATAAGTGTTTTCAACTACAAAAAAAATTCCCTTGCCTTATTTATATATATGTATAATTATTTAAAAGTGATTAGAATAAAAAAGTAGCTATCTGGCTAATTTTATATTATAAATATTATTGAATATTTACGAACAAAAAAAAGCTTGGTGTAAAACACAAAAATATTTTTTTATAATTGTAAAACTGACAATATTTTAGTAATATTCGTAGTCAATAATGAATAACAATACACAATTGATTTATTACAAAATATAATAGAAATTTTAAATTTACAAATAAAAATGATAAAGTCTTCAGTCTATCATTTTTATTTGTCAGTTTAATATAAAATAAGTTACATATTAATTCCCCTTAGAAAGTGAATTAGTAAACTTATTTTTATTTATTTTTCAAATGTAAAAAAAGTGACACCTTTAAAAAACGCTTTAAGAATGATATAATTATCAATTAAAAAAAATTTTATCACATAAATGAAAATAAAATATTTCCTAATAATATTTATGTTTCAGAGACTGAAAATATTTTTATATATGATAAAATAAATGTATAATGAATATTTTATATGTATGTACAATATGGCATTAAGTAAAGATTTTTGCATCTGAAAAAAGAATTAAAAAAACACAGATAAATCTTAAATCTCATATCAAAGATAAAAATATATTTAAAATAAATATTTTTAACAACCACGGATATAATATAGTATCTAAAAAATTGATATATGAACACCATTAATATAAAAAATATGTTAATAACTTAACAACATCAAAATACATAAACAAGAATAGTCGTAGAAAAATACAATAATGAATGCAGATCCGTTGAACGGAACTGAAGGGAACGCAACTGTATCGGAAGATAATTATATCTCCCTATTTTTCGCAGTCTGACAATTTATCCCTTCCTGCTGGGTTTTTCCAATTAAATGACGTGTATTCATTTTTACTGGGGGTTAATATTTATGTTGTTTTTAAGATGAAAGAAATTTGAAATTGCGTTCCGATTCTTCTTTAGATCGTGAATTTGGTAAGATTCTATCGGAGTTATTCCTTGGAAGATTTGAATAAGTTTTTCGTCCTTTTTCCGAAAGAATTACCTTACATTCTTTCGTGTGAAGGCTTTTTGGTCTAGTGTCTTTTGTGTTTTCTCGTAGCTGAATGATTCAACACATGATTTTATTCTCTTGGTGATCAATCCTCAACTATCAAATTAACCGATTCGCGGAAGCGCGATCACAGCGTCTTCCTCTAACACCGAAGGTTTCACACAAAAGCTTCCTATATCTAACTTCAATTAGACTATACACTCAAATCATCACTTGATTGAGTCTTTAAACATCAAAAGTATTACCCTCAGATCAACGAAATTAGTCCTCTCACCAACAAAGTAAGCATCCAGGCGGGCCTCTAGCCATCCAGGATGCTATTCATCTATACATCTATAACAGCATCAGACTCCCTCAGCCATCCTCCGCAGTGCTAATAATTTAAAGAAGCTAGTTTAACCAATTTAACTATTAAATTTGGAAAATAAATTTTCCAAATTTAATACCATCAATCCCCGCATAAAAAAGTTTTTGAAGAATTTATTTTGAACCAGTTCGTTTATAATAATCAAAATACAGGCCAACATAAAGTGCAAAGGCGACGTTTAGGGCCAGGCAGGCAGCCTCTTTGACTAGGATACTTTGGCTCGCCCGCACGCAAGAGCCGGGAAGTCGGGGTGCTTCTGATGATGTCACGGAGGACCCTGATGTTATGAGAGGGCGCGTTGAGGGGAAGGAGATGCGAAATGTATATCTGGAACCTAGTAGATTAGAGGGCCAAGAAGGACAGCTCCCCTGTGGAGGGTCATCTAAGCTACCCAGAAGCGAAAGTCGGGTTGTTCCTATGATGCAGGGGAGAGGCCAAGTCAGGTGGGGGCAATCAGCTGCCACGACACGATCGCGATAATGCTTTAAGGCTGTACCGGTCACTCTGTGTTTAAAAAAAAGCATAAAGTGCATCCATCTTCCAAAAATGTCTGTAACTTTTGTGTTTTCTTTGAAACAAAGAGGTCTTTGAACATTGACATATGCAAAAACCCCGATACCCAGAATTTTGATCGATCGATTTTTTTTATATTAATAAAAAAAAATAAAAAAAAAAAAACAAGAATTACGAAAAGAAAAAAATAATAAATTTTGATAGATTTAATCAGTGGAATAATGACTTGACATTTTCTTCATAAATAAATAAATCATTAATAAATTAAACATATATAAACGATTTTTTTTTTCAATGAACATAACAGAAAGTTGTAAGTTAATCAGTGACCAACGAATAAATCTAGGTAAAAAAATATTTTCCGCTTATAAGCGTTTTTTTTAACAATATAATTTGAAAATACGTATTACGAAAATACAGATACGTAATACAAAATTAATTACTGTAACTGCATTAAATTAGAGCTGCAAAAGAATATTATTAATATATTTACCATCATATCGTCAAGTACTTTTTAATGTGTTCAGTTTACTACTACGTTATATAAATCCATAATTAATAAATTTTATTATTATCTGATCATAATAATAACGACAGTAATAAGATAAAATACAGATGATGTTTTAAAGATAAAGATTGTCAATATTATTTAAACAGGAATATAAGTTTATTAAAATATATTTAAACATGTGAAGAAATTTTATTAATTATATTTAATTATTTTAGATTAAATTGTTTTTATGTTCAAAATTTATTTTTATGCTAGATTATTTAAAACAATGTTTTTTGAAGAACCCTTTTTTATTTTTTTTTACTTTTAGAGTCAGTGGTTAACATTTAACTGTATTAAATTATTTTGTATTAATCATGATTTAAAATTTAAAAATTAACCAGCATTCGTTTCATTAAAAAAAAGGAAATCTTTAATTATGAATAAATAAATCGTTTAAAAATCGTAAAATATTTAAATAAATTCAAGCATTTATTTAATTACTTATAATTTATCATAGTTATAAAAATGTTGGCAATAAATTACTTCAATTGTGTCTAGTTTAGTCTTCGTTTGCATTTAAATAACAGAATGAAATAAAAACAATTGCTTTATTATCTATTAAGATGGAAACAAATCAGCCAATAAGATATAATACAAAATATAAACTATACAAATTGTAAACAGAAACTTGACAGCATAATTGCAACAGGAAAAGTTTACTGAAATTACAGTAAATATCGTTTACAGTGTGACCTCCAAGGGACAAACGATTTTAGATCATTATAACCGATTGTCACAATAACCGATGTTTAGGTAGCTTAGTGGTACTATTTTAATATGCAATCTATACGGGCATTGTAATACAGTAATAATAATAATTATTAGTAATAATAATAGTTGTATTTCCGCAAAAATATTATTTAAAAAAAACTACGCAGTAATAAATACAAATACGATAGAGCAGTGATTCCCGAACTGGGCGCCGCGAAATATTGTAAAAGTTTCATAATTAATTGAACTAAGACATTTATAATTATTAATTTAATGTTAATAAAGTAAAAAAAATTATTAAGATGCATGAGTTTTATTTATTTGCATCTCTTACTTTCGAGTAGTCATACTTTTGCTTAGCGTATGGCGCCATGGAAAACCTTCAATTGGACGTGGGCGCCGCGACTCAGAAAAGTTTGGAAACCACTACTGTAGAGTAAAACAAGAAAGGGAAAAATTGTAAAAATTACTTTTTCTGCAACAATTCGGTTATTTTATTTTGTTTCGATCATTTTGTGCTGTAATGCAGTTTTTGAAGGTTTTTTTCTAAATCAAAACAAACACTGTTTTTCATTGGAAATTTCTGTAAAATTAAGAAATCGGCGAACTGTTTTTATTGCCGCTAAAACTTCTGGAAGATTTGGCGGGTTGATATCTTCATCGTTGTCACTATCGTTACCTTTGTTATCATTACCGACGTTCCCGTACATTTCTACTGGTACTGAAACCGTCATCATCTGTTACAGTTTCATGCATTTCTAGATAATGCCAACCTCTTGATAATCTTCACAATGCATTTGACAACGATTGATCTTGCAGAATTATTGGCCCATTCCGCTAAAGATTCTTCATATGCAACGTCAGTAACTTTGCCATCGTATGGTCAGAATAGTTATTTGTGTTTTCTTTTTTTTATCTAAAACCTCAATCGTTAGTAAAATTAGGTGTTTTGTGTAGTAGACTTGTACCGACTAGATCATGCCTTGATCTAAAAGCTGTAACACCGCTGTTGTTTTCAGTGGTAAGAACAGTAAAGTTCTACACGGAAGATTTTTGACGTATGTATGAGCTGGACACTTTTCAATGAGCAGCAGTATTATGTCACTTTCAATCTTTAATTAACGCTCCCATTTTTGTAATCGATACGTAAGGATATCACTTATCATCCAGCTTTCTTGTTACTTTGTACATAAAAGGAAGCGATTTCAAAATTTTAAAACATCAGGGTTTAGCACTTTTCTCTTCAACCAGATTTTTTTTTTTTGCCAGTTCCAGTCACATTTGTTGCAATTAGTACTGTTAGTCTTTCTTTTGATAATTTTCCACTCTAATACGTTTCGCCATTAAACCGAAGGATTTTTTCTGGCCTCAGTTTAAAAAAAGGACCGGATTCATCAGCATTACAGATTTCTTCGTCCAAATAGCCTTTTTTAATTTTTGCTAAATGATTTCTAGCCATTTTTCTGACACGCTGGTCGGAGCTACTGCGGCCTCGCCACTTATTCTCTCCGATAAGATATCGTGACGCTGACGGAACCGTTGCATCCAAGCTGAGGTTATTTCACGTGGTCTACCGAATTTTTCCAGAAAAATCGTTCGCCTTAGCTTGCAATACAGGGCCGCTTATAGGGATATTACTAGCCTTCTGGTATTTAAACCATTTTAACAGCGCTTGGTCTGTCTACATCATTATGTTGACTAGGCCGTAATCTTTTTGATTTCATAGAATTTGTTTCAAACTTTTTCTTAATTTTTTCACGGTTCTTCCTTATCACCTATCTTGTCAAATGACCTACGCTTAATTCTTGAGCAAGGTCCTTATTAGTTTTACCATTCTCTTACCGCCAGATAATGTGCGCCTTTTCCTGTATCGTGAATGTTTTTCGCGAAGTCATAATTAAATCACTATTAAATGAATTACACAGGATATGTAAAATAAAATACTGTACCCGTACGATATTTTACGCTCACAGCTAAAGATTAATAACATCTGAATGAGACTGCTTCAGTTTACAATAATCTGATACAGGAAGAAGACAAGAAAACAAGAACTATAATTCATACCATACGTAAGTAAAAAGGAAAAGGTGACTCATTTTAACCGTCAAAACATTTCTGTAACTACAATATTTATTTGGGGTTTAAAAACCTGAAGAAAAGGTGTCAGATGAATCGGTGGAATTTAGAGAAGCTTGAGGAAGAGGAGGTAAAGAAGATTTTTGAGGACATCGCAAGAGGTCCGAGTAAAAAAGATAAGGTAGAAATGTAGAAGAAGAATGGGAGAATGTTAAAAAGGAAATTCTTAAATCAGCAGAAGCAAACTTAGGCGGAATAAAGAGACTGGTAGAAAACCTTGGGTTTCAGACGATATATTGCAGCTGATGGATGAACGTAGAAAATATAAGAATGCTAGTGATGAAGAAAGTAAAAGGAACTATCGGCAATTAAGAAATGCTATAAACAAGAAGTGCAAACTGGCGAAAGAAGAGTGGATTAAAGAAAAGTGTTCAGAAGTGGAAAGAGAAATGAACATTGGTAAAATAGACGGAGCATACAGGAAAGTTAAGGAAAATTTTGGGGTACATAAATTAAAATCTAATAATGTGTTAAACAAAGATGGTACACCAATATATAATACGAAAGGTAAAGTCGATAGATGGGTGGAATATATTGAAGAGTTATACGGAGGAAATGAATTAGAAAATGGTGTTATAGAGGAAGAAGAGGAAGTTGAGGAGGATGAAATGGGAGAAACAATACTGAGATCTGAATTTAAGAGATCATTAAAAGACTTAAATGGCAGAAAGGCTCCTGGAATAGACGGAATACCTGTAGAATTACTGCGCAGTGCAGGTAAGGAAGCGATTGATAGATTATACAAACTGGTATGTAATATTTATGAAAAAGGGGAATTTCCGTCAGACTTCAAAAAAAGTGTTATAGTAATGATATCAAAGAAAGCAGGGGCAGATAAATGTGAAGAATACAGAACAATTAGTTTAACTAGTCATGCATCAAAAATCTTAACTAGAATTCTATACAGAAGAATTGAGAGGAGAGTGGAGAAAGTGTTAGAAGAAGACCAATTTGGTTTCAGGAAAAGTATAGGGACAAGGGAAGCAATTTTAGCCCTCAGATTAATAGTAGAAGGAAGATTAAAGAAAAACAAACCAACATACTTGGCGTTTATAGACCTAGAAAAGGCATTCGATAACGTAGACTGGAATAAAATGTTCAGCATTTTAAAAAAATTAGGGTTCAAATACAGAGATAGAAGAACAATTGCTAACATGTACAGGAACCAAACAGCAGCAGTAACAATTGAAGAACATAAGAAAGAAGCCGTAATAAGAAAGGGAGTCCGACAAGGATGTTCCCTATCTCCGTTACTTTTTAATCTTTACATGGAACTAGCAGTTAATGATGTTAAAGAACAATTCAGATTCGGAGTAACAGTACAAGGTGAAAAGATAAAGATGCTACGATTTGCTGATGATATAGTAATTCTAGCCGAGAGTAAAAAGGATTTAGAAGAAACAATGAACGGCATAGATGAAGTCCTACGCAAGAACTATCGCATGAAAATAAACAAGAAGAAAACAAAAGTAACGAAATGTAGTAGAAATAACAAAGATAGACCACTGAATGTGAAAATAGGAGGAGAAAAGATTATGGAGGTAGAAGAATTTTGTTATTTGGGAGGTAGAATTACTAAAGATGGACGAAGCAGGAGCGATATAAAATACGGAATAGCACTAGCTAAACGAGCTTCAGTAAGAAATAGAATTTGTTTACATCAAAAATTAATTTAAATGTCAGGAAAATATTTTTGGAAGTGTATGTTTGGAGTGTCGCTTTATATGGAAAAGATTAGAAAAGATTAGAAGCTTTTGAAATGTGATGCTATAGGAGAATGTTAAAAATCAGATGGGTGGATAAAGTGACAAATGAAGTGGCAAATAGATGAAGAAAGAAGCATTTGGAAAAATATAGTTAAAAGAAGAGACAGACTTATAGGCGACATACTAAGACATCCTGGAATAGTCGCTTTAATATTGGAAGGACAGGTAGAAGGGAAAAATTGTGTAGGCAGGCCACGTTTGGAGTATGTAAAACAAATTGTTAGGGATGTAGGATGTAGAGGGTATAATGAAATGAAACGACTAGCACTAGATAGAATCTTGGAGAGCTGCACCAAACCAGTCAAATGACTGGTTTGAAAAAAACAATAAAAAAAAAACAATATTTATATACTACGTCAATGAGTCACTTCTATCTGTCATTATAAACGATAAAATGTTGCATTGCAGTAGGAAAATATGTCATAATAAGCGATATGTCACTACAACCCGATGTCGTTGTAAACAAATATACACACTGTATTTACATATTAACATACCAAACCAACCAAGAGACAAGTTTATGGTCACTATATCCGATATTTCATTTTATGATGTTACTATAAACAATATTTACTGTACGTATATTAATGGTATATGGAGAACTTTATGGTATTACTGCAGTAAACAAACATCGAAAAGTCTATTAATCTATTTAGAAACATTTTCCTGTAATCTTTGTGCAAGAAATTTATCTATGCGTTATGAAGGTACGTCCTCAATCTATTGCCTTCAATCAATGTTTTTTTCAAAACAAAAATACGAATTAATTTTATCTTTCTTTCGTATATAAATTATTACTGTAGATATTATAAAGGCACAGTGCACCCTCAATTTACGGGTAATTTTTTAACGCGATTTCAGTTATACGCGTTTCAATAAGTTAGGAAAATGATTTACGTTACGCGATAGGTTTCACTAATAAGCGGTCGCACGGTCATTAAAATATTTTGTAAAACAGACAAAAACACTGTAGTGCAGTACATATTTTGATTAAGAGATTAAAAATCCGCACATTTATCAGTACATTTATCCTGTACTAACAGGAAATGCCTATGAGTCATTATAATGAACCGTGCACTGCTTTCACAATCATCGTTCATTCCCAGTTTATGTTAATCTACTTGTGCCTATGTACAAAGACACTGCATTAAATACGTCTCGTTAATGTTTTTGAGTTTTTGTGTGTTTTCCAGCTACGCTCGTAAGACTGTTTTTTTTGTACTGTACTGTTCCTTTACGTACTGTGATCAAAAATGAGTGCTGTGTTAAAACTTAAGAAACGAAAAAAAGTTTCATCATTATTAGAAAAATATAAATTCTAAATCATCTAGATAACAAAGATACTGTGGTGTCTGTAGCTAGAAAGTATAACTTAAATAAATTTTCTGTGCTTACAATACGGCTTAATAAAGACAAAATACGCCAAAATATCGCTTGGTTTGTGCCAAGGTCGTTTTGCACTCACGAAATCCGATATTAGAAAAAGTCGAAAAGTTGTTAGTGACATGCATTGAAGCCCAAACTCAAAAGCATACCCCATTAAGTTCAGCATTAATTCGGGAAAAGGTATGTGGCTTTATTGCAGGGTGTCCAGTGAAACAAGTAATGAATCCAAAATTTATACCAATAGTTCAAAGAGTTTCAGTTTTAATGCTAGTAAGGGCTGGTTCGAGAGATTTAAAAAGACAGAGTTTGCACAATGTGAAACTTCGAAGTGGAAAAGCTTCGCAGATTTCAAAGCTGCTGAACAATACCCAGCACAATTTTTAAGCATCATAAAGGAGAAAGGTTACGTACCAGAACAAGTTTTCAATGCAGATGAAACAGGTATGTATTGGAAAAAAATGTCAAAGCGTACATTCCTTTTTAATGAACAGAAAACCGCACCGGGTCATAAAGCATTACAGGATCGTTTAACGTTGTTGTTGTACTCGAATGCGTCTAGAGAGTGCTTGGTTAAGACTAACGTTTTTAAACCAGAGGTTAAAAAATACTTAGCGTCCAAAAATCTTGCATACAAAGTTTTGCTTGTTCTAGACAATTTTACGGCTCACCGAAACGTACTACTGAAAGAAGCTAATGAAAATATCCAAGTTGAATTTCTACCGCCCAACACTACACCACTTTTGCAACTGCTTGACGAGTGTGTAAATTCAACTTTCAAAGCTTACTACATTCGTCGAACTTTTACAAAACTTTTAGATGACATAAAAGAGGACAAATCTTTAACTATGAGCGAATACTGAAAAAATACACAATTGCTGATTGTATTGCAGATGTAAAATAAATTTTAGACAAGTTACAATAGAAAATATTTAACACCTGCTGGAAGAAGGTATGGTTTGAAACGGTAAAGCCCTGGTCAAAGAAAGAACGTAACAAAGCCATAGAGGATAGAGATGAAATAAATAAAGATGTAGAGGATACTAGTAACGAAATAGTCAACATTGCCAAATTACCAGGAGAAAGATTTTTAGACATACAGGAACAGGATGTAAATGAAGAATTAAGTGACTCGGAACTTATGGAAATGATAGAAAACGAAATCGTCGTACAAGACAGTGACGAAAATGAAGAAGAGAAAATTTCGATAAAAAATAAACAGTTACTTTAACAAATTTAAAAAAATTTGTAAAAATGGTGGAGGAATTGGAAGAATCTACAATTGCCGAAGATCGATTGATGGAGCGTACTTTGGGGTTTTAATGAGAACTAGAAAATATAGTTGCACCATACAAGGAAGAACAAAGAATTTTACTAGAAATCGCTACAGTCCATCATTACTAGTTTTTGTAATGTTAAGTATAAAAAAACTAAATGATAATAAATGTTAAATGATGTTAGTGGAAATAATCTACGTACAATAGCCTAAATACAGTACATATTTTTTTCTTTTTAAATACATACATTGTACTGTAATATCATTATAAGAATACAATGATACTGTCATAGTAAAATAAAGTACAGCCTTTTTTGAGTACAGTAATTTACGTGTATCATTTCTGTATAAATTAACAAGAACCTAACCTGTATTTCTGCATTAAATGTGTCTCAATTTACGCGATTCCATTATAAGCGGAAGTTTTCCGGAACGTAACACCCGTGTAAATTGAGGGTGCACTGTGTAAAATACTCTTCCAAGTATTGATATAACTTATCTTGCTTTTTATTCATGATAAAAATTAATTACCTTTGCCGTGTTGAATCATCTAATTACAAATGCCCTAGAGTACAAAATAGTGTCACGCAGCCTGATAGACATAAATATCACTAATGAATTAATTTTAAAATCGTTGTTTTAAGTAAAATACCTTTACCTATGAAAATAGGTTTTCTATAATTTTGTAATAACTTTTTTGTTGTAGATTTTAAAATAAATCAAATAAACAGTTTTTTTGTGGTTAATTCACCATATATCTCAAACTTTGTGTATATTAAATGGAAATTTTAAGCGTATGAAAAACACTGTACAAGAACAGGATTCGAACCCGGAACTTTCTGGATGAAAGCCTGCAAGCTATTTAATGATAGGTATCATTAATAAAAAAACAGGTAACGATTTTATAAAATCGTTTCCATATAAATTTTGATGAAGGACTCGCACAATGATCCTAAAAAAAATTTAAAAAAATCCCCATCCCATCAATAAGGAAGGTATGAATAGCAATGAATAGAAAAAATTATGAATATTCTCACGAATATTAGAGAAGTAGTAATGGACGTCTCATTTATAACCTTTCTTAAAATTTTCAGCTACGTTTTCATAGTTTGCAATGAGTGTTAATGTTCAAGATGATTTATTAAAATAATTTCTGCAAGATTATATTATTGGTCATACAAATATTGATTTGCCTTATCGTTTTAATTAGGTGACTTATGGTCTGGCTGTACGGAATGCTCTGCTATTTCACTATTTCTCTTCTATTTTTACTTTGTATAGAAGATTCCTGTAATATATCTCATGTGAATAACATCAGTGGTTAATAAAATATTAAATTGTCATGTACATAATTTGAATACAATTTTTATTTATATGTAATACTACTGTATTATATTCCTGCCAAATTGAAGCAGTGTATACGACCCATCATCTCACTATAGAAAGTGGTACATTAATCTATTATTTACCACAATCTTTCTTATAATGTGATGTAAATAAAACACCTGACGAACCAATCACAGTTGCTTTCTCTGAAAGTAATGATCTTCACAATACATCCTGACCCTCTGGTGAACAAAATGAAGGTGACATTTAAACATCTGAATATTAAATAGTTTCTGTAAGTATGGCCCGATAATACATAACTTTTTCTTAAAGTATAGAAAGCAACGGGAAATCAGTTCACTCCTTACATTCCATATTAAGCCTGGCATGAGATGCTTGTTATCGTTAAGTACAGCTGTATCATTTTTAGGAGTAATTTATGATTCTTTTCAGGTCACCTGTAACCGTTTCAGTTGTGGCATTTAACAAATGAAAACAAAGTGAATATGTATGTTGATGTCATTTTAATTTTTAATTTTATTTTCGTGAAAATCCAGCGAAATTATTTGTAAAACTTAGGGGAGAATACATTAGATATTTTTCTCACTCCAAACAAGCTGTAACTTACACCCGGTAGTAATTAATCTACGTCGCTTCCTCGTACTCTTTTTCTTATTTTTTTTATCAAGTCGCAGGTTTCTTCTCTTTACGTTTCTTGTAAATGGCTGTTTTTTGTATTTTTTATAGGTCCACGTTTAAAACAAAAAAACCTTTTTTTTCTCTTTTTTTTTTATTTAATGATAAAAATGTTAAATATGATTAAAATTGAAAATAAAATGAATCATTAACTAATATTTTGATCACTTTTCTATCTAAAGTTTATTTAAAATTATCTAAACTGATAGGAAATTAACTCTGATAATAAGTGCAGAAAAAACACGAATAGACATATTATGTTATTAAAAAATAAAAATTTTATCAGCTTAAACGAGCAGAATTTAAGTGCCAAGAACCTTAGAAAGGTCATGTATATAATTTCAAGTTCAAGTTGATACGCTAATCTAATTATATAAATTAACAAAATTTAGTTAGTCTGGTACATTGTAATATCACGTTTCAATGTCATACTAGTTTCAAGTTCAATGCTACTATTATTTGTTATACACGAACCAAACATGTATCGTGTGATTTTAACACTACTACTACATAAGAATTTTAATAACGAAGGTCAGATTTTTAAAATCCTTTTTATAAGTAAGAATTACGTTAAATAGTTTGTATATTGTAAATAATCTTTAATATAATAAAGGAGAACTTAAAAGTCAATAATTCAAACAAAACTTTTTAATAAATATGGTTGAAAAAATTAAATAACTTTCTGAAATTAATTAACGTAATTACGTGATATAAATTAGACACAATGTATAGAAAATAATTAACTGCATATTTCTTAAGTTGATATATCATAAATTTTGTCGAAAAAAAGATTCCATATTAAATTTTTTTCATATAACTATTTATTTATTTTACTCCAGTAAGCAGAATCGCTCTTATTCATAGCTTAATGAGTTGTATAATTATAAAAAAAATCTCAACAGTAACAGAAATATTTAGAATTTTATATTTTTGTTACTTATATGATTTGCAGGTTATCGTTATAAAATTTGCCGTGGCGGAGTGGTAGCGTCTGGGCCTTTTATTCGAAAGTCCCGTGTTCAAATTCCAGTCAGGCATTGCAACTTTCATACGCTGCAAAATTTCCATTTCTTATTCCCACGCACAATCTTCGAGGTTATATGATGACTTAATTATAAAAAAAATTCTCTAAGCATGAATAAGTGTCTAATCTGTTGAAGTAACAGAAATTTACTTCAACTTTCTGTTTGGGGGGAAAACGTTCTTTTTTGAGGGAAACTTTATTTTCCCTTCAAAAAAGAAAAAAATTACATATATCTGGTAGATTACGAATAAAAGCTAGCAAAGATTGAATGAATTTCCCGGTCACGTCAGGTAAAGTCATGATTACCAAAAAAAAGAATTAAGCATCAAAATTCCAAATAAAAAAATCTTTTAATTTTAGGAACTTCCTGACTCTTGGGGGAAAATTTAGGAAAAAATTATTTATATAAAAGTCATCCCTAACAAAATAAAAATTAATTTAAAAGAGAACTGTTTAAAAATATTGAAAAAAATAAAGTATAACTTTTATGAAAGTAATGAAAAATCTACTTTAATTTTAATAGCCCTTTAAGTGATGGAAAAAAATTAATAATAAAAATTAAAAGTTACGAGCCAAAAACAAGAAACAGAATATATATTTTTTAGAAGTAGGGAATAAATTTTAAGAAACGTTTTCTAAAAATATTCATATATAGGTTGAGCTTCACAAATTTGCTTAAGTAAAGCTTTCTCTAAATCTAACTCTCCTTTCAATAAAAGCTAAAATAATTTCAAAAAATTCTTAGAAAACGTTTTGTATTTTAGATTAAAGATCTATAATTTTAAAAAGTTGAAGACATCATCTTTTGATAATAAGAAGTGTAAAATTTCACAAGAAAATTAAAAGATATTTAAACCGAGGAAGATAAAGCAAAAGATCAAAAAACTTATATTTCAGTTTTAAGAGGTAGGGGTTGACCTTTTGAAAAAAGAAATTGGTTTGTTTATATATGCATTGTAGATAACAAATATGCTTTAATAAAATTTCCTCTAAAATTCTTCGGAAGAGAATCGAGATTCACCCCTTTAACGAATTTTGAAGAAATATTAATGTGAAAGGTGCCCCACATATACAATATTTGAGCCAATTTTGAATGAAGAAAATTAGTTCGGTCAATCCTGAAATGTAAGATCAAAATCAGTGTGACACACATACAGATATATATGATTTTTTCGGTCTAGATGAATTACTTGGACGCTAAAATATTTCTTTGAATATATAACCATTCATAAGCCATATTAATAATTGTTTACGATGCTAAATACGTAAGAAAAAACATAAATATGAATGATGTAAATTAATTTTTTTTTTTTTAAATATGCAAATAATAAAATTATGAAATTTTAGGAATGAATAAAGTGTTATTGTTTTTGTAAATTACGTAATTAATTAAAATATTAATTAATTACGTCAATGTTTACCAAAAATTCAATGTACAAACTAGATTAATATGTAAAAATAAAACTAATGTGTTAATAACCTGTTTTTATTAAAAAACATTTGTAAACATATTTATTACTGTGTTGCTGCTTCATTGAAGAAAACATTAACAGCAAAATAAATTATACATTCCATTACTTAAATATTAAAAGCTTAATACAAACATTCTTTCTTGAACAATACTCGTATTTTCTTCGTCATTTATTGCGTGTTAATTATTAAGTTATTTTTATTTAAAATCAATGTCTACTTCAATTTTTTTTTTTTTGAAATTAGCAATGAAAAATTATTAAATTGGATTGAATCAAATTTAATTATTTCTAATTATTATAAATGTAATTGTTATATATTTATGATGTTCTTTATAATTATAATCTATAGTAATAATATTATTTTATATATATATATATATATACACACAAGTATATATAATTTTTTTTTGACATGTAGACATCTGCAATTTATCCCCTCGAAACAATGAACAAATGTGTTAAATGTCTGTGCTGAATGAAAGGAGAGAAACCCTAACAGAAATTAACTTTTATATTATCTGGTTGGCAACTTGTAACAGCTGCCATTGAATGATAATGTAATAAATTTTTGTAGCATAGTAAAAATGTCATTCCTGACCAGAACCTTCGGATGAAAGTCAGATACACTACTATTTCAACGCGGATTTATATATTTTAACCATTTTCACTGATTGTTCTATTAAAATATGTACAGAAATGAAATTAAATAAAGACGACTTGTTTAAAGAAAATTTTGTACTCTTGTTATTTAAGTAAAATAAGATTACATTGCTTTTACCCATCGTAGAAACTTTGAATTAATATAAGGTAGTAGCAATTTTTGCATTAAAAGAAAATTCAATTCAATATTCTATTAATATAAAATAAATTAGAACGGAGATTCAGGTTAGTCGGCTGATGACCTTTTTTAACCTCATATATCAGTTAAATTATTTCGCCAAATAATCTATGTATAGAATTTACAACTACAAAATAAGATAAAAAATTATACATAAATTTTTATTTCATATCAGTGGACCTCTATATCAATGGACCTCTATTATTAATCATAAATTAATTACAATAATTTTTTCTTCAAATAAATTTATTAAACTTGAAATTTTATAATTATTTTAAAACTATAAAATTATCCTTTATCAATACTGTTATAAACAATATATATTGTATGTAACATACATTTAATTTTTAAAAGTTTTTTTTATTTTAGCAAGATCGTAAATTCTTGAGCGGTAGCCAACAAAAAGTCAAATGCCCCAAGGTGAAAAGTATACACCCACAAAACAACCTTGACAATGCATTTTATTGATTTTTTTTTTTTTTTTTTTTTTTTTTTTTTTTTTTTTTTTTTTTTTTTTTTTTTACCTGACAGTCAGTATATCATAATAATTTCAAAATTATATAGCAAACCAAACAAATGACTGGCTATGTAGTGTACATAAATAGGTGATAAAAGTGTTATCAACATTTCTTGGTTAGCAATCACGTAAAACTTATCGATAAAATAACTGGATTCGTTTGTAAAATAACATTAATTTGTTGATAATAAAATAATAACGCAATTATGAGACATGCTCTTCCTTGTTTGTAATTGTTTGATATAAATTCACGTTCAGTTATTATCTTCATTTAAAAACTTATTAGTAATTATTTACATGGTTAATGTTTTTACAAAAATACACTTTTTATTCAGTAAAATAAATACAGTATTAAAAATAATTTTAAAAAATGACCACGTATTACGTAAGGATGGGACATCCCATTGTCTACTGTCCACCATATTAATGTTGTAACTTTAATCTTTCTTCTCAATGACCAATCAAACAAACTACTTTCTGATTAATACATATAAAATAAATTTTTTCTATTTGTTAATAGTTAATTTTTACTTCTAAATAAATATCTTGAACTCATTTTTGTAATCATATAACATTTCTGTAACCGACTGATAGAATATTTTTTTTTATCTACGTTTTTGTAAGATTTTATATTATCGTTAAAATCAAACGAAAATGTTAAAACTTCTCTATTTAGCTAATAACTGTACTCTTCAAAAAATATATTAATAAAAAGCTATATGAAATGAAAAAAAAAATTCTTAACAAAAATGAGCGTTAAAGATATAGGTGTGTATGGTGATCTCTATACATGTCTTCTACTCATACTAATTTACAGCCTTCAAATTGTCTTTTTTTGAGCTCTTGAATCTTCAATCTACAATCTCTTCTTTTTATTAAGTATTTTTCATTCCGTTTGCTATTTTTTGCGCTAAGTTTTAAGAAATTGATTATCACATATTACTGTTTTCCAAACATTAAATGTTTGTAACTGTTTCAAAACTTCTGAACAGATGTAAATCTTAATGTTTTCAGTACAACAAACCGTTTTCTTTAAAAAAAAAAAGAATTGATATAAACTTTTATAATCTATATTTATAATTCTTATTCTATTTTCTATTTCTTTTTATATTTTTTATTGTTGAAGATCAGTAAGTTTACATTGTTTGTATGCAACATCGCCGTTTCAGACAAATGTAAATTTCTGCATTCTTTTACACCTTCTTATACCTTCTTTTATACCTTTACATTTCTCGTAAAACTATACATATAAAATTACACATGTTTCTCTCAAAACCATTGTACGTTATTCGGATAATAATTTCTAATCTACATTTTTTAATTCATCCTATTCTTATTCAATTTTTTTATATTTTATTTTGTTATTGATGTCCTTAAGGTTTAATTATAATTATATATATCTTCTTTTATTTATTAAAACAATTATAACCGCTTATATTGGCTCTCTACTTAAATAATTCGTGTTCAAGTAAAAAAAAAAAAATATTGTATGATTTATAGTCGGCTTAACATCCACACCCACTTTAGAATCAGGGAGTGTAATTTTGAATAAAAAGAAAATAAAGAAATCTTGTTTGAAATAACTACCATTTATGAATGTCTACATTATAACCGGTTAGGAAAATTGATCAAGATTTTTAGAATCATTAAAAATTATTAAGAAATAATTTGTTGAATAAAAATATTATGCGCATTTATCAGATAATTGTAGGCGATGTGATATCAGATGTTAATCCCTCCCAAGTAGTGCAGCTGTTGAGCAAGAATAATAAAATCCCACACAGGTTTATTATAGGAAAAGAATGTACTCCTCTTAAACAAATATACTCCTGTACATCAGAGGATACCAAATCAATTAAAAAACATAATATTCGATCTTATAAAATGATATCAAGCTGTGCGTAGTACCACAAGCAAGACGTTGAATAACAAAGCTAGGAAAAATACACAAGTGAAGTTCTATAAGATTGTGGTCACTCCAGTTCTTGTTTATGGAAGCGATTCATGGGTTACCACCAAAAGACAAGAGAATAAGATACAAGCAGCGAAGATGAGATTTATAAAAAGGGTGAAGGGTTCCACACGATTAAATCGGATTTATAGTGAAGACAATGAATGAGTGACAAATTACTACAAACGAAGAAAGCAACACCTGGAAAAAATGTCTGAAAATAGAATTCCAATAATATAAATACAAAATTATCAGCCACGCAAAGGGGAGACATTGGAAGACTACGTAAAAGATGGCAATAGCCATCATTGTGAGTTCGGAACAGGCGTAAGCCTAATAATTGTGTGTAAGAAAAAGAGAAGAAAACAAATGACATCTTTACACTGTAACTGCGTAGGGATTGGTCGTATAATGTACATCATTACATTCAGAGAAATTATCTAACTATTGCTTTTATATCTTAAATCTTTATATACGTTAAAACTATATGAAATGTTGGGTCATATATTGCAAATCAGCAAATTAATTTATCCCTTTGTTTAATAAAACAATCCATTATAACTAATCTTTTATACACACAACTGTTATCTCAACTGAGTAGACGAGATTAAATCAGTTACTAATTTGTTATTACAAATGAAATAACTAAAAAAATTGTAGTGAAGAATGTTCATAAAACTAATCAGCTCGAAAAGCTAATATATGATACTTACCAATGTTACCATTAGCTGTTTATATTAGTAAAAAATCGAATGAAAGCCAACAGATTGGATTACATCATATTATTATAGGGTAGGAATTTATATAAGATTATGATTATTATTATTATTATTATTATAGGAAAAATAAATCAGTTTTTTCTTCAAAAGCTTTAAATGTATGATTATATAATAGAAAAGCGTAATTTGTTCAACTTGTTTATTTGGTATAAAAATCTTTTGATATTTTTATTGATTATTTTGTGTACTCTGTCAACCTTTTAGTAAGTGATTTTGTTTATATTATCTATAATGTCAATATTTATTTATGATTTTTAGATAAAAATAACAATTAAAACCTCGGCTCTTATAATCAATATTTCACTGCAACCGAAGTTATTTTAAGATTACCTTTATAAAGAATTTATTAAGATAACTGAAAATCTCATAATTTCCGAATAGATTTACAATATAAAACCTTTTTTTTTAATAAAATAAAATAATACTTTGATTTACACGTCCAACTTATATACACGTTAACTCACTATCACCTACATTATACAATGTTATCTGTCCACTATAAAGTTACATATTTATCACATAAATATAAAAATTACATTTATAAATAATTACTATGGCAGTACAAAATGAATTTGATTAACCAAAAAAAGTCGAATATATTACAATTATTATTCATTTAAATCTAGAAGAAATAAATAAATCTTAACTTTAAAGAAAGAATTAAATAAAACTAGAGGTTATCATTACAAAGAGAAAGAGTTATCGTAATTTTTTTTTATTTAGTAAAGGTTCAGTAATTTTAAAAAAAATAAAAAGATACTGAATCAGCGAACATATTTAATTAATTAATAAAGTAAAAAGGAGGTTAAATCATAATTATTTTTTTTCTTTTATGATAAGTATAATTAACTTTTTTTTTTTCTATTAGCATGAAAAATTATAAAAATTAATATTAAAATAGTTTATCAATTTTTAGATATTACTGCAGTGTCATTTATTAAGTTGAGACAATTGTTTTATAACAGAAAAAGAATATATAACTCTATGTATCCAAGTTTTTTTTATGTTTGTGTCTGATATAAAGCATTTAAGTAAAAGCGGAATTAATTATATTTACTCTTCTTAGAGTAACTATATTAGTTATTAAAATAATATTAATGTGTAAACAGAGTAAAAGTGTCAGTTTTGGGGCTCACATTTCAGTGAATTGTCATCCTGATGTAGGATATCCCACGAAGGAACGGAGAAAATTTCAAGATGTGTTCCAATGATGAAAATAATGAAAAAAGTTAAAATAAATATAGGTCTGGAAATGCTTTGTTTTCAAGTTACGGCTATCAAAATTTCGCCCGGATTTCAGTTCTTCTAATAAAAAAAAGCCCTCCTGTAACTCGAAAACAAAGCATTTCCAAACTATGTTTATATGAACTTTTTTCATTATTTTCACCAGTAGAACATGTTCTGAAAGTTTCCTCCTTTATTCGTGGGACACTCTGTATAATAGTAAATTCTGTATGGCGAAGAAGGCTAAAACAAAAGTATAAAATAAAAAAAAAAGATAAGTAAAAAATAAAACACCAGTACGATTGTTTAATTATAAAAACAATAGGATGCAATACTTAATGATAATTGAAAATGAAGCAGCAAAAGTGAGAAAAAATGGTCAAGGTCAGAAGTAGTTTTGTTCATCATCTCGTACAGCCTCGTACGAGTATGTGAATGCAATTTAATGCATTACGATGCAGTACATTCAATTCTATTTCTACCAGGAATAAATAAAATTATTTTTAATAATTTTTTTGTTATAAACGCATTAAAAATCAGATTAAGTAAAAATTAATATTATCTTTGAAAAATTCTATTACATTATTACTTCCTTGTACGAAGTAAAGGAAGTATTGTGAAATATTGAAAAATTTCCGTTTTTAGATTTCAACGGAAATATCCATTTTGACCGTCCGTGAATCCATTTTGACTAGTTTCGGCGTGTATGTATGTATATATGTATGTACGTACGTATGTATCTCGCATCAAAAACGATTGGCCGTAGGATGTTGACATTTTTTATTTAGGACTGTAATAACATTTAGTTGTGCACCTCCCTTTTTGATAATCGACTGAACTACAAGTGTTCAAAAAAACCCAAAATCCAAAAAACATTGGGAGTTTGGACTTTTTTCTTAACTGTAGTAATAAGCCCTCATTGAGGCTTTTCAACAATATATTATAAGTGGTACTTATTTTCATTGTTTCCACAGTTACAGCCAAATTAAACTTTAATTAATGAAATATTTGAATCTTAGAAGAGGAAGGCACATCGGCTCGAATCAGACTTTATCTCCTTTTTTTAACTTTTTTTTTTTTAATTTAAATATATTGATTTATTAATAATTATTAACCTCTGATTGTAAAAAAAAAATTGACAATAAATAATAATTCAATAATAATAATAATAATAAAAAAAATTCAGATATTTTTAATGAAATAAAATTAATATCATTTAAAAAAAATTAATTAATATCAATTAAAAAATAAAATTAATATCATTAATAAAAAAAATATGAAAAAATATCATAAATTTTTAATGAAATTTAACTTTATGTACTTTTAATTTAAAAAAAAATGTGCATATGTAATTTAATAGGCATACAAAGAAGTCATGTGGTGCCCACATATATTTTTGTATATTATTTTCTTCCGACTTCATGTTACCTGTTTATATTATTTTGTTTTAGTTTGCTATTCTAATACTGACTTGTTTACAATTTTTTTTTTTTTTTTTTATTGTTTATAACAATAAATAACTAACAGCTATATCCTGATGAGTGTCATTAGTTAACAATATACTCTACAATGACGTATAATGATATTCAAGTTATAACTACATAAAATTATAGCAATTATTCGCTTGGAAAATTGCCATAATTTAAGTTTATAAAACAAACTAAACTAGAGCACAACACCCTCACATAACCAACCAATTTCATTTTAAGCTTCTCTGCACGTTCATAAAATATATTTTATATATTATTTACAATAAAAAAATAAATAATAAATAGATTAAATATGCAACTTTTTATTTTAATTCTGAAATTAACTTTTAATATTTTTAATATATAATTTTAATATATTTTGTTAAAAACATTTTATAGCAACAGAAACGTGTAATGATAGTGGAAGAAAATGTTTTCGTAAACGCTTCAACACAAATCGATTTCAATGTTGCATGAAATCCGTGTTCAGAAAAAAACACAATATTGCAATCTTTTTATTATAGATCCTACAAACCTAAAATAAATAAATTTATACACATACCATATGGTAGCTTCAAATATATCTTTAAATAATAACAGGGAAATTATTGTTTAACAAGTTGGCACTATTCATGAAATGATAATATATGGCCAATGTTGCGTTCTTGTTTTCTTTCTCTCCCACAATAACAGCTACGAGTTCTTTTTATATATTTATTATTACACCAAATTGTACGTTTAACTCGTCATTTAGTCATTTCATTAATGATTTTCAAAATTTCCATCAATGAACAGGGTAAAAAGACGATATTTTGAATTTTATTTCAATTTTTTTTTTTACTCGATTTCTTACTATAAATCAATTCTGAAATAATAATTATGATACAAGGATGCCGAAGACAACACCACAGGTGAAATGAAGCAACTGAAAGAGAATTTTAAGAAAAATTCCAGTAATTTTTCAAAACTTTACTTTGAAAACGTTTTTTAAAATTACTTTGAAAATGAAGATAATTTAAATTTTTTTAACATTCACAATTTTTATAAAATATACATATCCTTTGAATTTTTAACAAAAACAAATTATGCACCACCGATTCAATGATTAAATCAATCCCAATTATATATCTTCTTACTTTTTTCAATATATTTATAGTCCATTTCATATTAGTTGATACCGCGTCAAAACACCTGCATAATCGTTTAAATTTAGCTGTATACATCGAGACTTATTTTCCAACATTTTACTATTGTTGATACTCAATTTTTCTTTATATTCTACATTTTGAAAGTTTTAAATCTAATTTTTTTCAATATCTTTCTTACAAAAAAATTGTTATTGAAAATTATAATATATAAAATCGATTGTATTATATTACATATTGTGTTTTAATTTGCTTATAATATATTTATTTGCTTAATTTATTTCGCACTTCTACTACATTTTTGACCATTTAAATCTTTGGTAATTAAAAATTTATATTTTTACCTGATTTGAATCGGACATATATATTTAAATCACTGTCAGCCCTAAAACAAATTCATTTTAAAATTGATTTTCAACAGGAATTTTACAGTTTGGAAGTACTAAAACGGTAACGATCGACAGTTGGATAATTTTAATTACAACAAGCTCACATTAAAGTAAGACTTCACAAAGCTCATTTACAAATCTAAAAATAAATTAATCTGAAATACAGTATACAATTTGTCAATTCTAGTTTAATATGAAAATACCAGCAAATCAAATAAACATCATTTTTTGTAACAAAATAAAACGTTTAATAAATAATGCTATAATGAATAATGCTTTCTCTAATATCCTTTAAACTTCATAAGTTCCAATTTTTATCATTACCCCAAAACCGAGAGTATGAGGTAAGATAATAGTTAAAACCGGTTCATTGAGTATCAGAAAAAACTATTTTTTGCAAAAGAATGTTTAAATAAATAAAATGAACGCAATTTAAATTGAAAAAAAAAATCAATTAAAAAAACCGATTTTGCTATAAGCTGCATACGTTAAATGGTATAATAATAACGGTCAAGGGAAATATTTAACACCAATCACCCCTGAAAATTGCATGTTATTCTTTGGAGCAAGACATGCATATTAAGGAAAATTAGATGTTAAATAAATAACTATTATTGCCTTCACTGTGGAATTTTATTATGCCAAGCTCATTAAAATTTAGAGTATAGCCTTGATATTTTCAGTGTTTTAACCACAGGGAGAAACTCTGACTAGTAATAACGTTTATACTTCAGATACTTTACATGCGTCTCAGCAATAATAAAAATAGTATAAAATAAAAAATAACCTATCCCTTTATAAACAAATATTGTTCCCTTTAGAAACAATTCAGTGTAATATAACACTGGGGAATAAAAAATAATTTTTTTTGTCTCAGGAAGAAAAATATGTGATTCTGGTAGTATTTTTTCTTTTAAATTCAAATGTGGTAT
The DNA here is from genome assembly GCF_047948215.1 of Lycorma delicatula. NCBI lineage: Eukaryota > Metazoa > Arthropoda > Insecta > Hemiptera > Fulgoridae > Lycorma > Lycorma delicatula. Next base: position 70,619,922 of record NC_134462.1, read on the forward strand.
CGGTTTTTCCCAATCACTCAAGGTTTCCGAGAGATAGGCATTTATAATTTCATACATGTTAATACTTTCTGCATTTTAACCACACAATATTCAAACATTTGACTCACCTAGAAAGTAATAAATAACGATTTTCTGCTATATTTCGTCTGTGGAGCATTCCTCGTGTCTAGGATTCAATTTGCCTTGATACCTCTTTTCCATAGCTGAAATCTCCTGATTAAAATGTTCCCCGTGCTCATTGCTCCTGCCCCAAGATTTTCCGGGCACAAATCTAGGTGCAAATGCAGGAACTGTACGTTTAAGGACATATTACAACTTTATTTTTATAAGAGAGTTGAAAATGTCACGGTAATTTTCCGCCTTTCCATTTCCCAAAAAATCTGAGTAACATTTTTGAATACTTGCCAAGCTACTTTTTCCAGTTTCTCAAACTTTTCATCGTGCATTAGTGATCGTATTTGTGGACCCACAAATATTCCTTCTTCAATTTTTGCATCTCTGATTTTAGGAAATTTCTGTTTTAAGTATATGAAACCAGGAGTATTGCCCATAGCCTTCACCAAATTCTTCATTAATCCTAGTTTGATATGTAACGGAGGTAGATACATAAATTTAGGATTACACAATAGGTCATGTTTCACATTTTTCTGTTCAGGAACGAGTGATTCTAGTTTAGGCTATTCTTCTTTAATGAAATGGTTTTTTTCTGTCCTGTCCCTACTATCCCATTCTCAAAAAAAAACAGTACTTTGTGTAACCAAGCTGCAGACGAAAAATAAGTGCAATTACCTTCAAATCGCCCAAATATTCCATTCATACACTGCATATTGAAAATTGTCCAATACAAATCTATAGTTTTCATATGTTTCTTTCATACTAGCAGAGTGAGCCACAGGTACTGATGGGAATTTATTTCCGTTATGCAAAAGCGCAGCTTTTAAACTAGCTTTAGAGGAATCAGTGAGCAAGCGCCGTTCTGTTGGGTTGTGTTCATTACAAAGTGTCTCCATAAGAGAATAAATGTCATTACAAACACTAAGCTATTTTCTTCACAAAAATAGTTTTTAAAATCAGAATGACTATTACGATAAGAACAATCTCTTTGTATTATTTTAAAGAATATTCCATTCTTTTAGCCGATAAGCAAGCATTTCAGACTGTTTTTTAGACAACGTTAAATCTCGTATATAATCGTTAAGATTTTCTTGAGTAAATAAATGATGTTCAGATTAACTGCTCTGTTCAAAAGTTGTATCACCAGAATCTGTGTTTTTTCTTCCTTACTTTCATCAGATTCTGAGCTCTCTTCATCTAATGTCACATGTTCTGGAGGCTTTGGTATATGCAATTCTTCGCAGTGTGGAACTGGTCTCATTGCAAATTAAAAGTGTGTACACCAGTGTACGTTTTTATTTGACGTAACCCTTTAATGTTTGTTAAGCAGAAATAAGTCAGAACAGTGATCTTTGGGTTCCCTCCAAATCATAGGGATAGCAAATATTATGTGGCGTGTACCAGTTTTCCATGCGTGAGAAGCCTAAAACACGATAATCAACAGATATGTGGGATCCAGGTCCTGGCTTGGTCCCCGACATTACACCCAAAATAAAGTTCATAACACCTTTTTTCAAATGGAGTAAGGTTTCGCCTTTGGGACTAGAGGGTCACTTTACCACATACATAACAAAATTTGTTAGGATGATTTAAACAAACTCTAGTCATTTTGTAATTAACGAATAATTAAAATAAATAAAGTTGTAAATAAACAATACACAATAATTCAGACACACAAAGCACTCACAATGACGTGTTTACTGGTTCACTACTATTTCACAACTGGCATCGTTCTGATGAATGTGTGCTACACTAGATCACGTTTGTACATGTCTATTCACGTCTGAATCTGCACAACAGTAGCAACGCTATCCTTTGAGTTAGCTCATTTACTTCTATAATTTTTACAATGCTCTAGTCTAGGAGTTTTTACTTGATAATGGACAAATGGACGAAAAACGTTTTAAAATATTAAAAATAAAACAAAAAAACTGCGGGCGGTGTAGAAATTCCGAATATGTATTTGTAAACAGGATAAATAACTTCATTAAGTACTAGTGAGACAAAAATCATGTTGACCAGTGTAATTTATATATATATTAGTTTCATTCTCGTTGAAAAAATAAATTAAAAACTGTAATTATTTTATGTCAAATAAAATTTCCTTATATTTTATATCAAATTAATATTCATTACGTCGTCGCAAATCTGTTGTTAAACAGCTGATTTTCAAAGTCAAAGATCTTAAGGTTCAAATAGTGGTAAATTTTAGTTGTTTTTATACGAATTTGAATACTAGACAGTGGATACCGGCGTACTTTGGTGGTTGAATTTCAATTAATCACACGTCTCAGGAATGGTCGGCCTGAGTTTGTACCAGACTAAACCTCAATTGCATGTCATTCATATCATCCTCATCTCATTGGTCTTGGAGGGGGGTTGTTTATTGTTCATTAATTGAACAGTTTGCAACGTTCACATTAGGAATAAATAAAATAATAAAACGATATTTCTTATTAAGCATATGGTGAACAACTGTTTTTTTTTTTTACGCACATGTTATTAGAGAACATAGAGAACAATACAGTCATTATCTAATTAAAAGTCAACCAAATGCGTGATCTGTTTTTACGAAATACTTATACATTACGACTTGTTTCACTACACAAATATAACGAGTTATTAGAGTACAATATAAAAAAAATAAAATAAAATATTGTTTACCTGTTTACATATTTGATATTGAGTTACATATTATTTACTTTAATAAACAGTTTCAAGTAATAAGATTTACATTTTATTATGCAATATATATATATTATGCAATATATTTATAAAACATTAAAAAATAGTATTATAATAAAAAAAAAAACTATGATAGACAAGATTCTTAGAAATTTCTCTCAGATCCTGTTTGTTGGACGTTGGCCATGAAAGTAACTTTCCTATCGACCTTAAACACTGGTTGTTTATTTATTTCATAATTAGTATTAGTTGCCTTTGTGTAGTTGTAAACTTATAACTATTTGTTATGTGATGAATCGAATTTATTTATACAGTAATGTTGTATTTAATTAAAATCTGTTCTTATATTTTTTTATTAAAACTTTAAAACATTAATTTATTCAAGTAAAATCTTTAAATACCTAGACTGTTTTGTATATTTCTTGTTTACTTTGAAAAAAAAGGAGATAACATTATACGGAAAAATGTAGCAGATAGGTAGGATGTATACACGAGTTTAAACTCGCTCGTGTATACATACATTTTATTTCCCCGGTAGTAATAGTATACATAGAAGCGCACAACTTTTTTTAAATTCACAGACCACTTTGATAATTTGTTTACGTGTCGTGAGCAAAACGTTGGTAAAAATTATGGACCGCTTTTAGGTTCAGCCACCCAAACACTTGTCAATTTATTTCTACTTTTGAAAATTTATTTTAACACTTCTTTCTGAACGTAATCTCTAAAATTGAGGAAAATATTCGATGTGTGTGCTCATTTATATATCTTTTTAAAGATAAAAAGATTAATCAACGTTATTTTTTTTTTAAATATATTTATTTGTAGTCTCATCAAAAATTAAAGTCGTTAGCGACTTATTAGTGAAATGTAATTGTATTGGTAACTGTGTAATTTTGAACAAACTAATTCCTGAGACGTATGACAATTTCACTCTGTTCACTAGAGATTTTTTTTTTGTGCTGGATGAGAGAAAATCTGCGCCTAGACGCCCAGCAGGCCGCGCTACTGAGTGTGTGAAGTTTCCGTCAGAGACGAGGACTCACTTAAAAAACTCCCCCTTTGAAACATTACGCCCCAGTACTACCTGCCCCGATAGCATTAACCCGGGACTGTTATTCACCACACGGGTTACCTGAAAACCGGGTCAAGAGTCTCACATACCTCATCGATGGCAGCGATCGAAGGGCCCCTGCCACCTCCGCATACAAGTTGTCCCTTCCCGGTCTTCCCCATGTATGCTTGATCCTTCTGCTGGACAGGATCTGTATCTTCTGCTCTTTACATACAGCGTACTCTGGGAGACGTAGAAGACAGACCGCTCTACCGCACCCTGATACCAATAGGTGATGCCAAACAACATGCTTATTGAAGATCCAGGGAGCGGGTGGATCGAGAAGTCCCAAACACTTCATTAGTGATGGCGACCCGGGGACCCCTATCACTTCCATGCACGGGCTATCCCCTCACCACACCCAACAAGGGGCTGGTGAGGGGGCATTCACTCCTCCAAGGGCGTTTGCTTACGAACTTTCCCAAACCATTCCTAACATTTTTTCCACCCGCGCTCGCCCTGCAGCATAATCCGAACGACCGCTTCCGGTGAGTCAAGAACCTCGTTAATCGGTCGAAACCTCTCTCAGCTTGGACACACGAAGAAAGTATGGGTCACATCATCATTGCTATAGTATGAACATCCAGGGGTAGGTCTTTTCTATAGAGATTCTTTGGTTACATTACTACTCTCACAGAAAGCAATTTAAATTAATACAACATACTTAAATGCTTTACTACCATTAAGAAGAACCGCGATAGATAATGTAAAGTAACAAATTATCGTAGCTCTTTCTCTTATGAAACGCTTTATATTCGTATGCTTTTATGGACTGTCGCAATAGATTTTTATTTATTATTTATTTCATTCTAGATAAGGTATTACCTGAGTTTCAGTCTTTATCACAAACTTTTAAACTTTAAAAATAAAGTTTTCATCAGAAACGGATCAAAACACGTTTTATGATAAAACCTTATTGAATTTATTTTTGTTTTAATTTGGTACTTTTTACTGAATTAAAAAGAATTTTATGATTTTTTTTTAAAGAAAATAAGTAAGGTTGTAAAGGTGTTAAACATGTTCAAAAATGTTAAATTCTTTCCAAATGGTTGGTAAATGGTAGCAACGTCTTTTCCAGCCCAAAAAACGATTTTATAATCTAATTAACATATTATAAAACGTGTTCAGTAAATACTGAATCTGCACTAATAAAATTTTCTTTAAAAAAAAATAATAATAGCTCATTAAATATACGTTGTTAAACCATTAATAGTAAATAATTTAAAAATATTTTGGTAGAAAAAAATTAATTACCGTTAATAGCACACAAACGTTTATTGATGTGATATTAAAAAAAGGACAAAAAACTCATCTTAAAATGATTAATTTTGCGAATGAAGTGTAAAATAATTTTTTTCGTTTAGGATTACCTAATACGGCAACAGCTGTTGTGTATATTTTACTTTTATTTTATAAAAAATTATTAGAATTATTTCTTTATTGTTTTTTTCGTTTATTTATTTATTTTTATATGTTTTCCGTAATATCTTTTGATAATAATTTTTTAGCTGTCAGTCTTTTCATCCAGTTTTAGTTTTTAACTAAATTTTTTTAAACGGTTTTCTTATTTTACTTCTTTTTTTTCAGTAACTGTTATCATACTTTGACTAAATTCTGTTTTGTTTCAGTGTGGTAAAAATTATTATTACGCAGAATCCAAAATTATAATTAATTCTCCTAATATTTAACTTTTTGAATCTCTAAAAAAAATAAAGTAACAATTTTTGATCCATAACTAATATATAAACTGTAGATAAATTTTGTTTATGAGCACGTAATTCTTCTAGAAAGACAATTTACACACGCGCGCGCACGCATTACGAGTATATACATATTTGAAGTAGGAGTGTATTCGGAATTTTTTAAAAACCCTCCCTTCTGCTTGTCTGCTACAGTATATTCTGGAGACATTAGTTCGTCCAGTAGTTTAACGATTATATTTTACAGGTATCTAATATGTGATATTTAAGAGGTAGGTTAAAATAATCCTCCGTTGGGGAGGGGGTTCTTATTGTTCACTATCATTTCTTTATCTTGTTTAGCCTCCAGGAATTACCGTTCAGATATTACTTCAGAGGATGAATGAGGATGATATGTAAATGAAGTGTATAGTCTTGTACAGTCTCAGTTCGACCATTCCTGAGATGTGTGGTTAATTGAAACCCAATGATGTAATATTCAAATCCGTTAAAAATAACTGACTTTACTAGGACTTGAACGCTGGAACTCTCGACTTCCATATCAGCTGATTTGGGATCTAATGAGGAACCCCCAAAAGGATCTCCCACCGTTTCTATGGTCTTGCCTTCCCCCCCAAAGTTGCTGCAAGGAAGTCCCCGCTCGATCAATGATGATGAGATGCCGTAGCCTCCCACCCCTCCCGGACGAGGCTTTTCTTTCCTGTTTAGCCTCCGGGAATCACCGTCAGGTATTATTTCAGAGGATGAATGTATAAGTGTCTTGTACATTCTCAGTTCGACCATACCTGAGATGTGTGGTTAATTGAAACCCAACCGCCAAAGAACACCGGTATCCACGATCTATTATTCAAGTCCGTGTAAAAATAGCTGGCTTTACTAGGACTTGAACGCTGGAACTCTCGACTTCCAAATCAGTTGATTTGGGAAGACGCGTTCACCACTAGACCAATCCGGTGGGTTAATTGTTTTCACCTGTAGAGATTTCTACTTAAAAAAAAAAATATATATATATATTAATAAATTTATATTCAACAGATTGTTATGTAAATATACATAAAAACGTATAGAATATTTATTACCACATTTCTGATGCTGTTAATTTATCTATAATATATAAACATGTATAAAATATGCATATAATATATTAAATCAAATCACACAAAGATGTATCAAAACTTATTAATAATCAGATCAAGTTAAAAAAAAAATAACTGACTGAGAATTAACATTAATATATTATGTACTTATTTATTATTCTGTTAACGAATTATTACAGCATACTATGAAAGATCTTTCGTTTGCATTTAAATTAACAAAAAACAAAGTCAGTATCAGATTGTATACTAAATTAAATTATATAGGTAACCAATTTATTTTTATTATTATTAATAAATTTTTAATTTCATTAATTCTTTTTTTTAATAACAAAATGATTATACTTTTAAAATATTAAAATCTGAAAGGATTAGAAAAATTTCTGTTTTATATTTCCATTATAATCCTTCTTAGATAAATTAAAATATAGCTGAATATATTCGTGTATATATATATATTTATATAAACAACTTTTGTTCGAAATATTTCATTAAAATTCAAAAATAAAAAAATAGGTGGTAAAATTGAACGGGATTAATATTATTAGTATATGAGAGATGAGCTTAATATTCTTAGTCTCATTATTTGAGATTAGAAAATATTGGATTAAAGTGCATTCTTGGTATTATTTATAGGATATAAAGAAATTAAATTTTTTCATCAAAAGAATACCAGTTATTATTGCAGAATAATATCTGCAATACTATTCTGTAATTTTAGCCTAGATTTCTGTACCTCTCATATTATCCTTTACAGCATTCCATTAAAATTTATTTTCTCTCAAAATAATTTTGAGCTATGTGGTAAATAATTACATTTTTACGATTCCTTATTACGTGGAGTATAAATTAATTATAGCAATTCGTGTTTAAAACAAAGAAAGGCAACGTTAATTGTTTTAAACTGTTAATGTTATTGATGGCAAAATTAGAATTTTTAATAAAAACATTTCAATGTTAAAGAATTCATAATGAATCTAAGAAGTTCGATATTTCATATTGGTCGTATTATATAAACTGCGTTTAATCTTAACGAAAAGCTGCAACTAGCTGAAATGTATGTAATTTCTTACATTTTTTATTACAGTTCCAAAGAAAGAATAAAAAATTGTAATTTTACGTTGAGTTGATAAATTTATTAAGGTCATTCACATAGTGTTACTGGCGGTTTCTAAGCTCATTATATTAACGAAAATAATTTTAAAAATTCATACAAACATGAGGTCTGGAACTGCTCGGTTAGCGAAAGATTTCACCCTGATTTTATGGGCAGAATTAAATAAAACCTTACTGAAATTACATGAACCCAGAATAAGGTTTAAACTTGATGGATTCTTGTGGTATTTTGCCTGATGAATAAAACAGGTTCAGAATCATATCTCCAGAAGTTTTCATAATATCCGACTTAAAACAGAAAAAAATTGTTGTTTACAAACACGTTATTTTTAGGTTAGTAATAGAAAATCTTTGTAAAATTTATTATCAAAACTTATAGAGATTTTAATTCTAAGTAAATTGATCTAAAATACCCCAACAAAAACCAAATAGAAGTTCAAGAAATTTGATTTTATTACTTACTTTGATTTTAACTTTTATTTGTTTCCTATTAGGCTACTTTACATCAGTTTTCTCAGAATTAAATTCTCTACAAGTTTAGAAATAAATGTTATGCATCTGTTAGAAATTTAACAAAGTTTTTATATTATAAACTTAAAAAAAAACGTGTTTTTAGACAACAAATCGTTCTGTTTTACGTCAGATATGAAAACTAGTGGAAATGTGGTTGTAGAATCTGTTTTATTCAATCTGTCAGGTTAAGACCATAAGAAACCATAAAGTTTACCCCTTAATTTGGATTCCTAGAATTCATTATGGTCTTATTTCATTCTGCCAAGGAATCAGGGCGAAATCTTTTGCTAGCCGTAACTCGCTAACAGAGTGTTTTCGGACTCATGTTTATACGAAATGTTTTCTCTAGTAGAATGAAGCGCCGGTATGATTACATGAATCACTACATATACGCTCGTGTGTGTGTATATGTATATATATATATATATATATATATATATATATAGTTTATTCATACAGATACAACCCAAAACAAACGCCAGTTCTACACTTTTAAATTTATTATTACAGGTAAATACCTGCGAGGCAGACTTTTTCTAATACTGTACTAGTCAAAACCTATAAATCACGTGAGTCCTCGTCCGTACGACTGGGTCAATAGATTTGCAGCAGTAAAGTAAGCATGCTGTTTTCCCAAGCCCAGCATATATAATTGTAGAACATTTATTCACTCTGTCTTATTCTTAACGTCAGAATGTTTTTGTGATTAATTTTTCCGATAATGCAGTACCAAATAGATCGAATAATTTTCATTTAGTGTCTAAATTTCATGAAACAAGAAATTTAGTTGATCGTAAACATGATGGTCTCGGTTAGCGTTACATGATGACAGTTTCATGATATTCGTTAATAGCTTTATCGCTTTCCAAGAAACTTACTCAACAGACTGGACTTCTTGTCGAAGTTATTTACAAAACTATTCAAGTTACTCTCGTTTCGAATTTGAATATTGCAAGAACTTTGGGGGTTGGAAACGGACTTTATCAGAGGACTTCATTAGTATAGATCGCTAAAATATTTCATTCAAGGTAAAACATTTTCGACATTGTTTATTATTCAAATGAAGCAAGATTTAATATTTCTGGATACATTAACACCAGAAAAGTATGAAATTCTTAGAATCCTAAAAAATCTATCACGAGAAGTCAATGCACTCTCAAAAAGTTGATATTTGGGGTTTTCGCGACAAAAAGTGTTCGCAACAATTTGTTTTAGAGAAGTATTACAAATTCAAAATGTTATCTATTTAGTTTCCTCTAGATCAAATAATTAAATTACTCTCGTCGTTACATAAAAGCAGTTTATTTTACACGTGGATTGCTTGACAATGAAAACACACCGTATAATAAATAAAAAAATTCGTAGAAAAAGTAACAATTAAAGTAAAACACAAGTAAATGTAGAATATATAAATAGAGTAAGAATTAACGGAACGCTAATATTGGTTTCGAATATGAAATTAAACGAAGAAATAACTTCTGTTTCCATGTTTAAAGACTTTCCTGTAGTTATATCATTTTCTTTCGACGTGCCGATACGTCTTAATTTGATTAAGTTATATAAATATTTCTACCTGATTTTTTTTTTAGTTTAAAAAATGCAACAAAAAATACAAGCGAAATTGAATTTTTGAAATATTTTACTTTAAAGATTTTTTAATAAAAACAGGTTTATTTAACACAATAAAAATATAAACACAGTTTAATTTTTTTTAAATCTCAGATAATATAAGTGGTTTACAAATAATGATAATTAGTGCGATAAAACTACTCTTATAGTAAAAAGTTTTTTTTTATATTTATTGCTTTAAGTATGACAATTGATGAATATGAAATCCATTTACTCACTTACTGCAGCAAACTGTTTAAATAACTTTTTAAACAGTCAGTTTATTTATACTATGTTATTATATCCTATATCAATTCTATTTTTTTTTTCTTATATAAACAAACCCATTAAAAAACTGATTAGGTTTTAACGCAACAAAACTAAAAAAAATGTAACGCATTAACTAGCATTCCGTGAGAATTCAATAGTTAATTTTTATGCAGTATTTCTTTATCTAAGCCTAACTTCCTTAGTACTATTATATTTATAAAACTAATTTTTATCTTTAAATAAATTATTTATATTTTTATATAATATTTATTATTTTGTTTCTCTTTATATGAATAGGCTAACTTTTTTTTTTCCTGTTTAGCCTCCGGTAACTACCGTTTAGATAATACTTCAGAGGATGAATGAGGATGATATGTATGAGTGTGAATGAAGTGTAAGTCTTGTACATTCTCAGTTCGACCATACCTGAGATGTGTGGTTAATTGAAACCCAACCACCAAAGAACACCGGTATCCACGATCTAGTATTCAAGTCCGTGAAAAAAATAGCTGGCTTTACTAGGACTTGAACGCTGGAACTCTCTACTTCCAAATCAGCTGATTTGGGAAGACGCGTTCACCACTAGACCAACCAACCCGGTGGGTTGAATAGGCTAACTTAGGACCAGCAAATATCGCTTCTTTCTAACCTCTTTTTTTTTCCATGCGTTTCTCATTTTTTGGCATGGCTTCGCTTTTCCTCATCTGTCCACTTCCTTTCTGATTTCCTTTTTCCTGTCACAAAAACCTTTGCGTTATAAATTATTCTTCGGAAGTTATTTCTGTCGTAACAGTCTTCTTTCAACCTAATCTTTTGGAGATCCTCTTCTATCCTTTTAAGGTAGTTCGACTTACTTTCCAGGTTTCATAGCTTGTCAAAGATTTGTTTATTTAGCCTGTCTGGATTCATCCTGATCAAATGCCCCAAGAAATTTAATCTTCTCTTCCTCACCGCTGTTTATAGTTCTTCTTGATTTTGATAGATCTTGTTAGATTTCAGTTTGTATCTTTCTTCCGTTACTCTTGGTTCATGTATGCGCCTTAATATGCTTCTTTCGATCCTGAGCAATTTTTCGAGATTGATTAGGTGTAATGTTTCAGCCCGATACTTCGATTGAATATTTGAAATATTTATTCGTTGTGCAATACATTTAAAGTTATTAAGTGAAATTTTTGTCATTAAATAATTGTCATTATTTAATGACAATGTATTTTGTATTTAATGTAAAATTCTAGTGCTTTCTAGTTATATATAAAATAATTAATAAAAGTGACTGATTTTTTTTCAAATAATTATAGATTACTTTAATGAATTATGTTAATTAATACGAAATAATATAAGAGGAAAAGAATGATTTTTATTATTTCCAAGCAGCATTTATCAAGATTTTTACAAAACGGTTCACTTTATTCTTAAATTAAACCAACAGCAACTATAACTATATAAAAAAATTATTATACAAAAGCTCCTATTTAATTACTCCACTTAATTACGTAATAAAAAAAGATTATATAACTATTTTATCATTTAATAGATGCATGGCATGAAATCTGAGCAGTTATTTAGTAAAAAAATACTGCTGTAAATTACAGAATAGCTAATTAGTTTTCGGTCTAATTTCATTTATTTTATTTTAATTATTGTAATTGTAGACAGTGAAAGCAACAGCATTCATAAACTTTATAAAATAAAAAAATACACACGCGCGCGAGTATAAATACATAAATCCATACAAGTAAATTCATCGATCATATTCAGTAGACCATCTTGTTAATTAGATCTTAACTTATTTAATACAAAGGACCAACACATGCAAATATATAATACTGGAGTTTTGTTTCTATATAAATTATATCATAAAAAACTAATTAAATATTTAATTAAGAGGGTAATCAACTTGATGTAGGTTGATAGCGTTTGATGTTCTATCTAGTCTGAACAACAACGCGAAAACAGACAAATATTTTGTATTTTCTTTAATGCTGCTTTGTTTTTGGGAGAATTATAGATATTTCTTTCTTAATTTTTATTGAAATCTATTACTATTTTATTATTTTCTTAATGTTTAACTTTACAAAAAAAAAAACTTTTCTTCTTCATAAAATTTGTAATCTTTATTCAGTTAATCGAATCGGATGAATAAAAATATTTTTTTTAATAATAATATTGAATAAATATTAAGAAAAATATTTATTAAAAACAATTTTATTGAAAATTAAATAAAATATGATCGTATCACTTGCTGTCATTGAGTATTTTATTGATCTGCTCCTTTAAAAATTTAATTTAAATAATATTTACTTTAATATAAGTTCATTGTCAAGTTAAATCTTTTTCTACATAAATAGCATAAAACATGAATCCAAATTTAGCATTAAGTTATATTAGTGTATATTTTATATTATTTATTTATAAGAATTCATAACATAAATCAAACGCACGAAAATGTTAATAATAAACTAAAAAGTGGAAGAAAAATATTGACTTATGCATCAACTATTAAAAAAAAAACAAACAAGTAATTTAACAAAAAATAAATACATTTTCAACCAATAGACCGAAAGTAAAAATATAATTTGAAAGCTTATTATTTTTAATTTTAAATTTGGTGAAGACTTCAGATACGTCGAAATTTAAGAAAAAAAATTGTTTAGTTTTTAGTGAAGATTTTTAATTCGGTATTTTATTTATTTAAAAAAAAAAAGTGTATTTTATTCTCATTTAAAACATGAATCGGGCTTCAAAACCCATTAAATGTATGAAAAAATATATTCTCATGAATCATAAAGTGGAAATATCTATATTTGAATAAAAATAAAAGGAATTAAGAAAAAAAAAATTTTAAAATGCTACTGATCTTTAAGTTAAGGCAGTATAAGTTTTTTTTATTACAAAATTTCCAGCCAATTTTCTTAAATTATTTGAGAAATAAAATACAATATGCCGTATATTAACTTTATACAAAATCAGACTACTCCATAGTGAGTGGTAGCCTCTTAGCCTTTCATACGGAAGATCCCGGGTTCGAACACGCTAAAAAAATTTCATTCTATGTTCCCACGTATAATTTTTTAATTATATAGTGAATTAATTACCTAAAAAAACTAAAACATTATATGATGATGACACATGAATAATATTTTTTTTTAATTCAAATCAATTACATAGATAATTTTATTATTTTTTGTTTATAAAAATTTTCAAGTAAACAGGATCATCGAAGTCACATTTTGTACAAAATAAAAATAAAATAATGATCAAATTCGGTTAATTTACTGTAGAGCAACCTCTTAAATATACATAAATAAAAATACATATAATAAGAGTCGAACTCTTCTTCGTTTAAAGTTGTCTAAAAGTAAAGATTGTTTGGTTACTTAGAGAAATATTTTTTTCAAATATGTGTATATCGATAAAGAAATAAAGCAAGGCGATCATAAATTAGTATAACAAAAGTAATATTACGAAATTATATTAATATAAACAACGTTAATAATTTAATTTTAAATGTTTAAAATTACACCATAAAGTAATAGATAATTAACCTTAATTTCAAACATGTAACGTTAACAGTATCATCCAATTTAATAAAATTTTAACCCTACGTAGTTGAAAATTGAAGTACACTAACCCGTTGCTGGGCATCCAAATCCCTTTGGTGACAAAAACCACAAACCACTGGGAAATACATCGTAAGATAAACTTTATGAAATATTAAAAGAGTCTTTTATAAAAAAGGTTTCATATATCATAAAAATAAATCAAATTCTCTTTCTTTTTCACTCTATAAATTTTATATGAATCATTCGCACGTGTATGTAATTTATGAGAAAAAATAATTATTATGAAGATTTTTTGGGTAAGTATATATAAAATTTGATTTTACTTCTACATTTAAAAAAAATGCTTCACCATAGCAATTAGATTTTAATCAATATCAACAAAATAATGAACAGATTGTATTTTTGAAAATAAATAGAGCTCTAGATATGAATTGAAAACATCATATTTATCCTTCAGTTTATCAATGCTTTTTTTTAAACTAGTAGATGCTTGTAAAGCAGATTGAATAATTTAATGTATTCTAATGTTAGAGTAGCCTAAGTTAATCTATTTTATGTTAAATAGGAAAACAAGAATACCTTTAAAACCCGTTTATAAAAATTTAACTTAAAAATGAAAAAAACAACTGGTTATTTGAGTTGTTAAACAATTATCATATTCCGACAAATATAGCTATATTAAAGGGGAAATTATGGTGATCATGTCAAAAATGTGGAATGGAAAACTTTACGTTTTAGGAACGAACTAGTTCATCTAGACCAAATAATATATATGTGTGCGTACGTATGTACGTTGCACTGCTTTTGATCTTATATTTAAGGATTTACCGAACAGATTTTCTTCAAATTTGGCTCAAATATTTATAGAAATTTTAATATGTTTTTTTTGTCTTCAGTCATTTGACTGGTTTGATGCAGCTCTCTAATATTCCCTATCTAGTGTCAGTCGTTTCATTTTGGTATACCCCCTACCCTACATTCTACATAACCAACAATTTGTTTTACATATTCTAAACGTTGCCTGCCTGCACAATTTTTTTCTTCTGCCTATCCCTCCAATATTAAAGCGACTATTCCAAGATACCTTAATATGTGGCCTACAAGTCTGTCTCTTCTTTTAACTATATTTTTCCAAATGCTTCTTTCTTCATCAATCTGCCGCACTATCTCTTCATTTGCCACTTTATCCACTCATCTGAGTTTTAACTTTCTCCTATAGCACCACATTTCAAAAGCGATTATCTTTTCTTCTCAGGAACTCCTATCGTCCTAATTTCACTTCCATATAAAGCTACGCTCCAAACATATTCTTTCAAAAACGTTTTCCTGATAATTAAATTAAGTTTTGATGAATACATATTATATTTCTGACTGAAGGCCCGTTTCGCATGTGCAATTTGGTATTTTATATCGCTCCTGCTTCATCCATCTATAGTAATTCTACTTCCCAAATAACAAAATTCTTCTACCTCCGTAATCTTTTCTCTTCCCATGAAAAATTATACTCTTAGAAAATATTATTTATAGAAAAAATGAATATGATCAATGACTTATATTCAGCTATATTGCCTTATATATTGATCTATTGATCAATTAATTTCTTTTTTTTTAATTTGTTAAGCGGTGTGAAGAATTGCTTTCTTGATATGGTTTATCGCGAAAAACTAATTTCGATTTTGTTCAGAGGAATTTTAGAAAAGTTTTATTACAGATCTGTTACCTACAATTCATAAATATAGAGTGTATCACGAAGTTCTTCCGGGACTTTCATAAAATATTCTACTTGTGAAAATAATGGAAAAAGTTCATATAAACATATATCCTAAAATGTTTCGTTTGTGAGTTACGGCTAGTGTAAGATTTTACTCGGATTTCAGCTACCCCGTTGAAATGAGGTCGTACTGAAGTTTTTTGGACGTTAATTAAGAAAAAGAATTAGTAATTTTTTATGGTTTTTGATCTGAAAATTGAATGAAATAAGACCCAGAACCGTATCTGCAGTAGTTTTTGAGAAATCTGGGGTTAAAATCAATAAATTGGGGTTAAAGACCCTGTTTTTTTAATTTAACGTACAATAACTTTGTTGAATGGGTAATAAACACGTTAAACTTGTAAACAAAACTAGTATAGAATTTAATTCTAAACAAAGTCGTGTAAGACAACTTAAGTTGAATAAAACAAAGAAAAGTTAGAAAAATTCTAATTTTATTTAGAAACAGTACATTACTACATTTGTCGGAAAATTACTTATTTAACTTTTTTGGATTTTGGGATTTTTTTCGTCACTTTTGATCCAGTTGATTGCAATCAAAAGGGAAGGTGTACAATTAGATGTTACAACAGTCCTAAATCCAAAATTTCAACATCCTACGGCTTTCGTTTTTGAGTTATGCGAAATACACACGTACGTACGTATAGATGTCACGCCGAAACTATACAAATTGGATTCAGGGATGGTAAAATATTTCCGTGGAAATCTGAAAACCGAATTTTATTTTTTTTTTACTCGAGATGTTAGAATAAGAGTAAAATGTCGTACATCTGTTGTCATTTTAGGAAATCTTATTCGGAATTGTTTTCTGTTACTAATGGAAATTTCAACGTAAAGGAATTTTAAAAATGTTGTATTGAATTACAATAAAGAGGACTATTTAAAATTTTTCTAAATCTTTAAATGGAAAATAAAGTCACTAAACTGTTCGTAACTGTCAAGTAACATCCACTTTTATAGAATATACTTCTGCGTTATACCTTAGAGAATTAAAAAACAATAGTTGGAAAGTTAATAAAGAAACGAACTTAACAAAAAAAATTAGAAAGTATAGGACAAAATAATCTTCTCTAAGAGCAAACATAAAATTCCTGTAGGAATCACAGTCATTCTGCCCAACATTCTGACCTGTGGAATGTTGCTTAGTGACGAATAAACACAGATAGGCCAGTTAATCTAAATAAAAAAGACAATTAATCGCTTGGAAATGATTTATAACTAAACCAACTATAATTCAACATATAAAACAAACAATTATTCCGATCATTATTCAATAATATATAACTTATATAAGTGACGTTAGAATGGGTTTACTAATCCGATGAATAAAGGAAATACCACACCATTTCCTTTTAAAGATCAAGGAAAACCATGGAAAAACCCTAGATCTTAATAATATCATAAAATATACAACTGATTATTAAATAAAGGTATAAAGTGGTTTTAATAATTAAAAATAATAAATGCATGAAATAACTGTTAAGTAAAGAAGTAAAAATATTAAATAAATACAAAAAATAGGATTTTAGAAGGTGTTAATAAAGATTATTTGAACACATTATTTTTAAACGTTAAACAAAAACGCAGAATATTCAAGGTTTTTTAATTATTATTATTATTTAAAATCTCATTGACAGTAGTAATATTGGATTTGTTAAAAAAATCTTGAAATTTTTTATATAAATTGGTTGTAAAAGCTTTTAAATGGAAGAGTAAAAACAATGACAACAAAGAATAAAAGAGACTTTCTCTTAAAGATAAGCTTCTTTAGTAACTAAAAGCATGGCTCTTTGTTTCTTGTAGAAAGGAGTACACTATATTTTATTTTATATTATCTTTCTTATAGCTATGAACCTGAAATGCAGGCAGTCCACTCATCAAATAAAGGTTTTTCTGAAAGTAATGATATTGTTAATAAGTACTCCCTGCTGTAAATATGTTGCTGTCATTTATAAAGTTAAATAATATGATTGCCATGTTGATGTGTATATTTAGCTGAAGAAAGGAAAACAAAAAAAGTTTTTAGTACTCATTTTATAATAACAAACCTGACGTAGAATAATGTTTTAATACTGTAAATGGCTAAGCCGTTTTCGAGAGTGACTTGTTTCTTCTTACAGTTATAACGTTCGTAAATCACTTGGGATAAAACTGGCGCCGGTTACCGCTGCTTTCTTTAAAAGTAATAATCCTGAATATACAGCTAGTCTCTGCGGTGAACAGAAAGAAATGTCAGTTATAGGATTGAATATCATCTGTATTTCAGTAGGTTTGGAATACTGATATGCAAACGTATATTCCGATCAATTAAAGAAGGCAATGGAAAACTACCTTCGCTCGTTATATCCTTAGTATACCTGGCATGGGATGCAGGTTATTCTTAAGAATGAATAAGCCATTTTTAGGAATGACTTGTGAACCCATCAGGTAGCCTATAACTATTACGGTCGTGGTACTTTAAACATACACACATGTAGTATTGTTAAAATATTCATTTCAAACTTTAGAAAAAAATATCCTTTGATATTGGTGCGGAGGGTTTTGAAAGTCTTCTTAACCTTGTTAACTTTTTAACAATTGAAAATGAATAATCTTATCCATCCTCCCGTTTTTTTGGGTGGAATTGTAGGGAGAAGGAGGCTCAACAATGTTAAATTACGCATTTTTAAAGCCTATTTAAAAGAAAAAAAAAACTTTTTAAACTGGAAATCGACAAATTTATCCGTTAAAAAATGGCGATTGTTCAAATTCTGAAGTAATATTATTTGTATGTACCGTAGTTTAACTTTTTTTAAAAAACTAGTAAATTATTATTGGCAAACTATCATATTTCTAGTATTATTTAGAAAGTTTTGTTAGCTGATACTAAAAAATACTAAATAAAAGCAAACGGTAATTACGTATTAACGCCACCGCAGCTACAGCTTTATTTAAAAACAAAGTAGTCAATCGGAATTCGGTGGAAAATGAACAGTCTCTTTATTAATTTTAATAAATGGTTAATTATATTTATTTATTTTATAAATATAATTTAACCAAACTTAACCTACGCTCGCTTCGCTCGCTAACCTTGACTAATTAACACCGTAATTTTTGAGTACTTATTTAATAATTCAGTAATTATTGCAATTATTTATTATTTAAATAATCAAAACACTCCTGTTAATTAGTTATTGTTTTTAAATAAAGCTGTAGCTGCGGTGGCGTTAATACGTAAGTACCAAGCAAACTTATAACTAAAATTAACCGATAACTAATATATATTAAAAAGAGATTTTTTTACTTACTGGTAGTGTTCCCGTGTACGTGATAATGGAGATCACGGGAAAATTATAATGAAATATTTATATCTGCTTAACACATTAAAATAATTATTACTGTTTATTTACTATTATTCTTATTTTTTTGTTTCACACCCTCTCCCCCGGGCTGGATCCACAACAAAGTAAAGCCCATGGGGTTGTCTACTGAAACGGGCCTCCCTGTTCGCCGGCCATAAGTTTAGTCCGACAGGTCAGCCCACCGGTTAGATCTTTTCATTGCCTGCCTCTAAACCCTAGGGTGCGGTATCCAAGCCCGACTATGTCGTTCCTGGACCCCACTCCAGAAGCCGGGACTCTGTCTCGAATTTATTATTTATTACTATATTTACGCTATACTATTCTTATTTATTTATTTACTTATTAGTATTAAATATTTATAATGCAGCTTAGCAGCCATAAGCACCATGCTTCATCACCTAAATAAAATGTTTATGTTATTAATTTCTAATACTGCTTTATTTCATTTTTATAACCGCATATTTTCCCATAAAAACGTTACTAAATGTAATAAAATAACTGTAAACTCACTAATGTTATAATAGTGTGTACAATCACATATGCCATATCCATATTTCTTATTAAATATTAATAATACTAACAACATATAAAACGAGTTTAATTTCTATTTGCAATTTTCATTACTTTTTTCTTCCACAAAGTAGTATTGATATCAGCGGTTTAATATTTTCAGTGTTTTAAAAATTAAAAGGATTATAAATATATTTTTAATAATTAATAACATAATGTATTGTCATCTCCTGTGATATTAATACGATAAAAACTGACTAGATTAAGAAATATTTAATAGGTTATTGCTGTTTTTTGTGACGTGTTTTGTTTTACTCAATACAATTCTACAGTCGTGGCAAACAGTATGGTCTGTAGAACTTTAGGACTTTTACGGAATTTCCCCCTCAAAAAAAAAACCACTTAATTTTTTAACCAATCAGCCAAAAACGATGTAAATTAATATCCAATAAGAATTAGGTGGGAATATGCATGCTTCAAAATAAAAAATAAAAATTGGTAGTTTTTGTTTCTCCTCCCCAAAAGTTTGCAAGTTTTTCACCTTGAGATAACTGAAAATAGCAAGAAATATTGATATTAACAATAACCAGGTTAGAGATAACCCCATAATCAGTTATAACCATTTATATTACCATTCTTATAACCATTTATTTTATAAATATAATATACCAAACTTAACGCTCGCTTCACTCGCTAATCTTACTAATTAACAGTAATGTTTTGAATATTTAAACAATAAATTCAGTAATTATTGCTCCAATTATTTTTTTTCATTTTATTTATTTCTTTTTTTTGAAAATGCTATGCCTGACCAGGATTCGAACCCGGGACCTCCGGATGAAAGGCCGAGACGCTACCATTCGCGCCATGGAAGCTGGAAATTACTTATTATTTAAATAATGAAAACATGACTGTTAATTAGTCGAGGTTAGCGAGCGAAGCGAGCGTAGGTTAAATTAATAAATTTTTAATAAATTCAGTAATTATTGCGATTATTTATTATTTAAATAATCAAAACATGACTTTTAATTAGTCGAGTTCAACGATCGAAGCGAGCGTAGGTTAAGTTTGGTTGATTATATTTATAAATTATATATCTATAATTATAAGCAATAATTCTTATATGTTTAATATGTAAAATATGTTAATATAGAGAATTTTTAATATTTGACTGGTATAAAAGAGCATGTTAGTGTGTTATTGGGTTATTTCTCCAACCGGGTTATTTTTAATATCAATATTTCCTGCTATTTTGAGTTATTTCCTGTTATTTTGAAACATGCATATTCCCACCTAATTCTTATTGGATATTAAAAATATATCGATTTTTGGCCCATTGGTTAAAAAATTAAGTGGTTTTTTTTGGGGGGGGGGGTGGAATTCCGAAAAAAGATTCGAACTTTATCAGGACGTAGGGATAACACTGTTTTTTTTACAAATATCTATTGATTTTTACAACAAAAAAGTATTCAAATCTTAATTTCTAAGAAAATTTGTTGTATTTTTTTTTTAAATAAAATATAACCGAATTGTTAAGTAGTTGCATTTTTTGAAGCCTTTTTCTATGAAAAAAAAAATTATACTAACCTTTCGCAGTTAACTTTATAACTAAATAATTAGTAGAATTTTTTTTAAAAAACACACTTTGAAAGAGAAGATTTAGAGAAATTATTTTCCTATATGCGTTTTCTTTTTTTATTGTACTTTCAAAATTCACCGATTACCCAAAAAAAAAATCAGATGTATAATTATACAATTTGATATACTGTGGTATGAAATGAATATTAAGATAACGAAAATAATGACGAATATGTCAGTAAACGATTTGATAAAAGCACGGACAAATTAAAAAATAAAACAATACAGGTATTTACATACTACATCAACGAAAGGTTACACAACGAGAAATAAAAACAAAAAAAGCAATGGATAAGGTAATATCTAATGGAATAGTGGAAAGGCTGAAGGAATTTCATGTACAGAGATGGAAGAGATTGGAAAAGATTAAACGGACAGAGCGAAAAATGAAGTAATGAGAAAAATAAACAAAGATTAGATTAGATTAATCAGAACAATTCCAAATAGGAAAGCAAATTGGACAGTCATAGGAGAAGAATTGATTAAAATATTGCTAGAATGATGATGAATAGTGAGGGTGAAAAAAGAAAGGTCGTAAAAGAGTAAAAATTATAAATCATCTAAAAGAAAATTATTTTATTTATTTTTAATCTAAAGAAAAAATAAATACCACCAGTAGAAAAAATAAGACAATTTGGCATAAAAAAGCTCCCGTACACTTTTTTTGCAGGAGTAAAAATTAAGAAATTATGATTAAATTATTAATTTATCCATTTTGTCTTACTGTTTACGGGAAGGTACCCAGTTTCCAAGCTATTCTAGCATAGCGCGATTTTGTTGCTTATTGTAAAATTCGCTAGCACGCTTAGTTTTGCTCGTAGAAAAAAGTACACTGGAGGTTTTTTATGTAAAATTATTCTCGGCTACCTATTGGTGCTTTTTATTTCTACATGTAATGTAAAATAAAGCCGCTATTGGCGAAAAACTAAACATTTTTCCTTAATTTAATTTAATTAAATAGTTAATTACTCATATCCGCTAGGACACACTTTTATTCTACATATTTTTCCGAACCTATTTCAATAATTTATTTGCTGTAGTAAATTTTTTCGAGGTTAAAATCTCTATTGATAAAGCTATTAAGACAAAAATACTTTAAATCTTGTGAATTTAGAAAAAAATATTTTTAAATAATCTAGAATGTAATTTATAAAAGATTCATTTCAAAAAAAAAAAAAATGAATGCATTACTTATGGATGAAAA
This sequence comes from Lycorma delicatula, assembly GCF_047948215.1. Lineage (NCBI taxonomy): Eukaryota > Metazoa > Arthropoda > Insecta > Hemiptera > Fulgoridae > Lycorma > Lycorma delicatula. The sequence goes on from NC_134462.1 coordinate 70,642,163, forward strand.
CTCAACATATATGAACAATTAGCAAGGGGCTTCACATAAGAGGTTGTTAGGACTGTACAGCCCATAGAAGGTTAGTTTAATAGAGCCCTTGAAAAGTTTAAAAAAAGAAAATAAAGCAAATGAAACTTCCCGACCCATTTAATTTAATTTCTCTAAAGATTAAGATAATAAATCTAAAATTTGTTTAGTTTATATCTATATAAATAAAAATGTAAATGACGTCACACCTGTTACAAGTAAAAATAGGCTTTTTTTTAAAAAAACAGCGCTATCTGTTGAAGTAAAAGCAACACACGCTTTAAGAAATATTTTACGATTTCATTTCAATGTTTCGGATATCTGTGTCCTCTGTAGACTAAAAAAGTACTGTACCGATTTATGCACGGTAATAAAGGGAGAAAGGGAAAAATCGGAAAAAGGAAAATAGAAAAAATGGGAAACGTGGTACTTATATAAAAGAAAAGTGGAGGGAAGGGAAATAGGGAAAAGAGAAATGGAGGGACGGAAACAATTGGGGGAATGGAAAGGGGAACGCGGGGAAAGGAAATATTATAAAAATTAAAAAGGGAAAAGGAAAGGGGAAAAGGGAAAGGTTAAATTTTGTGAAGTTCCTTAATGTTCATTTTGTTAATGTTTTATCAAACTTTCAATTGTGTTCATTTAATCTATATATATATACTCAAATCTAGCTATAGGGAAGCATTGCCGTATCTGCTAGTCAGAAATAAAAATATTGATGAATAAATGCAATGATTTAAATATAAACTATTTATGTGAGTAATTGGATGCAGTTATACACCGGTGAATTTTGACATAACTAGTCTGGATAATTAAAGAAAAAATCGTAATCTTTTATTTATAAATGTTAAATAAAAAAAACAAGCAACGATGTTGAAAAATTTGATTAGAATTTAAAACTAACTCGTACTCATGAGATAAACGTTTAAAAATAGTTTTTAATAAAATTAACTAGATTGTTTACATATGATATTTAAAGTATTTTTTTTTTTTATACTGATCTATTAAACTGGTTAAAATTTATAAAGATCCAAACAAAATTGAACATAATACTAATAGTGTACTCTGTTCTGGTGTTTTAGAAAATGCATTTAAACCTATAATAAAATTATAATCATTTTAAAAAAAACATTGTACGTGCTTAAGACCGCACGGCCGAAATGAAAACTTCTATGGCAATTGTAATCGTTTTCAAGCAATATATATATATATATTACAATAATTATTTTAATGTTATAGATAAATAACATTACTTAGACGAATCAAGAATAAGGCATAAATTAATATAATATACATATATATATAGATAAAATTACTTATTTTCATTCGTATAGTCATTTTACCTTCAATGTGTTTAATTATATAATAATAATATATTAATTATTTTGTTCGATCTTGCTGTGGTTGATTTTGTAAATCAATAATTTCTTTAATATAATCATAATGTAAGAATGAAACAACGGGTTTGTGGTAACTAAGATATAAGATAAATACTTTTGATTGAAATCTGTCTAAATTTATTTATTTCTTAAACCAGTTTTCCACCTACTGCCGGGTGTGTGTGTGTGTGTGTGTGTGTGTGTGTGTGTCTGTGTCTGTGTGTAGGCAAATGCAATTACTGCTGCTGGCTTGCCAGGCCTGACGTAGCGATAGATGTAGTGCAATGTAAATGTAAATGTATCGGTAAACATGTAGTCTGAAACAAACTCAGGTCGACCACTCCTGAGACTATAATATATGTTCTATATTTTGTTGTAGTCTCGTTTGGGTCATTCACACAATAAAATTTAATGTTGTTTTTAAAAATCAATTAAAGTCTTAGATATTGTAGTTACAGGAATATATATATATATAAAATATGTACGGATTTTTTTTTGAGGGAAGTTTTTTCTGGGCGAAAACACTTCGAAGTTATCATCGCCCGAACACTATGTATTTGTTTTTTTTTTTTTTTTTTAACTAAATGTTAAAAATTCACAATTAAAAATTAATTAAAAACAAAAACATATTTAAAAACAATTAAAATACATCTTAAAATAAAAAAGGCTATAGTGTATGCCAAGATGGAAATAAAAAGACAAAGGTTTATCACGCTATATATGATTGCGATAATAAAATTACCATTTGCTTTACGGAAAACGACGTAAATAGCTTAAACACAGGATTTAAAACTTTTAAATATAAACAGATGGTTCTAAGAAATCGTAAAACATAAGATAACTTCGTTTCATTACTACCTAAAATTGTTCGTATGTTAGCCGCTACGGAATGCACCCATTTAGCTATGTGCCTAATTAATAAAAAGTACGCGTATGCTTTGAAATATACTGTCGCATCCCATATGTGTGAGAAATGCATAAGTTTACTTACATACACAATGCCTGAATTACTCTTCAATAATATTTTTCAGTATTAGAACGATGATACACTTAACGTATACACTGAAATATACTTAAAGTAGTTATAAACGTATTTAATGTAAAACGAAACAATCAAGAACAGAAGCCTCATACAACTAACTTTTCTCTCTCGTTCGGGCAAATTCGGCTTCCCCGACTTTATCCGAATGAGCGTATCATACAAAGCCTTATGAATCGTACTTCACTACCCAGCTGACACTTTCTCCATCGCTCGGCTGAGCTCGGCTCTTCCCGAATTTAGCCGAATGAACGTTTCACCTCCTCGAAGCCTGACAGATCAGACTTACTCCCACGCTTGAATAAACACAGTTCGCCCGAGTTTAAACAAATGAGCGTTTTACTTCAGAACCTGACAGATCAGACTTTTTCAATGCTCGTCCGAAAGTGCACGAAGAAGTTTTCAGTTCAAAAAATTATCAGAAATAGAGTTTTAACTTTACATACTGTATTATAAATAATGATTTATATCTTTCTATAATTTATATATTACATTTTATAATCAAAGTTCATTTAATTAAAGAAAATTGTGTTAATTGAGCTTAGATAAAAGTAATTTATATTTGTCGATTAAAACAGGAAAATTTTAATTCTTACATCATAATCTATTGAAAATTTTCCATTATTAAATAAAATATACTTTGCAACATTTATAAATAGATATTTAATTTATATTAATATTATTAATAATTCTCAACAATGTTTTTTTCTGACAAAGTTTAAAAATTATAACAGTTCAAAAGTTAAATTATTTATAAAAAAATAAACTTCTAGTGTGAAAGGTTATAGTTTTTAATGATAACCAACTTCATTAATAGAGGCTCCAATTCGAACAATTTTTTTATATTTCTATATATTATAATAAATGAGCAATTTAATTTGAAGATTTTTTCTTTAGATAATTTTTTTAACGAAAAAATACATTATCTACATAGAAAATAATTTATTTTTGTTGTCAGTCGCTTGCTTACTTATAAATTGATTTAGCGTAATGATACTTACATCTCATCTGATATTCAAATTAATTTAAGTATTTTACTTAGAAAATTTTGGATAAAAAAATTAGGACATATTCCCCAAATCCAGAAAGCCTCAAAATTACCGTAAACCTGCGTCTCGTCTTTGGTTTGCTTGCAAATTTCTTTGTAATCATGCGGACAATATTTTTCTAAGTCTCTCAACATTTTAAATAGAAATTATTATTCTTTTTGTTCCACAACTAGTATATTTATAATCGTCCCCTTAAGTGGAATCGTAAGTAAATCTTTTCATAACAAGCACATGATAGGAGGTTCCTTAGAAACTCCCACAATCCGTAATAATAGTTATCAGTAAGCAGTAATCGTAAACTTCCTTAGTAGAAAAAAATATATCTGCCAACACTTCATAGTCATAAAAACAAACAATCAAGCTATAGTTAGTCGAACAAAGAATATAACAACTTGTAGCTGAAACTAAAAACTTAACTAAATAAAGAAGTAAACAAAAATAACATCACCAGATTTGACGATAGTAACTGCAATCTGTTATTTGAAAGTAAAACCTACTTTTAAAAAACTGAAAACAATTTTCAAAGAAATTATTTTTTTCAAATTTTCTTTAATTTTTTTTTAAAGTAAGAAAGAACCAAATTAAATGTTAGAAATATTATATAGATTTTAATTTTGCGCCAATTTTAAGAAGTAGAAACTTTTAAAAATGTTTTATTTTTAATTAATTTAATATTTTTAATATTATTTGATAAGCTCATCGGCTGGTCTAGTGGTGAACTAGTCGTCGCAAATCACTTCTTTAACAGCCGATTTTACCTCAGAATCCTCTTATCCTACAAGGGTACTTTTATACGGATTTGAATATTAGACAGTGGATGCCGGTGTACTTTGGTGGTTGGGATTCAATTAACCACTCAGGAATGCTCAGCCTTGTTTGTTACAAGTTTGTAAAAGACAAAACCTCATTTACATGTGATACATT